>NC_061815.1:31178485-31482818 GCF_021462225.1 Girardinichthys multiradiatus | reverse complement strand
CAAACATGCTGAGGGTTTAAATAAGTTCAGCCCCGGCCGGAGCCACCCAGAAGTATTAAACTTTTAATGAAGCATTAAAGAAGGATCCAATAGCCTTCGCTGATCTCCTTCCCTGTCTCGTCATCCTTAGAGAGATCCATCTCTGGCTCAGACATTTGCTCTAATATTAAAACCTAAGAACCCAAGTTTGTGGTTCTTGATGTTCCTTCTTTCTTCCTGGGTTTTTTGGATCTAATTGTTGTTTGCTTTGCTTGTCCTTTGAATGCTCCAAACTGAGAGCTGTCATTGCATCTCTATGATCCAAACCACACTTGTTTTTTTTGTCATGACTTTGACACTGGATAGTTCATTTAAAATTTAAAGGTACTTATTTGATCTGTAATAACTCCTTTTTTTCCTGCTTTAAATTAAGTCTCTCTGTGCTTTGGTGATCAGATCAGTATAAAAGCAGGTTGCTGCTTTGCTTCTGCAGCTCCAGAGTGATATCCTACAAAAAGCCTGCACCATAGAAGCATCTCACTGCTTGCAATCACATTAAAACCAGTGGTCCCTGCTCGCGTATGATCATTTTGCTCCCAGGCTACATAATCGGGTGGAAAAGCATTAGTCATGTTCACCTGAGTAACATGTGAGGTCAGGTCGGAGGGAAGCATAATGGAGCCTTGGGCCTTCACTGACACAGATCCTGGTTTATTGTGGCTTTAGTTCTATTGGCTTTTTTATTACTACTCAGCAGGAGGTCCGAGCAGTGAAATCCCATAACTGACATTTCCTGATGCTGCTGCTGCTGCTGCCTCTTTATGTTCTGAACTAAATAAATCCTGGCTGTTTAAGCCTGACACACCAGTGTTACTCTTCATGAACTGTAGCTCTGAAATTTTCCAACCCCATTACAGAGGGACTGCATGTAGGAATAAAAGCATCTCTAACATTTTTTGAGGACTCTCGGGGCTACAGGTTTTTGGTTGAAAAAACATTACCTTTTATCTAGACAATGTGAAATTGTGGTTAAAAAGTTAAAGGTTAGAAGAAGTTCCGTACAAATCTGTAAATGTGGTTAAAAGGTGGTGGACTTTCATTGTCTTAGTTTAGGTTATATTTGAACCTATGGCCTAAAAAAGCCACATTTCCAATATATTTTTGTTGGCTAAATCAAGACAAAGACTGGACTTTGCCTCCATCCAGTGGGCTGTCTAAAAACCTCCAAATTGAGACATTCAGCTGGCTTACTGATCAGATAGCTGAAAAACCTCAACTGACTTAAGGTGGCAAAGCAGCAACTAAGTCTCTCCCACATCTCATGAACGTTAGGTAAAGGCTGGATTTTCGATTGATGAGTTACTTGACTGCTCTACCACAACAGACCAGAGCAGTGCCCTTATTGCTTCAGATAAAGTTTCAATCAGTCATCAGTCAATTCAGTCATTCACTTCCAGCTCCATCCTGCTATCAAACAGGAACAAGACACCAAATTATGAGGCAGAGACTCACCCCTGACCTTGAGAAAGCATACAACCTTTTTACAGTTGAGAACCATCATCTCTGACCTAAAGAAGCCTACTCTCAGACTTGGCTGCAGACTCCTCCAGTGACTGCTAAAAGTCATGGTTTCAAGACGCCAGCATCCTCTATATAGACCAAAACTAAGACCCTGAGATCCGTAAACCAGAAACCCGCCTCTCCAAGACTACGGTTTAAAATCTCGCCCTCCCAAAAAACAATTTCTGAAATCTGTCAGTATTTAGAAACCAATCCTACCACTTTATGTGCATGATTAAATGATTAAAGCAGGATGAGCTTTTCAGCATCACAAGTATACCAAACTAATTAAAAGAAAATCAGTTGGCTTCGGAAAAAAATTACACTTCAATAAAAATGTATTCAATTTAATCCAATGAACAATCTGTAGAATGAACAGAAACCAAAGTGCATAGAAGAGGCACCAGAACCTTAAAAAACCTGAAGATAGTTTGTGTGGAAAAATTGTGTCAAAAACACACCTGAGCAATACATGCAATTTGAGGTGTAGTTACGTAAGGTTATCATTACTAAGACTTTTCAACCAAGTATTAAATAAATTCCAGTAAGTGTGTTCAACACTTATTTCCTATTCAATTTCACTATGTCAAACCTAACTTAATTTATGGACAAATGCAAGTTCTGATGCCACTTCTCGTTTCTTTCAGCTTAATATTTGTACACACCTGCAGAGGAAATGTGAGGCTGATCTGCACACAAAAGCGCAATTTTTATAATAACATGACCGTGTGTAATAACAGGCTTCTTGAGGATGATAGTATTTCAGGTGGCAGATCATTTTGTTGTCAGTTTGAAACCCAGTGCACTCAGTAGGCAAGAGGGCTTCACTTACAGCTTCCTAACAACCAGTCAGGAAAACGAAGGACCAACAGCCAGTCATTAGCGGCCGAGCTGCTGTTAGCAATGCTCAGAACCGACGATCACAAGCGTTACTCATGGTTTATACATAGTGAATGTTGAAATAGGATTTAAAGACTCAAAGCATGGGTCTGTTTTTGTAACTAATGCTGTCTGTGCTGCAGATCTTACAGAGTATGAAAGTAGGACATTCTGAGTCCATTTTTAAAGCAACATTTTGAGAAACTATGCCACTCCCCATTAAGTAATGCATGGAAACAATAGATAAACATTACAACCCAAATATTTCATATAGTAAGTAAAACATGGCCTAAAGTTATGTCAGGTTTATTTTTTTGTTCATGTTGGTACCTGACTACCTTTTATTTTATCTCCATAAAGTCAGTTACTATACATTTATACAACTGATGACTTCTTTTATGTTTTTTACTGTTAACACTCTTTAATAATGGTGAAAAGGCATGTATTCAAGCACACATAAAACTTCTTAAATATTACCTTTTTTGTTATCTTATCTTCACAATTTTTGGTTTGCTACTAACCTGTATAAAATCTCAACACAGAGTTTTGTAGTTTTGGTTTTATCCAGTCCAAAAAGCCTCTGCCTGTCACATGACTTGTTATACTGACCATGCTCAATTGTACCAGCTTTCACAAACATTTTTAAGTGATTTTCTATAATCTGCCCTTAATTTACTGAATGAACATGTGGTTATATAAATCTTTAATTGATATCTGCCAGCAGAATGTTTGCTCATAGTTCTATTGGTTGGATTAGGGGTCATAATCTTTTATATGTTACAGAAGTTGACTGGACCAAACAGGAATCAGGGCGACTTTCAATCCAAACAGAATGTAATCTAAAGGTCTACAGTGTCCGAGCTACCGCACCCTGTTGGCGGTCAGACGCCTTGGAGCCCCTCTGGTCCTTGGATAAATGAGGAAAACAGCTATGAGTCATATTAATAAAGGTTATTACTAACAACAGTATTTATTATTTTACTAACAACTTTCATAATTGATGAAAATACTTAAATACAAAGATAAAGAAACTAATAAACAATAGTTAAGTACATGGGTACGAAATTGACTGTAAGTGAAAGTGGACAGAATGACAACTTGTTAGTACAAAATAGGGGGCATGATAATCTGTTCCCTTACGCAAAACACTGTAGAAAAGAAAATGTACATATGATCAATAGGAGTTTATGCTATTCACAGCTAACAATTTTTTTTCATTCAGTCGATGTGTTCGCCTCCAGTTGATTTTTTTGAAAGGTTCTAGTTCTGATATTGATCTAAGAACTGGAACCATCAAATGGAACTGGTTTCATTTCTCCAAGTTCTTGTCTTATTTTTTCACTGCTGCCTTTTTCTGCTGCCAGTGGATTAAAACAGAATTGAGCTATCATTTGCACGGCTAAAAGACTGAAGAAGCAATTCATTCTGATTACATCTACATGTTTTTTCTGATTGGCTTGCAAACACTAACATTGATACCAGATGAAACCTTTGTAATTGTTTTCTTAAACTGAGAAATTTTAAAGAGATTGGCCTCATTCACTATGTAATTTCATTAAAATATTTAAATCAGTAATTCAATCATCAGTCTCTGTTTGTTTGAATCAACATAAAGCTAAATTAAGGCAAACCGGTTCTACAAGTAGGAAAAGCTGGAAAAACCACTTTCTTCCAGAAGTGGGAGCCTTTGTTTTTATCTACCAAACACTTTCCCTCCCGGGGTGCTGTCACAACCATTCTTACCATGAATCAAGTGACTAAATGTGTCGAATTTTGGGGGAGGCAGATAACAAGCCATAGATGACAAAGACCTAGATGACCCACAGTTTTCAGGGTGGGTCACATGACTTCAACGACTCTTTATATTCCTAAAACTCTCCATCAGTCAGTCAGGAGTAAAGAACGTTTAGAAATTACTTGGAGAATCATGAAAAGAGAAATCCACATGCCTTCTGTTTGAGGATTTACAAGTTATTGATGGATTCCAACACTGTGGTCATAAATGAAGATAAAGGTATGATGCTTAAAAAAACTCAAGATTTTAGTAAGATTTAGATTAAAGAAACTGGAGGTGTTAATGTTAATCAGTGAGAGGATTGACTGCTGAAATATTCGGACAACTTCAGCCTACATTTTTCAACCAAATGGTTCATGATCCATGCAAAACATCAATGTGTCGCATATGGATGCCTTGTTTTAAATATGAGAAGTTAAGAGTAATTTAATTTTTGGAAAGTTTACTTACAGCATTAGTTGAAGACCAGTCTTCTTTTAACGCCAGAATACATTCTTCTGTCCATAAGGATCCTTGCCTATTGTTTTTATACCAGACTTCTACTTCTCAAAATTGCCCTACAGAACTGTATGCAAAACTTTCTTCTTTTTCAAACCCGAACAATTACTAATGTTGGACCTCTTGCTTCTTTTTTTTTTTTTTTTGAGATGGGGTTTTCATCAATTCTTCCACATAAATGTTCAAGTACTTTATGACTTTTACAGATGTGTGGTTTTATATATATATGCATTTCTTTTTTTTTCTTTTTTAAAGTGCCTGTCTTACCTGACTGTGTTAATCCATAACCCCTGAGGGAAATCCTAAAAGTGGATTTGTTTATTGGTATGAAAATAAAAGAAGCAACAGACAAAATGTTTGGGTACTAACTAGGGGTCTGAATGGTCAAAGGTGCCCATTCATGCTATGATGGCAGTTACTATTGTGATTGTCTAAAGCGGTTTGGTTAGAAAGAGTTTTGATCAGGCCCTAATTAGGAAATTTGGTGACATCAATGTTGGATTTAACTATTAGAGCCTAAGCATGTAAAAAGCATGTAAACTTTGTAAAATTTTTCCTAAGAAATTAGTGAACTGGATGGGTAGAGGACAAACTAATTGTCAGGTCTAAGAAAACTACCTTTAACAGATAAACAATATCTTAGAATCATATGTTTAGGAAATAAGAAAGAAATCCAGCAAAGACCTACAACAGGACCTTCAGTTGGTTATCTAGTGAATGCCAAGGTTTCTTCTAATAGTTCTCTGGGAATCACTTTTGGAGCTGAAAATCAATTTTCTGCTAAACTAACGAAATGGGACCAAGTTGAGTTTATTTGTGACAGGTGGCTGGTAACAAAATTCTAACATCCAGTTAAATAAAAGTTCATTAAGTTGTCTTTTAAGTGTAGAAACACGGCTGGTTCATGGAGTAAGGAAGCTTAACAAATAAGCATTCCTGTGCAAATTGGCAGAACTGGACTGAAATTTAGGTAAAAGCACTCAACCTCCCTAAATAGCTTAAAAACAACTTGAGAAAGCCTGAAGAGCTGTTTATTGAGAGCATTTTCAAAGATTAATTGAAGTTCTGGCCATTGTACTTTTCTTCTTTTCATCCAGAATAATTCTTCTAATACATTTGGAAAGTCCAGTTGAGAGATCTAGTACAATACCTTTGGCTTTTGGGCTGAATTTACAATTGCAATTATAGGAACCAAGCGTGTTTAAATGGTAGGCAAAAGACCGGGGTGTTATTGTAGGAAATTTTATGCTGAGGTGGTGGCCACCTACTTCACAGCCTGTCTACGACTGTGTTTTGTTCCTTAGTTTCTCAGATGGTGATTGAGGAGGTCAGCGTTCTGCAGACTCAGCTCGAGATCGAGAAGTCGTGTCGAGAGAATGCAGAGGCACTGGCCACTAAGGTTTGCCTCACACATAAACACTCAGTAATCAATGTAAGTTAATCAGCATTGCCAGCTGGCATCAGCAGGAGAATGGGCCAAACAGATGAGTCAGGCTGATTCTACAGAGACAAATTAATTGTCATCTTTGTGTTTACGTGAAATGCAAAAAGTAATGGTAGACCCACGATGAAATTGAATTTTGTTACAGTATATACCTCTTACTGTTTATTCCTGTTGTCTTTAATGTGCAGCTAAACTGTGAAAACAGGAAACTGAAATACCTGAGCCTGTCGTCTCGGCCCTGTTTGGATGAACTGCTTCCAAGCATCTCTGACTGCATTGCGCTCGAAGCTGACGGAGACCCTGCAGACTCAGTGGACAACAGCCCCGACACCTTCTCTCACTGCCAGCAACAGGTTAAAGGTACAACACATCCACTAAATTGCACATTTGTAGCCAAAATGACCTGACAACCTCTGTCTTACTAAGGCCTTCTGTCTTCTATGTTTATGTCACACCTAATTCATCCTGTCCTAAACCAGTCTTTTGAGTTTGTTCCCTTAACTTTTCTTACCAAGATACGGATCTCTTTTTTAAATCTTTTAAACTCATACCAATGTTTTTATTGTTCTCAATTAGCTTTTTTTACCTTATGAACATACACTGTATTGCTAAATGTGGGTCACACCACCAAAACAATGAACTCTGGTGCTCCAGTTACTTTCATGGCTGGAAGTTTGGTGTGGAGAAACTTGACTGGCCTGCACAGAGTCCTGACCTCAAATTCTTGACCACCTTTGGGATGAATTAAAGCGGAGGCTGCGGTTCTGGATTTCTCATCTAACTATGAACTCACTCCTAAACCTTGTGGAAGATGTTTACAGAATAGTTAAAGTTGCTGTTGCTGGAAACGGTGGGTCTATCAAAAAATTGGACCTTATAAATTAAGATTAGGATGTCATCAAAGTGGAACCCGTTAAAGGTAGACAGTCAAATACAATTAGACAGAGATAACCGGAGTGACCGGAGATAACCGGCGTTTTTCAATTGATGATTTTATTTGTTATGGGTAAAAAGTTAACCAAATAAACCTGGGCCTAGTAATTACTCCATGTAATTATTCCAAGTGCGTGTGAACGACCTATCCAGGACATCACAAACAACCCAGAAAATCATCTAAATCACTGCAGGCATCATTTGGCTCAGCTAAGGTCAGTGTTCATGATTCAACAATGAGAAAGAGACTGGACAATAATGGCATCCATGGGAGAGTTCCAAGGCCAAAACCACAGCTGAACAAAAACAACACAAAATACCAGGAACCTACTGTGTGCACTGATGACACAAAACTAGAACCTTTTGGGTAATGTGCATAAAACCAACAGCATTTCAGAAAGAGAACCTTATACCACATCATTAGTGACAACGGATGGAACCATGAATTTAAATCTCTACCAAAACAAGTGAATGTCTTGCCATGTGTTACGTTAAGCTCAAACACACAGCTGGACAGCGCTCACCTGCAAGTTTACATCCGAATGACTTAACAACTCGGTTTTGGAGAGGCCTAGTCAAAGCCCAGATTTCAGTCTAATTGAGCTGCTGTGGCATGACTTTAAATAAGCCATTCATACTTGAAAACTCTCCAGTGGCTGAATTAAAACAATTCTGCATCATCCTGGACCAACATTTCTCCACAGTGATGCCAGTCATCACAAATGCTTGATGGTAGTGTTGCCACCAACGGTGTTACAACCAGTTATTAGGTTTAAGAGGCAGTTACTTTTTAACAAAGGACCAGGTTGGTTTGAATAGTTCTTTGGCTTTAATACACGTATTTGTCATTTAAAACAGCTTTTTGTGTTCACTCATGTTATCTTTCTCTGACATTCAAATTGCATTGATGATCTGTAAACTTCATCTAAAATAATTTAAATGTTTTTTTGATCAATAAACCAAAATGTTGTTTCATCAGAGCTGAGGGAGACAGTGAACAGTTTATTGGAGGAGAAGAAAAGTTTTGTCTGTCAGATTCACAAACAGCAGAGACAGTTAGAAGAGCTGACCATACAGGTGAGAACAGATCTAAACACACAAATTTACTCCTCTTATAAAATGTTTTGACAACTCTCTTTTCCTTTAACTGCTCCTGACTTTGTCACATTTTACGTTTGCTGTGACCAGTCTGAGAAAAATCAGGAGGAGATGAAACAGCTTCGTGAAACAGTCGAGCAACAAAGCAAAACCATCAAGAGATTTAACAGAGGTGAGTAGCGATAAAAGGAACTTATGAGTTTAGAAACAGCTCAAACAAATAGCAAAATGGAGGACTGTTGTATGCATGTAGGAAAACCTCATTCATAGGTAACCTGAAAACACCCTAAACAAACAGGTTTTAAGTCAGCTACGCACTTTTCAGCCTATCTGTCATGTCTTTAGGAGAAAAATCACAGGTTTACAATAAAAAGCTTCCACCACAAAACATTTTCCCATCTTTATAGCTGAGACCATTAATAGGAAGAGTGAAAGCAGACGAGACAAGATGAGCAGTAAGCCACAAAATATGGGCAAAAAGGTGCAAACAAAAAAATTAGCATGGTGACCAGAACCTTCTAGTTCTCCTTAATCTCTTCACACTTTGTACATCAGTTGTGGAAACTAAATGACTAAATTTGAATTCAGTGATTACTAAGTTTGATATTAAGGCTGTATTTGTGGTTTAACCACACATATTCTATATCTCTTTCTGCAGTCTCCATGATGGCAGCCCAAGAGTACGAAGGAATGAAGGATCAGCTTAACTTGGAGCAGAACCTCAGAGTCAAAGCTGAGACCTATGCACACGAGGTAAAGAAGGGGGTAAAACAGTAGTAAATGGTATTTAAACTGTTTTTTAGATCTCTGAATTGGCTTTCCAAAATGTTAGGCAATAAACTAGCTTTGGAAACACAATAGCTGCAGCTAATCTTTCAGAAGATTAAAGCATTAGAATCCCAGCATTTTTTTGTAATCTACATTTCTGAATTTTTGTTACCAACCTAATAACTAATATGTTTCCATGACCTGAGTGATGAGTATAAAAATGGTGCAGCTGTGACCAACAATTATCAGCTTCATGTTGGTAATTGATGTGTGTTAATAACCTTAGTAAACTGAATGTTCCTGATGTTGAGATAATGTCTAAAAAGCAACAAGGCTAAAGATGCAAGTTTTCTCGTTTCTTTCTAGAAATTGCCTTTTTGTCTCTTACTTCTGTTTTTTTTTTCAGATGCTGGTTAAGCAGAAGGAGGCCAACAGGCAGAGCATGCTGCTGCTGCAGAGTGCTGAGCCCAGCGTTCAGCTGCTGAAAGCTCTGGAGGATGTTGCTGCTATCACTAAAACCCTGGAGGAGGAGCGTCTGCAGCATCAGCAGAAGGTAAATCCAGAAGCCTCTTTGTTTTCCTTCAGCCTGCCAGGAGAGAGTGGAATTGATCAATCTTTATGACATGTTTGCCACTGTATTTGTACCCATTTTGACCTGCGGAGAGCTTAAAGTAACAATGAATGAGGCAGATATTAAGTCTAAAAAGGAAATAAAAATGTAAAAGGTTTGCCCAATTTTCCTTCAAGAAAGTAAAGAGCAGTCATAAGCCTTTTTCTTCGATCAGAAACGCTACAGACACAACTTAGGGGGCACATGCTAATTTAAATGAAGGTGCTCCTCAAGTGGAGGCCCCAAGAGTTTCTGTACAGAAATCAGTCACACTGCCACAATATGTATGGGAGCTTTAAAACTGTCAGATGAAAAACACTTCATGCTTCCTACTACTGATATGCTCATGGAGATGCTAATTTTCTTTTCCAGCAGGACTTGGCACCTGACCACACGGCCAACAGTTCCAATGCCATTGACCATGGTATCACTTCTTGATTAGCCAGCAAATTCCCTTGACGTAAACACCTTAAAAGCGTATGGGGTTTGGGTCAAAGAGGAAGATGAGAAACACCAGAGCCAACAATGCAAGGCTGCTAATAAAAAACACAGGGGTCCTAAAAACCTGAGCAGTGGCACAGGCTGATCCCCTCCATGCCACACAGCAATTGGTGCAATAATAATGCAAATGGAGCACCAACCGATTATTGAGGTCATATACCGTGCAACACTCTGACTTAAGTTACTGGAATAAATCAGCTTTTTATTGACATCTTAGGTTTTGGAGATGCACCTGAATCCATCTGACCTTTTGTGTATCGGTACTGTCTTAAACTTTGGCTTTCACCTCACACATGATATAGAGAATGTGGGTTATTACAGTTTGTAGGATTTATACAATCAAATTCAGTCAATTTAAATAGAGTTGCATGCTGCAAAAAGCATACAAGCTAATAACAGACCTCTTTTAATCCTGCTCTACTTGTCTACTTGTGGGCGTGCAGGTGGAGAGTCTGAAGGCACAGCTAGAGGAAAGCTGTGTGAAAAAACAGCTGCAAGATCTTCAGAGACAGCTGGAGCTGCTAGAGGTGGAAAAGAAGGAGGTGGAGGGTCGGCTGGAGCAGGCAGAGAAGAAAAACGAGGAGCTTGAGAAAAGAGGTGGGTGGAGGTGGAGATGAGGGTATTTGTGGGCTAGAAACAAGCAGACAAAATAGTTCTATAAAAACATTCTGCATAGAAACATAAAATACTTACTCCTGATTGTCTGAGAAATAACTGAAATTTTTTTTCCAGAGGAGAAAATGATGAGAATTGACTTGAAAATAAAAAGGAAAAACAAACAACAATATAAGCTAGTTTATGATTCTGGTGATAGAAGGTGAAATAAACTGATGCCTACATGCAGTTGTGCATTTACACACGTGGACAAAATTGTTGGTACCTCTCAGTTAATGAAAGAAAAACCCACAACGGTCACAGAAATAACTTGAATCTGACAAAAATAATGAATACAAATTCTATGAAACTGAACAAATGAAAGTTGCTTTTCAAACATGCTTCAACAGAATTATTTAAAAAAAATAAACCCATGAAACAGGCCTGTACAAAAATGATGGTACCCTTAACTTAATATTTTGTTGCACAACCTTTTGAGGCAATCACTGCAATCAAACGATTCCTATATATGTCAGTGAGACTTCTGTACCTCTCAGCAGGTATTTTGGCCCACTCCTCATGAGCAAACTGCTCCAGTTGTCTCAGGTTTGAAGGGTTCCTTTTCCAGATGGCATATTTCAGCTCCTTCCAAAGATGCTCAATAGGATTTAGGTCAGGGCTCATAGAAGCCCACTTCAGAATAGTCCAATGTTTTCCTCTTTTCCAAAGCAGCCCCAGAACATAACAGAGCCTCCTCCATGTTTCACAGTAGGGACAGTCTTCTTTTCTTCATATACTTCATTTTTCTATCTTTGAACATAGAGCTGATGTGCCTTGCCAAAAAGTTTAATTTGTTTCTCATCTGTCCATAGGACATTCTCCCAGAAGCTTTGTGGCTTGTCAACATGTAGTTTGGCAAATTCCAGTCTGGCGTTTTTATGATTTGTTTTCATCAATGGTGTTCTCCTTGGTCGTCTCCCATTATGTCCACTTTGCCTCAAACAACGTCGGATGGTGCGATCTGACACTGATGTTCCTTGAGCTTGAAGTTCACCTTTAATCTCTTTAGAGGTTTTTCTGGGCTCTTTTGTTATCGTTCATATTATCCGTCTCTGTGTTTTGTCATCAATTTTCCTCCTGCGGCCACGTCCAGGGAGGTTGCCTACAGTCCCCTGGAGCTTAAATTTCTGAATAATATGTCCATCTGTAGTCACAGGAACATGAAGCTGTTTGGAGATGGTCTTATAACCTTTACCTTTGACCTGCTTGTCTATAATTTTCCTTCTAATCTCCTGAGACAACTCTTTCCTTCGCTTCCTCTGGTCCATGTTGAGTGTGGTACACACCATGTCACCAAACAGCACAGTGACTACCTGTAGCCCTGTATATAGGCCCACTGACTGATTACAAGAATGTAGACACCTGTGATGCTAATTAATGGACACACCTTGATTTAACATGTCCCTTTGGTCACATTATTTTCAGGGATGCCATCATTTTTGTCCAGGCCTGTCTCATGAGTTTATTTTTTTAAATAATTCTGTTGAAGCATGTTTGAAAAGCAATGTCTGACTTTCATTTGTTCATTTTCATAGAATTTATATTCATTATTACCTTTGTCAAATTCAAGTTATTTCTGTGACCATTGTGGGTTTTTCTTTCATTAACTGAGGGGTAACAACAATTTTGTCCATGTGTGTATTTAAGAGATGTTGATTTGACTGATGCTGACACACATTTTTTAACCCTGTGCTGCATGAGAAGCTAGCAACCATTTGCAATCTCACAGTTCATTTTATCTAATGAGGTCACACAACAGGACCAAAACCACCAGCTGATTTCAGCTAAGATCAAATAAAAAATAAAACTGCCCCTCCATCTGGGTTGCATGGTTCCTAGTGTAAGTGTGTTGGTTAACAGTCTGCAAGGAAAGGCTCCAACCATCATAAATTAGTCTCCTTAATGTGCCTGCAGTACTTAGCGTATTAACAGAAATTTAAAGCAGTGATAGTGACTGGGATTGTGGTTCGATCTGTTTTGTCTTCACAGTCCACGAGCTCCAGGAGGCCCAGGACAAAATTACGGACAGTGCGAGTCTCCCTCCCCCAGCACCTGGGGTAGCACCCCCTCCTGCACCTCCTCCACAGCCACCTCCACCCCCTCCTCCTCCCCCTCCCCCTCCCCCACCTCCTCCCCCCTCCAGATGCAACCCCCTCAGGTGAGATTTTTAAACAAACAAAGCAACAGATACTTCAGAGGTGTCACTGTGGAGGTTTTTTGATGCGTTCTGCAAGGAGCAGAACATTTAACCTCATTAAAAAGCAGTGAGCTACTTTTTAAACCCACACAACAAACACAGAAAATATTTAGAAGAAAGTGAAGAATCAAGTGATCAGTTTTTATTCCTAATTCGATTTTCTCTTTCTTAGCTCTCTGATCGCCATCATGCGGAAGTCTTCCAAAGGGTCCAAACCAAAGGTGGAGCCCACTCCAGGTGAGAATTTTTTTAGTTTTTGTCCACCCACCCATCCATCCATCCATCCATCTGCCCATCCATGGGAGAGAAGGAAATCCCAGACTAAAGTTGCCAGCGAACACACAGACAAAGACCAGGACTTATGGAATAATATCTTTGGACACCAAAGATCATCATCAAATTGCTTGAACACCAGTAGAGAGAACATCTTTAGGGAAAACCAGGCAAAGAGCCTCAAACCAACTGTGCAGCATGGAGGTGATTGTGTCGTGGTCGGGGAATGCTTTGCTTCAACAGGACCTGGCCATCTTACCATTATAGAATCCAACTTGAATTCTACCATGTATCAGAAGATGCACGAGAAGATGTGAGACCATCTGTAAAAAAAAAATAAAGCTGAAGCAAAATCCCACCCTGCAACTTGATGCTGACACCGAACTTACCAGTAAATCCACAAAGGACTGAAATGGAAACATCCGAGTCAAAGCCCAGATCTTGATCTCATTGAAATGCTCTGGGGTGATTTGAAAGTTGCTGTTGATACAAGAACTCCCCTCAAACATCTTACAGCTTACAGTGAAGAGTGGACAAATTTTGCTCGGACCAATCTTAGAGACCAGTAAATGACTACAAAAAACATTTTGCTAAAGTTATTTCAAACAAAGGGGGTAACACTGGCTATTTGGGAAATGGGTGTCCTAACATTTACCTCAAATTAAATATTAATTACTGTTGGTATATTTTGTTTCATTAGTGAAACAAAGTTGATGTTCGTTGTTCACCCCTTTGCCAGAGATAAATAAAAAAAGTTTAGATAAACATATACTAACCGTTTTGTTTGTTAATGAAGTGTCCTAACTGTGTCTCTTAACTGTATCCTTTATCGGAGTTAAATCTGGGAAGTATGAAAGCTAAACCTAAAGCTTGAACTGATTGTTGTGTTCCTTAAATCATTCTGGAAGTCTGTCAGTTGTGTGGCAGGTAGCGTTATTTCTGCAGACAGAGACCTGTGGACACTGTTTCCATAGAGTTGGTCACTAACGATGTTTAGGCAGTGCTGATGTCTTCACATGAATTACACAATCTGAGGTTTTTCCACAATCCAGGTGATGGAAAAGAGCATGGGATTCATTAGATCAGAGCACCTTATTCCTTAATTCAATGATCCAGTTTTTCTTTGTTATGGCTGATCACTTATTTAATCAGATGTTTTTCGGTGTTGTTACGGTTTCTGTAGTGACATAAAATAATAATAATAATGATTTCCTTTGTTGGTGTCTGCAGCTGCTGAAGGCATGGACGATGTCAAGGTAAAGGCGGTGAACGAGATGATGGAGCGGATCAAACACGGCGTCGTCCTGCGACCCGTCAAAAGTCAGGACAGCAAGGTGAGTGATCCCAAAGTTAAGATCAGCACTCTTTGCCTTGCTTTGTAATAGAGAAAAGAATGTACCAAAATTCCCACATGTGGACATAAACAAAGAAGATTTTTAACAGGTTTATAGTCTGTGTTAAAAAAAAAAAAAAAGCTTGACTTAAATTTGATCTATGGCCCTGTTCAGACCTGGTACTGACATGTGTCCTGACTGATTCAGATAGAAGTAGACATCATTAGGCATGACCACATCTAGCATTAAAGTCTGTTTTAGGTAATCAGATCTTCGTTACCAGCTTTACAGGCAAATAAACACACATACATTCAATCACTCAATCTAAGCTATTATTTTCTATAGGACTGAGATTAGGGCTTTGTGATGGCTGATCTTATTGTCACGATGTTTGTAACTAACTTGATGGTATGCACAGGGTCCGTTTGGAAGAGCTTAACTTTCTTTGTAAATGTCTCGAGATGTTGCTTCAGTTTCCACATGGCGTTCTTTCCTTATGATACCATCTGTGTTTTGAAGTGCACCTTTAGAATAATCCCTCAGATAGCACCCAGCTGCTGTATCTGCTGTTTATAGACGGCACCTAGATGACGCTGCTGGCTGAGGGGAGACACCAGGTCAGTGGGAGGTCCTTCAGTGTCTCTCAGAATGGATTAGATCGTTAAACTAATGAAGATACCAGTGGCCCAGACTACCTCCCAGGGTGGTCTGAGGAAAACACTGTCAGGACATGATTAGATTGCTAAGAATGAATGTTAGTACCAGGTGTGAATGGGTTCTTCGTTTTGTCTCATCTTGCCTTTTTTTGTCTGATTTTGTTTTATTCTATTGTATACTTTCTGTTCTTTTGCTGTTTTTTTCTGGTACTATATACTTGTGGCCTTTACAGCTTTTGTTCCTCTAAAGATTGTCTTCTCCATTTTCTGTGCTTTCTTAAATGTCTCCTTCTTGTTTCATTGTCCTCGGATTTTGCCTCAGGTGTCATCTTCACCTCTTGGATGTCTGTGTGGGGTTTTTTTTATCCCTTTTTGGTCACTTTATGTCTCTGTATGGTTAATTGTTCTGTGGGCATTTTTTTTTTTTTTTGTCTGTTACTTTGTGTTTTCCTGCTGCAAAGTCTTTTATTATGCTAAAATAGTCACAAATCTCAAGCAGGGAAGACCAGAGAAACCCAGATTTCTGTGTTTAGTTCCCCTTCCACTGTGTTCCTCATCTTGTTATTAAGACCAGGATGTCTCATCATTCTTGGAGGAGTCTGATAATTCTCTGTCTCTTTTCTTTCCATTCTGCCTTCATTTTTCGTGCTGCAACAGAAAATAGCAGTGAAAGTAAGTATATTGATGTTTGCATCAGACAGATCATCCTCCCTGCAGTCTCTGTAACCCAGCACTCTAACATTTCCTGCTCACTCTGGTTAAATCACATTTAAACTGGCAGTTTTAAGGAACATCACAGTTTCAATCATTAAAAAGGCACAAGTATTTTTTCAGCTATTCTCACAATAAGATTTTTCTGTAATATTGTGTGAACATTAGGAAATCAGAAGGTCTTGATTTTTTCCCTGCAGCCTCCACCCTGTGAGGAGAAGCAGCAGGAAAGCGCCATGGATGAACTGAAATGCATCCTGGTAAAATAAGCTTTTCTCTGCTATTGGGTGTGATATGGTGAACAGTTCTGTTTAAAAATAGTTTGTTTCTATTTTCCTCCTATTTTAAAGTGGTTTTCATTAATTGTTTTCAAAGTTTTTCTTAGGGCTTTGAATACTTGAAATTTTCAGCGCAATTTCTGAGGACTTTTTATTTGAGGCAGTTTAGTCTGACCAACGAATCATTGAGACATAAAAAGGATACATGTACTTCCATCTGAGTGAGGAAGATCTCTGCTAATGCTGTGACGTTTGTGTTCTGCTCAAGGAGACGGTGAAGAGGAGCCCCAGCCGAGGATCCCAGGAGTCTGGACCGTCGCCGCCGGGAAAGAAGGACAGTGAGCTGGAGGTCATCCTGAGGCGGCGGCGCAACAAGGCTGGAGAGGCTGGATCAGGAGGTTAATTCCATCCATCCATCCATCCATTTAATTCAGTTTATCTTATATATTTGTACAACACAAATTCACCTGAAATATATCTGTCCATCTGTGTGTTCATTTGTCCATCGATCCAAGACCTAAATGATTCCCCTTTTCACCTCCAGATGAACGCGAGGGCCACATGAGCCACGTCTCTTCTTCTGACAGCTTGAATGGGAGACGCACCAGCAGCGATTCGGGTAAGGATTCAGAGGGTCTGAGCGGACTGAGCGCCCCCTCTGAGGCAGCGGGAATAATCCGGGTCAGTCCAGACAGAAGGGGCTCTGGACCGGGGCCCGCAGTGGCCCCAAGGAAGCGCTCTGACATGGAGAGAAGATCCTGCAGCTCTCTGTCTGAGAAGGAAACGTCTGAGTCTCCAGTCAGCAATGGCTGCATTAGCAGGTGAAGTGTCTCAGCATCTAAAATAGGAGAAGCAGATGATCAGTTAGTTTTTTGATATACCCCTTAAAATTTGTGGCGGTCACATTACAACCACACACTTCAATGAATGTTATTAGAATTGTATGTGATAGAGCGACCCAAGGTGGTGCAAAATTGTAACATGGAAGACAATTGATGCATGTTTTACTTTTACAAAACTGAGAAGTGTCAGGAGGTGTATTCAGCCCCCCGTGTCAATAGGTTTGACCACCTTTCTTTATGCTTACAGCAAAAGGTGGTCGAGGTATGTCTGTAGCATCTGTATACATCTATACTGCAGTGCTTGCCCATTCTTCTTTGCACAATAGTTAAAGTTTAGTAAGATTGGAGGGAGAGCATCCATAAACATCAATTTCCAAATCTCACCAGAATTCTTCGTTGGATTGAGATCTGGATTTGAATAGGCCATTCTAACAAAGGAATAGTCTTTGATTTGAATGTCACTGTAGTCACTATAGTTGTTTTTTGCAGCCTCTAATGGATTTTCTTTCAGAATTGCCCTGAATTTATCTTCATCCGTCTTTCCATCAATTATAAGCAGCTTTGAATGGAGACAGAATGCAGATTCTTATTTCTAGAAACTGAGTTCAAGTGATATGAATACTTTTGATAAGCACTTTTGCTCAGTTTGGTCAGAAATTATAAAACTGATATTTCTGAAAGCAAAACACTAAAACTAATTATTTTATCTCTTCGGTCTCTGCTCCTCAGCAATGATGAGGAAAATCAGATGAAGTCAAATGGAGTCGACCATGAGGAGCCCGGCAACAGCACCCACACCGAGTATGTAAACGTTAGCGCTGACGCCGACTGCTGAGATGAACTCTGATGGTTTTATTCTCCGATATGAAAAGAAAGAAATCAGTTGAAACACATTTGCCTTTTTACTCCTATGGTATCAAATGTGCATTGAAAATGTATTTTTTTCTCCGATTTACACTAACTATCCGACATTAGGTAACTAACCACAGTAACATAAACAAATCACAGCTGATTTTTTCAGATGATTTACCCCCGAGATATTTCTAAAATGTGCATAAATTGTTCTAAAATTGTTGTTTATAAGCAAAGCCCAGGTTTAAACACTAACATGACAGCTGCTGCAGAAAGCCACCTGACTAACACAGACGTTATAAAAGGCTAGTCAAAGATTTATAGAGTTCAATTGTTCTTATTTTACCTCCTGTATCAAACCTCTCGTGTTCACATAATAAAGGATATTAAATCTGCTTATATAACTTACAGTTTGTTCTGCTTTACAATCCAAGAAGGCAGAAGCTTAAAACATTCCCAACTCAAATGGCTCTGTTGGATTTCTGAGAAAGATAAGGAAACTTGTGCTTGACTACCACACTGAAAAAAATACTAATCAGAGGAATATTTGTTTTAAATCAAAGGATCACTGATCGAGAGTCCAAAATAAATAATAAGAAAGACAGAACAAAAATATTTTTAATAAAAAGGGTATAGAATTAACTACACTCGCTAAAAAAACCATCAAACAGCTAACTGCCATGAAGGAATGGTCCAGTTTGGATTTATATACCTTACATGCAGAGAACCTATGGTGATGTAAGTGGTTTTAGGAGCTGGAACATCTAAGGTGGCCACAAGAGGGCATAAGTGGTTGCACTATAAATCAAGTGCTGCTGCCGGTGGGCACATTGTGGATTTGATATATGATATATGCCACCTAAATGGCATATATATCATTATTTTTACAACTTGAATTTTTTCAGTTGAGTTCAGACTTGTAGTTCATGATAGTTATATACATGTCCATGTCTAAAATTCAGAAATATATCTAAGAAAAATGGTGGAAAAAAACCCAGGACACACAGGGCAGCTATGAGTGCAGCCAAAAGTTGTCAAAGACCAGACTTGGGCATCAGTACACAACACGATGGCCACCTAAGAGGAAAGTAGTGATAGCACAGCCTCCTTTGAGGTCGTAAAGTGAAGATTTATATGGTGATTTATCCAGTGAAAAGGAGAAAGAAAAAAAGTGTCGTTCAAAGGACACCATCAGTTACGCCCCTTATACTCCATACATCTGTCAATATTTAGATGTCTCACAACATCTCATTTATCGCTAAAGGAGTCTGTGTTTGGAAGAGAAGTTAAAATACTGATATAGTCAGACAGCATTATTAAAACTTCCTTTGGCTCAGACAGAAAGAAACAAATTGAATCACAGATATAGCTAATTATCAAAAGTAAACAAGCAGGGGGAACATTTTGATTGAGTTGTTACTGATTTATGAATGACAGGATCTAAGGATATTGCTAGATGTTTTGTACTGAAAGAGGAAACACTGAAAGAAAAAAAGTATGAAAGACTATTTTATGACCTTTATGCTCACAAACCCACAGTCATCTGGATGGTCTGGCTGTTGACTCACTTCTCAAGCTATTTGTTGTAGCTGAGGCATTAAAGGCATTAAGACACTACATCATCATCTATGTATGGAAGTGCATTTCCTGTTTTTAGGGAATGATTCAAAAGGCTCTTTGTGTGTCAACAGAGAGGGTTTTAAAATTACTTACTGTCTTTGAAAGAAAGGCCACGTGATTTATTTCTGTTTCAAGCTTTCAAGAAGTTTTGTTTTTCTAGCTCTAAATTATAAAGATATTCTCCGTTTAACAAAAAGCACTGAACAGAAAGCTCATGGGAGTGCCCCCTAGTGAATGAAAGTGATCACCTGTGACTGATGTATTCTTAATCTCACTGCAGCCACCAAACAGTCATACCTGCACCATGGCAGTTCAGTGTGTTGGCAGGTATTAAATGTTACAATTTTAGCATCTAGTGATTTTCACTCATTATTTAGACTGACTGTCAGATGTTCCAGCAACTTCCTGTACCACATTACGTCCAGATTGGACCATATCTTCTAGGTGTTACAATCTTTTTCTAACATATTCTCAATAAGTAGAAATCCAGTAGAAATGTAGTAAGTCCACTCCCATAGTAAATACAGGTCCTTCTCAAAATATTAGCATATTGTGATAAATTTCATTATTTTCCATAATGTCATGATGAAAATTTAACATTCATATATTTTAGATTCATTGCACACTAACTGAAATATTTCAGGTCTTTTATTGTCTTAATACGGATGATTTTGGCATACAGCTCATGAAAACCCAAAATTCCTATCTCACAAAATTAGCATATTTCATCTGACCAATAAAAGAAAAGTGTTTTTAATACAAAAAACGTCACCTTCAAATAATCATGTACAGTTATGCACTCAATACTTGGTCGGGAATCCTTTGGCAGAAATGACTGCTTCAAAGCGGCGTGGCATGGAGGCAATCAGCCTGTGGCACTGCTGAGGTCTTATGGAGGCCCAGGATGCTTCGATAGCGGCCTTTAGCTCATCCAGAGTGTTGGGTCTTGAGTCTCTCAACGTTCTCTTCACAATATCCCACAGATACTCTATGGGGTTCAGGTCAGGAGAGTTGGCAGGCCAATTGAGCACAGTGATACCATGGTCAGTAAACCATTTACCAGTGGTTTTGGCACTGTGAGCAGGTGCCAGGTCGTGCTGAAAAATGAAATCTTCATCTCCATAAAGCTTTTCAGCAGATGGAAGCATGAAATGCTCCAAAATCTCCTGATAGCTAGCTGCATTGACCCTGCCCTTGATAAAACACAGTGGACCAACACCAGCAGCTGACACGGCACCCCAGACCATCACTGACTGTGGGTACTTGACACTGGACTTCTGGCATTTTGGCATTTCCTTCTCCCCAGTCTTCCTCCAGACTCTGGCACCTTGATTTCCAAATGACATGCAGAATTTGCTTTCATCCGAAAAAAGTACTTTGGACCACTGAGCAACAGTTCAGTGCTGCTTCTCTGTAGCCCAGGTCAGGCGCTTCTGCCGCTGTTTCTGGTCCAAAAGTGGCTTGACCTGGGGAATGCGGCACCTGTAGCCCATTTCCTGCACACGCCTGTGCACGGTGGCTCTGGATGTTTCTACTCCAAACTCAGTCCACTGCTTCCGCAGGTCCCCCAAGGTCTGGAATTGGCCCTTCTCCACAATCTTCCTCAGGGTCCGGTCACCTCTTCTCGTTGTGCAGCGTTTTCTGCCACACTTTTTCCTTCCCACAGACTTCCCACTGAGGTGCCTTGATACAGCACTCTGGGAACAGCCTATTCGTTCAGAAATGTCTTTCTGTGTCTTACCCTCTTGCTTGAGGGTGTCAATAGTGGCCTTCTGGACAGCAGTCAGGTCGGCAGTCTTACCCATGATTGGGGTTTTGAGTGATGAACCAGGCTGGGAGTTTTAAAGGCCTCAGGAGTCGTTTGCAGGTGTTTAGAGTTAACTCGTTGATTCAGATGATTAGGTTCATAGCTCGTTTAGAGACCCTTTTAATGATATGCTAATTTTGTGAGATAGGAATTTTGGGTTTTCATGAGCTGTATGCCAAAATCATCCGTATTAAGACAATAAAAGACCTGAAATATTTCAGTTAGTGTGCAATGAATCTAAAATATATGAATGTTAAATTTTCATCATTACATTATGGAAAATAATGAACTTTATCACAATATGCTAATATTTTGAGAAGGACCTGTACAAAGAACAAATCAAAAGAAGACTTCAAACTGAAAAATTAAAGATTACATTTCAATGAACTGATAATAATAATAATATTTACCATTTATTGTATCAAATGTGTTGGTTAATTAAAATAGATTTATATGCAGAAAATTCATAAAAATTATGCAGAAGAAGAGTAGGTGGACCACTTGATCAACTTTTCAACTACAAGTTAAACAAGCAAACAAACAGAAACGAGTTTTCCTGGTTGTTTTTTAAACAGTCCTTGAATTTCCTAGAGCATCCATGCTTCTCCTGATCTAAAGTCTTATGAAATCTCACAGGGGTGGCATTGTGTTTCCAAGGAGTCAGAACAGTACTGGTTCTAAATCCACAAAAATATTTTCTTAAACTTTCTCAAATTCCCTGACAGATAGTTTATAGAATTGCAATTTCAAAGATAAGATTGGAATAACACTCAAGAATACACATTTTGAAGCTAGTCAGTAAAAAGCAGAGTACTAGTTGTGCAGCAGCTTGTGTGCAGTCAGTGAAGGCCCCTCTGCAGATGTTGACAGTCTTCTTAGGGCAAACCGGACTGATCTGACCCAGAGGAACCTGCAGCTGTTTGCACAAATGTCATCTTCTGATATCTGCAAAAATCTCTATTGTTGCTTCTATTTTGTCTCAGTTAGGTGCACAAAGGAGGCACTTGGTTTAACTTTGTGCCATCAGAGGGGAATGCACTACACTGTTTTAGTTTCCTGATTTACTTCCACCGTTTCTTCAGCACTGGTGGGGAGACTGCAGTTTAATCATGTTCTGCAGCTGTGGTAGAAGTGACACCCATTTTATTGCATTTCAGAGTGTCAGTTACTCTAATTAATTTTTGACTTTTGTTTTTCCTGCTGCTACATATTCATTTAGGGTTTAGCTGGTTTTCCACATTAAGGAGTTTATTTCTTACTGCGGTTTAGGAAACTGTAGTTACTGGAGCAAAATCTTTTTAGGATGCTTGATATCATTTTTTTGCCCATATCAAACATACATATAGATAAATTCCTGAAAATGCTGACTGATATAAAGTAGATGCTGATAAAGATAGACCACCCTTCACAATTGTTTGCACCTCTCTGATTAAAATACGTAAAAAGCCTTAAAATATATTAAGCTTTAGGTTAAGGAGTTTCAGTAGGGAAAATACTTTCCTGCTAAGAAAAAACTGTTTTTTTTATAAAATCACCAGTGCTACATTTACTGGCACCCCAAACATGTTCTATAAAATAAATTTGAGTAAAGATTTAGTTTTTAAATGTAATGTTTTACATTTTCTGGTTGTTTAGCAAGTCTTCCTTAGTAATCCATAACTTTCTGTTTCCTTGAGGTTTCAATATAGCATGACTAAGGGCCGTTTTCTCCTGGCTACTCTTCATAATGGTAAAGACAAGAAAACATGGTATTAAGTCTACATAACTTGGGAAATTCTTACAAGAACATAGCTCCTCATCTGGCCCTTATCTACAGTCAGAGCAATAATTAAAACCTTTATAACAAGTGGAACTGTGGGAGTGGGAGCCCAGTTTATCTTGCCACCACACACAGCTAGAAGGATGGTCAGGGTTAGAGAACTGCAGCAAAAATAGATAGCAAGAATAACCACCAGATGCTATCTATACGCCAAGTAATTGCTTGTAAGTGATACCCTTGGAAAAAAAAACTGTTCTTTGTCCTTATCACAAATGTTAACATGTGTTTTCTAACCTCAACTTTGACTTAACTTGAACAGATAGTTTTGGTCAGATTGATCTTTTTGGCAAAAAGACTCCATATGGGGTTGGCGTAAAACATGATTTGAATATGTGGAAAATCACTTCATGCTCTACTGTTAGGTACAATGGGGGGATCTGTGGATTTTTATGGATCTGTGCTGTGGGCCTGTTTTTCTTCTAAAGGCCCTGAAAATGTTGCATGGCACCATGAACTCTTTAAAATACCAGGGTGTTCAAAAAAAATAAGAAATCCAGTGGCCTTTGCCAGAAAACTGAAGATGAGTCATCATTAGGTCTGTGTAGCATAAAGATCTAAAGCATATGGCCAAATCAGCACAGAAACGGTTTGGCTGACACATAACCATGGAAAAAAGGTTGGTTATCTTTGCCCTAGAGCTTAATCCTATGGATCTGGAGGCAGCTAAGGAGAAGAAAAAAAAAAAGAGAGGACCCAAACTCTGGACAATCTAGAGACATTTGAATGATCAAAGATCCATCGCTCTGCTCCAAGTGTAAGAAGATTTTTTTTGTGTGCAAATGGCAAAAGGGGTTTATACAACATAATAACCGGAGTATCAATATTGTGCCACTGGTGGTTAAATATGTATTTCTTAATGTTTTTTATTATTATTTCATTGACTTGCGAAAAGGTTTGTTCTGTTTTATTTTAAGCAAGCACCTGCCTCTGATGGAGGCTTAGTAACACAGAAGTCCAGAAATCTGAGTAAATGTGCATTTTTAGTCAAGATGCCTTCAGTTGTGTGACCCTTTAAGTGTGCAGCCCTGACTGTTTTATCGATCCTGAGCTTCCTCTGTTAATCTGAACCTGTTCCTGAGTACAAACGTCCAGGAATATGTTTTTACAACCAGGGTTCCTCTCCACCACTTCTGCTGCTTCAGTTTCAGCTCCAGCGTGTTGACTATCAGCGTAACAGGACATTAGGCAAGTTTGGAAGGTGGAAAATGTAAAATCGATTTTGATTGACATATTTCAGCAGGAATAGATGTAGCACATCAAGCAGGAACGTTCTCAGGATCCAAGAGACAGATCTTCACCAGGTCAAGGGAGTTGACGTTGAAAAAACCCCAACAGAAAGCCATGTTTTCTGGTTAAATGTGGAGTAGAAGTGCTTTGGAGGAGTGAGTTGCTTGTGTATTTTCTCTACCTCTCCACTGACAGCTGCCTCTACACCAAAACGTCCTAAAAACATCTATTTGTAGCGTGAAAACTTGTGAGATGCTGTCATAGTTCCTCCACTGGAGTTAAGACGTCTTCCTGCACTAAATCAGCACTGAGCCCTATAATGCACATTTTATTATGCTTCTCGTGTAATCCTTGACTTTTATTTTCTACAGTATACATTTACACCTTTTCTGAACACTTTTATGCAAACTACGTGAGGCACATTTGTATGAAGCTTTCACACACCTTGTTGTTCTTTTTTAACACACAGACTCACATTATAAAGTGCATTTGTTCTGTTTGTTTGGTGTATTTTATTCTCATACTGAGGACTAGGACTGTACAGTTCTGCTGCACATGCAGGGCTGGATTTTCTGCACAATGAGGCCTCGCACAAAACCTCCATAAAGCAGAAAAGGACAACCTGCAGCCGGGTAACATTTTGCATCCTCTGAATGCATTTGTTAATAATGTGGCTACCTAAAGGGATTACCTGTATGTGATTTAGTAGCTGTGTGCTTTTTGGGAATATAAACAGATTGTTAAAGTTTTAACTTCATGGATTTTCATTTTAAAATCACTTGAAATAAATGCAATTTAACGGAATGAAACAAGTTTGTATTTATTTGAAGAAACTGGCACCTGTCACAGAAAATGTTGTGGTTTTCATCTTTTGGACACAGGGAGGCAGTATAGGTATAATTATTTTTGAATTTCTAAGAAAGTAAGATTTTACTGCAGCTGTAGCTCAGTGGTGTATTTTTAAACCGCTTTTTCCCCTTTAAAAAATATTAACAAATTTTTTGCAGCGTGAAGCATCTTTACAAGCTCCTTTCACCTTCTTGTCTCTCCTGAACACTGTCGTAACGTTTCTGATTCATTTCATTCAGTTATGTCAGTGCAAATAAATGAAAAGGCATATAAATATTGGCAGACTTACACAGAATCTAACCAATCAGTTGATGACAAGTCAGCAAAGAAAGTTTAATATGTTCTAAAATAGGAAAAACTAAAAGCAATCTCATTTTATATTATTGAGATGTTATAGATTAACACAAAAGTCTGATAAAGGTGGGAGGTTTTTATTTATTTTAAAACCTATTCAAGTAAATGTTTAATAAAATAAGCTATGCTTTTATTAAGGGTCGTGTACGTTTTATAGCTCAATGCAACATTTATGTAATAGGAGTGAGGTAAAATGGCTATAGTGTGGAAAGTAAAGGTTGCAGCCACCTGACCTAAACTGACAGGCCGAGCGAGGATAGCAGAAGCAGCCAGGAGTCCTTATGGTAACTCTGGAAGAACTTCAGAGATCAACAGCTCAGGTGTACAATTCTTTTACAGGACAACTATTGGTTGTGTTCTTCACACATCTGGCTTTTATTGGACGAGAGGCAAACAGAGTGCCATTGTTAGAAGAAAAGCCTTGTTTGCAGTTTTCCACAAGTCATGAAGGGAAGACAGCAAACGTGGGAGATGGTGTTCAGATGAAATGAAAGCAAAGCTAGAATCTCTGACCTATGTTTGCTATGAGTGGTAAAAATTGTAAAAACACTGTAAACCACCCTGAACACACCTTCTCTCTAGTAAAACATGGGAGAGGCAGCATAATGCTGTGGAGATGTTTTTCTGCAGCAGGGATAGAGGAGCTGGTCTGAGTTAATGGGGAGATGGAATGAGCCAAATTTCAATCAATTCTGGAAGAAAACTTGTAAGAGTTTGCAACAGAGACTGGGGTGGAGGGTTACTATCCAGCAGGACAGCGACACTAACAATATTCCAATTACACTAACCATATTACAGTGTTATAATAGAGTGGTTTAGACCAAATTATATACATGGGCTAGTATGGACCAGTAAAAGTCCAGTCTTAAATTTACCTGAGAATCTGTGGCAAAGCTTTAAAACTGATGTTCACCGATGCTTCCCATTAAATCTGACTAAGCTTGAGCTATTTTGAAAGGAAGAATGGCTAAAAAGTGTACATGTCCAAAGCTGCTCCAGACACACCCCAGAAGACCTGCAGCTGTAACTGCAGTGAAAGGTGCTTCTACAAAGTATTCAAATAACTCAGGGAGGCTGAAAACATCTTTGTGTTGGTCTATCGCAGAAAATCTTAATAAAACACTTTGAAGTCTGTAGTTGCAAAGTGACAAAATGTTCAAAAGTTTTAAAGGGGAATGAATAATTTTCCAGGGCGCTGGGCGTACTGTATAAAAAAATATGACTGTAAAACATAACCAAGCCACATGAGGGCGGTCTCTTCGCTTCAAATCCTCCGAAGAAGAAGATTAATAGGGATATGATGGCGTCGCAGTATTACCAAGAAATGCAGGAAAGCTTCAAAAATAACAACAAAAGTCGAGAATTTCCGGCCCATACAGCCAAAGTGCATTCGGTGGCTTGGAGCTGTGACGGAAGGAGGCTCGCCTCCGGTTCGTTTGATAAAACAGCCAGCGTTTTTATCCTGGAGAAGGACCGTTTGGTGAGTAAACTCGCACAGTGCAGTGCATGGTCCCGTTAAACTCTCTCTACTGTATTATTTTCTGTGCTTGCACATACTGTATTTTATTATGGCCGAATTCTCCACAAAGCTGTTCTCATTCACACACACTTCTTCTGTTGTCAGAAAGTTAATAAAGTCTCTAAATTTATACTGATTCAGATTAAGTTGAAATCTCTGACAGCAGTATAAGGTGGATGTGGCATTTTTAAAACACCCGGGTTTTATTTTCATACAACGTCAGATAACAAAATGCCCTCTTACCTATTTTTAAAACCGTATGTAAGTTGTTATTCGGCTATACTTACATTAAACATAATTCTTCTTCTTCTTGGTGTTATTGGCGTGTCGGTCTATCTATTTACATGTACAGGTTGGACAATGAAACTGAAACACCTGTCATTTTAGTGAGGGAGGTTTCATGGCTAAATTGGACCAGCCTGGTAGCCAGTCTTCATTGATTGCACATTGCACCAGTAAGAGCAGAGTGTGAAGGTTCAATTAGCAGGGTAAGAGCACAGTTTTGCTCAAAATATTGAAATGCACACAACATTATGGGTGACATACCAGAGTTCAAAAGAGGACAAATTGTTGGTGCACGTCTTGCTGGCGCATCTGTGACCAAGACAGCAAGTCTTTGTGATGTATCAAGAGCCACGATATCCAGGGTAATGTCAGCATACCACCAAGAAGGACGAACCACATCCAACAGGATTAACTGTGGACACAAGAGGAAGCTGTCTGAAAGTGATGTTCTGGTGCTAACCCGGATTGTATCCAAAAAACATAAAACCACAGCTGCCCAAATCACGGCAGAATTAAATGTGCACCTCAACTCTCCTGTTTCCACCAGAACTGTCCGTCGGGAGCTCCACAGGGTCAATACACACGGCCGGGCTGCTATAGCCAAACCTTTGGTCACTCATGCCAATGCCAAACGTCGGTTTCAATGGTGCAAGGAGCGCAAATCTTGGGCTGTGGACAATGTGAAACATGTATTGTTCTCTGATGAGTCCACCTTTACTGTTTTCCCCACATCCGGGAGAGTTACGGTGTGGAGAAGCCCCAAAGAAGCGTACCACCCAGACTGTTGCATGCCCAGAGTGAAGCATGGGGGTGGATCAGTGATGGTTTGGGCTGCCATATCATGGCATTCCCTTGGCCCAATACTTGTGCTAGATGGACGCGTCACTGCCAAGGACTACCGAACCATTCTTGAGGACCATGTGCATCCAATGGTTCAAACATTGTATCCTGAAGGTGGTGCCGTGTATCAGGATGACAATGCACCAATACACACAGCAAGACTGGTGAAAGATTGGTTTGATGAACATGAAAGTGAAGTTGAACATCTCCCATGGCCTGCACAGTCACCAGATCTAAATATTATTGAGCCACTTTGGGGTGTTTTGGAGGAGCGAGTCAGGAAACATTTTCCTCCACCAGTATCACGTAGTGACCCGACCACTATCCTGCAAGAAGAATGGCTTAAAATCTCTCTGACCACTGTGCAGGACTTGTATATGTCATTCCCAAGATGAATTGACGCTGTATTGGCCGCAAAAGGAGGCCCTACACCATACTAATAAATTATTGTGGTCTAAAACCAGGTGTTTCAGTTTCATTGTCCAACCCCTGTATGTTTAAATTCTACAAGTTAAATAAATAAATAGATCCTACCTATATATATATATATATATATATATATATATATATATATATATATATATATATACACATACTTACACATTACTTTGTATTCTACCGATCTATATCCTCCATACTTTCACAAATGTATCTACTATAATCAAATTCTGTGAAATAATTTAGTTTTCTTTAAAAATCGAATTACTATTTTTATATGTCTACTCCCTAAATTCTTCCTCAAAATATCTAATAAATTAACCTTTTCCTTTATACCTTCAAACTCTCTCGTCATATATCTTCTTTCTCTTTCATATTTATGACATTCTAACATAACATAACATTGTTTCATATTTTCCACAGTAATCATATTTACCAGTATTATGCTTTTGAATTTTAAAAAGGGTATAATTAAGTCCTGTATGCCCAAATCTTAACCGTGTTATCAATCTTTCCTCCTTTTTATTTCGTCTTCCATTTCTTCTTTCTCCTACTATCTTCTGAATTTAATAAAACCATCTTCCTGTTTTTCCTTCATCCCACCTTTTTTTCCATTTTTCCATCAGCTTTCCTTGAACAATACTCTTTCCCTCAGATTTACTTGTTTTAACTATAAAACTAATAGGATTTTGAATTACCCTCTTTGCTATTTTATCTGCTCTCTCGTTTCCTTCTACTCCAATATGTGCTGGAACCCACACAAATATAACTATCAAGCCCATTTTTTGTATTCTGTATAATGTATGAAATATTTCTAATAAAATGTCCATCCTACTATCTGATTGATTATATTTTAAAGTTAATAATGCAGAGCTTGAATCTGAGCAAATGACTGTTTTTAATGATTTTATGTCTTCTACCCATTGTAAAGCTAATAATATTGCCAATATTTCTCCTGTGTATACTGATAAGCCGTCTGTAATTTGTTTTCCTATTTTTAGATTGAATTTTGGTACTACAAAAGCTATTCCTACTTTTCCATTTATTTTTGATGCATCTGTATATATTTGAATATATCTATAATAATTATTTAAATGTATCTGTACTGATTAACTATCTACGATGGAAGATTTATCTTGCTTCTTTTCCATTATTGACATATCTACTGTTGCTTCTGGTAGAATCCATGGTGGTATAATTGATATTGGTGATGTTTGACTAATTTCTAAATCAATCATTTTAAATTCTTTTATTTTCAATTGTCTATCCAAAACTCTTCATTTCTTTCTTTTCTTTTTCAAATTGGATGATCCAAGTTATTACCTTGTAAATTTAACCAATAATTTATTTCTAGTTTTATTCTTCTTAACTCTAACGGCATTTCTCCCATTTCTATTTCTATTGCTGCTGTTGGTGTAGTTTTAAATGCTCCAGTACATAATCTTAATGCCTGATGTTGGATAATATCTAATTTAACCAGATGTGTTTTAGCTGCTGAACCGTAAACTATACAACCAAAATCTATGTTAGATCTTATCATTCCTGTGTAAATCTGTTTTAGTGATTTCCTATCTGCTCCCCAGTCACTGCCAGCCAAGCATCTCATAATATTTAAAATTTTCTTACATTTATCAACAACTTTTTGAATATGTATATTCCATTTTAGTTTTTTATCAAACCATAATCTTAAAAATGTTATACTCTTTACTTGCTTTAATTCTTGGTTATATAATTTTAATTTTATTTCCTTGTTTATTTTTTTCTGATTAAATATCATTACTTTAGTTTTTTCAACTGAAAACTTAAATCCCCATTGTAACGCCCATTTCTCTATTTCAATAATAACCTCTTGTAATTTCTTTACAATGAAATCTACATTTTTTCCTCTTTTCCAAACAGCTCCATCGTCTGCAAAAAGTGAACATCCCATTACTTTTCCAATATCTTTAAAAACATCATTTATCATAATTGAAAACAATAACGGACTTATAATAATGTGGACTTCCATTTTCTACTATATATTTTCCTGAGATCACTTCCCCAATTCTAACTTGTATTTTCTTATTTGTTAAAAAGTCTTTGATCCATTTAAATATTTTCCCTTTAATGCCCAGTATTTGTAATTTAATTAATAATCCCTCCACCCACATCATATCATATGCTTTTTCTATATCAAAAAATACTGCCACTACACTTTCTTTATTTACCTGTGCTCTTCTAATTTCATGCTCTAAACATAGCATTGGGTCATTAGTACTCCTCCCTTTTCTAAAACCACTTTGATACTTTGACATATATCCTTTATTATTTAAATAATATACTAGTCTACTATTAATCATTTTTTCCATTATTTTACATAGATTTGATGTTAAAGCTATTGGTCTATAATTTCCTGGATTTGAGTTATCTTTTCCTGGTTTAGCTATTGGTACTATAATTGATTCCTTCCAGTTCAGTAGTAATTTTCCCTCCTCCCATATCTTTTATTATATAATTGTAATATTATATCTTTCGATTTTTCACTAAGTTGCCTTATAAATCTGTACCAAATTTGATCTTTACCTGGTGCTGTATTTTTTGTCTTCTTAAGTGCATAATTTAATTCAGCTTTTGTAAATTCAACATTTAACAGATTATTTGTTTCTTCAACACTCTGTAATACATCTTTATATATAAGTTTTGTATTTTCTCTTCCTTTTCTTCCCTCTTCACTAATATTATTTGAACTGTTAATTTTACTAAATATTCTTGCCAATATTTCAACTTTATCTTCATCTTTTATTATATTTATATTATTTATTTTTAATATAGGATATTCAAACTCTCTTTATGCCATTCATTCTTTTAATTATTTTCCAAATTATTTCTATTTTTGTTACTTTTCCTATTGTGCTACAGAAATTTCTCCAATATTCTCTTTTTACCTTCTTAATAGTTCTCCTTACTATTGCTTTCTTTCTTTTATAATCAATTAAATTCTTATAAATTGGATTTCCTTTTAGTACCTTAAATGCTTTATTTCTTAACTTTATTGCTTCTTTACATTCATTTGTCCACCATGGTACCATTTTCTTATTACTTTTACACCCTACTTTATTTATAGAATTATCTGCTGCTTCCATGATTACCTTACAAATGTTTAAATTTACATCATTTATATCCATTCTCATATCTACTTTCCCTAAGTTTATTTAACTCAAGTATCTAAATTTAGTCCAGTCTGCCTTATTAAAATTTAGTTTTTTATTGACATTTATCTTCTTATTATTTAAAGTTAATCCTACTCTTATTGTAATGGGATAATGATCACTACCTATTGTTGATTTTTTATCAATGCCCCACTCACAACTACCAGCTAAACCATTTGAAACATTGTTAAATCAATAACTGATTCCATCCCTGTTCTTACATTGATTCTTGTTCCCCTCCCATCATTAATACATACTAGATTTTTTATTTCCATTAATTCTTCTATAACTTGTCCATTTTTATCATTACAATTACCCCACAATGTACTATTTGCATTAAAATCTCCACACCAAATTACTTTCCCTTCCAAATATTCATTTAACTCCTCCATTATTTCAATTGACAATGTTTTACATGGATTATAAAAATTTATTATTTTAAATTTACCTTCTTGTTCCCATATCTCAATTACTATATATTCAAGTTCTTTCCCTTTCCCTAATACCTGATATTGTATCCCTTGCTTAATAAATATTCCACATCCTCCACCACTTCTCTCCTGTCGATCTCTTCTTACACCATCATATCCTTTTATCACAAAATCCAATGTTGTTTTTAACCATGTTTCCTGAACACAAATAATTTCTGGTTGTTCTTCAAGACTATCAATATAACCTTTAAGTTCTTGTCTGTTAGCGATTAAACTTCTTGCATTTCATTGTAATATTAACATGTACTTTCACCAGATGGTCCTTGTCTCCCATCTACCTCCAACTTTTTATTTATGTTCTCCCACGATCCCTCCTTAAACCCCAAAAACTTTTCAGCTCCTCTCACTATTATTTTAATCTTCTCAGTTTTATGCTTGGCTTGGTCAGTACAGTTGATAACATATGCTACAAATAATACTAGTTTTTCTACTGATATTGTAACATTTTCTTCTGACTGTACTTTGCTTTGCTGTGGAATTTGATTTGCTATTTGTTCAATTTTTCTTGTTTTCTTTTCCTTCACATTTTTAACTGCTTCTGCATAGTTTATGTTTTTAGTTAACTCTATGTTGCCCTCCACAGTTACATTTTTCTTGTACTTCTTCTTTACATTCTTCAAACTTGTGATCTTCACCACATTTAGGACATCTCTGCTTCCCTTTACAAACTGCTGCTATGTGTCCATACCTTTGACATTTGAAACAACGAAGTGGCGGAGGGATATAAGGTCTAACCTGAAAGCTGAGATAACCTATTTTAATGTTTTGTGGCAACTCTTTTTTTTCAAATTCAATGAGGATTGACATACTTCCTACTTTTTCTCCATTTATTGTTTTTGACAATCTCTTCAAGTTATTCACTTTTGCACCTATAATACTTCTCTTAATTTTATCAAGATCTTCATCTAGATGGATCCCATAAATCACTCCTCTGATTTTTTTATTTTCTCCAACACAGTTTTTTTTGCAGATATTATCCACCTTTAAAGCCTTATTCTTTTGTTCTTCATTTTTACAAACTACCAATAAGTTTCCATTTCTCAAAATCGTTACCATTTCAACATCTCCACTTTTCTTTTTTATCTTTCTTGACACCACAATGGGTCTGATGTTATCCTGTTCTTCCTCGTTCTTAAGTTTTAATATTATTTTAAATTCCTCCCTCTTAACTTTCCTCTTAACTTTCCTCTTCTTCTTCTGAACTGCTTCCATCCAATTCTCGTTTACTACCTTGAATATCACCAATTCCCTTTCCTTCATCTATTTTATTTCTTCCACATCCTGTCCCTCTTCCTCTCCCCGCTGGCGTCCACCCTTCAAAATCCATGTCTTCCTCATTTCCTGTCTCCATTTCCAACTGAACCATTCACATACCAGTTTATGCCCAAATCCACCTTTTCCAAATCCGATATATTTCTATGTTTTGTTTTTCCCGTGCCGCACCAAAACCGTTTTTCTTCGACGTAGTCTCCATTAAACATAATTAGAGAATCAGGACTGCTATGTAACATGACGGCGCCGCGCGTATCCAGGCCGCAGTTCATTTATACAGCGTCGATGCACTTCAAAGGTCATCTCAAGGCCCTTTATAAGATAATTATAAAACAAACTGGAATTTAAACCCAAATTCTGTTGATTGAAATACAATATAGTTAGTTTCGGATTATCATCAACTGCAAATGAATACACTATTATTTAAAGAAGCCAACAGATTCGGTCAGGAACCACTCCTTTCAAACAAAAAGTGTCAATCTGCTTCAACTGGCAGGGGGTTGTAGGGACAAGAAAGGCTCAGAAACACTTGGCCTTTCGTATCGTCTGTGGAAAGAAAACAAAGGAAAGAACATAATGGTAGCAATGACTGCAAGTTATACATAAATGGAGAGTAGAAGGACAGCAGAGTGAGGGAAACTGGGCAACATGTCCACCAGCAGTCTAAGGACAAGGGAAACTGCATTGTAGTTGTTTAAAAAGAGAGACTTTAGGGTCAAACTCAGAAACAGTCGTATGGCTTGGGCTTGAAAGTCCCCTAACAAATGTAGATTCGTTTTCTATTGCACCACTGTTATGTCTAATGAAAAGCTTTATTCAGATGCCATCGGACTAAAGGAAAACGCTGAACATCTGAAAGAAGCTCTTCCACTTGTTCCTCAGTGATTTATTTTTTATCTCTGCTCCGTTTTATAGCAGAAATGTCTCCTGGCTCTTTAAACTAAAGCTTGTTTCTTTCTCTAGGTGAAAGAGAACAACTACAGAGGACACAGCGACAGTGTGGATCAGCTGTGCTGGCATCCAACCAACCCGGATCTGTTCGTCACTGCATCCGGAGACAAAACCATTCGCATATGGGACGTGCGCACTACCAAATGTGTCGCTACAGTCAACACGAAGGGTATGATCATTCCTTCGACTGCTGGAATCTGAACCCAGCAAAGATTTGGAAGTGATCAAATCATTTTATGAACTTTTTTTTTTTGTTAAGGTGAGAACATCAATATCTGCTGGAGTCCAGACGGTCAGACCATCGCAGTCGGGAACAAAGATGACGTGGTGACCTTCATTGATGCCAAGACGCACCGATCCAGGGCTGAGGAGCAGTTCAAGTTCGAGGTGAACGAGATTTCCTGGAATAATGACAACGACATGTTCTTCCTTACTAACGGGAACGGCTGCATTAATATTCTAAGGTAGGAACCAAATGGATCTGTGAACCTGAACCTGCAGGATGTTGTTGAATGTGTCCTGTTGGCTCATTAAAGTGTCAGTATCAGTCAGTATTTTTGTCTATTAGTAGTTCCGATTAAGAAAAAAACTTTTAGATTCTTCACAGTGATCTACTTTGTGTCGAGTAAAGACCAGGTTCTGCACCATTATTTGATTATTTAATTGAGTTAAACAATAAATTTACAGAATATGCATTGTTTTCAATGGGGAGCATGGGAAAACGTCTATCCCTGAATTTATGTCAGTAGATCCTGGATCATACATCTAGGACATATTTGTTTTCATCTTGTGGAAGAATAAATACAGGTCCTTCTCAAAATATTAGCATATTGTGATAAAGTTCATTATTTTCCATAATGTCATGATGAAAATTTAACATTCATATATTTTAGATTCATTGCACACTAACTGAAATATTTCCGGTCTTTTATTGTCTTAATATGGATTATTTTGGCATACAGCTCATGAAAACCCAAAATTCCTATCTCACAAAATTAGCATATCATTAAAAGGGTCTCTAAACGAGCTATGAACCTAATCATCTGAATCAACGAGTTAACTCTAAACACCTGCAAAAGAGGCCTTTAAAACTCCCAGCCTGGTTCATCACTCAAAACCCCAATCATGGGTAAGACTGCCGACCTGACTGCTGTCCAGAAGGCCACTATTGACACCCTCAAGCAAGAGGGTAAGACACAGAAAGACATTTCTGAACGAATAGGATGTTCCCAGAGTGCTGTATCAAGGCACCTCAGTGGGAAGTCTGTGGGAAGGAAAAAGTGTGACAGAAAACGCTGCACAACGAGAAGAGGTGACCGGACCCTGAGGAAGATTGTGGAGAAGGGCCGATTCCAGACCTTGGGGGACCTGCGGAAGCAGTGGACTGAGTCTGGAGTAGAAACATCCAGAGACACCGTGCACAGGCGTGTGCAGGAAATGGGCTACAGGTGCCGCATTCCCCAGACCTGGGCTACAGAGAAGCAGCACTGGACTGTTGCTCAGTGGTCCAAAGTACTTTTTTCGGATGAAAGCAAATTCTGCATGTCATTCAGAAATCAAGGTGCCAGAGTCTGGAGGAAGACTGGGGAGAAGGAAATGCCAAAATGCCAGAAGTCCAGTGTCAAGTACCCACAGTCAGTGATGGTCTGGGGTGCCGTGTCAGCTGCTGGTGTTGGTCCACTGTGTTTTATCAAGGGCAGGGTCAATGCAGCTAGCTATCAGGAGATTTTGGAGCACTTCATGCTTCCATCTGCTGAAAAGCTTTATGGAGATGAAGATTTCATTTTTCAGCACGACCTGGCACCTGCTCACAGTGCCAAAACCACTGGTAAATGGTTTACTGACCATGGTATCACTGTGCTCAATTGGCCTGCCAACTCTCCTGACCTGAACCCCATAGAGAATCTGTGGGATATTGTGAAGAGAACGTTGAGAGACTCAAGACCCAACACTCTGGATGAGCTAAAGGCCGCTATCGAAGCATCCTGGGCCTCCATAAGACCTCAGCAGTGCCACAGGCTGATTGCCTCCATGCCACGCCGCATTGAAGCAGTCATTTCTGCAAAAGGATTCCCGACCAAGTATTGAGTGCATAACTCTACATGATTATTTGAAGGTTGACGTTTTTTGTATTAAAAACACTTTTCTTTTTTTGGTCGGATGAAATATGCTAATTTTGTGAGATAGGAATTTTGGGTTTTCATGAGCTGTATGCCAAAATCATCCGTATTAAGACAATAAAATACCTGAAATATTTCAGTTAGTGTGCAATGAATCTAAAATATATGAATGTTAAATTTTCATCATGACATTATGGAAAATAATGAACTTTATCACAATATGCTAATATTTTGAGAAGGACCTGTAATTAGCCCTCTAGCTTTGGCTGCATTTTGTAAAGTAAATCTTGCTCAGATGTCCACATTATTTGGTATAAATGCACCTGTAATAGGCATCTATTTTACTCTTGAATAACTTGAATGACTTCACATCTGTCAGTCACTATGTATGAGAGTGATTGCAATGAACTGGAAAGATCGCACAATACTCTCAAACAATTGGATGCTCATTTATTTAGATATAACCTTCCTAGAGTGGTCAGCTGCTGGAGTGAAGGAGTCTAATATGAAACTCTGGGGAGAGCTGAGCAACAAGATTATATGTATGCTAATGTGGAGGGTCATAATGGTCCTGGGAAGGTTGAAGCTGGTGGGTACGTTTTTGTATTTATATCACTTTTATCGCTATTATCATATTGGTTAGGGATATGTTCTGTTTTCATTGTTATTAATATTTTGTAAAATGTTGACTTTTAATCATTTAAAACTGTTTGGGAAAAAGATGTTTTTATCCAACAAGACCTGTTATATTTTTATTTGTTTTTTATTTATTTATGTTTTATTTTTTTTGCTTTATTGTTTTATTATTATAAAGTATTTGTTGGAACTGCTTCAGCTAAAAGGAGGCAGATGGCAATGTTACCAATCAGGAAGCAATTATAATAATATCCAGAATTTAGATCTTTTATCAACGGCTGCAGAGTTCATCCCTCATTTCTTTAAGACTATTTGAAACTAAAGCTACTTTCTATATGTTCTTTCCCGGTTTTCTCAGTTCACTCTCACATTTGTTTGGATTTGCCTTCTGCCTTTGTCATTGAATTTTTTTCTGCAGGACTGCCTTTGCTTCCATCTTGTCTCCATTTAAATCTGAAAAAGTACAAATAATCAAAGACTTTTAGAGTCAGACACCTTGGATGTTGAGATCCTGCTTGAGACATTTATTATGTGCTTCAGAGCTGAAATGATCCGAGTGTTTTGTGTTCAGTTATCCGGATCTGAAGCCCATCCAGTCCATCAACGCTCACCCGTCCAACTGCATATGCATCAAGTTCGACCCCACGGGGAAATACTTCGCCACAGGAAGCGCTGACGCCCTCGTTAGTCTGTGGGACGTCGAGGAGCTGGTGTGTGTGCGCTGCTTCTCCAGGTTAGTCTGTGTTTCTCCCTCCCTAAACCATTTATCCTCAGAGGAACGTCTGAATGAATCTGGGGTCTTTATTTCTCCCTGGTTCTCGTGCTGCAGACTGGACTGGCCAGTGAGGACACTGAGCTTCAGCCATGATGGGAAGATGTTGGCCTCCGCATCTGAGGATCATTTCATTGACATCGCAGAGGTGGAAACAGGTCAGTAACCATGACAAGAGACATTTAACTGTGGGATTTGACAAGTGTAAATATTTCTAGGCAGATTCAGATATTTGTTTCTTTTTGCTACAATTCTAGTCAGACATTTCCACTCATCATGAAAATGTCTTATTTGAATCATTCCTATTCTGAACATGAATGTTTAAACAACATTACACTTAAGGTATTTTATGAAAGCAAAAATAGGGCCACTCTAGAAGCATGTTGGCCTTCAACCCAAAACCAGTTTTAAACAAAAATGCTCAGCAGGACGATGAGTTTCAGCTTAAAGGTTGTCTTGAGCAGTTCTGTTTGGACCTGTAGACCTCTCCTATTTTATTTTTTATTTTAATATTGTTGTTTCAAATGTTCTTCACACATAAAAAGGAAAGTTTGTTAAGTTGCAGTCTGAACTGCCATACGTTGGGACCTTAACCGTCATCCACAGATAAAATCCTTCTGTAAAAAAACGTGGGATTTGTTTAGTGATATCCACTTAGAGTATAAATGAATGAAATTATCCAGTTTTAGACCAAGGAATATTTAAAAATAAACCAATAGGCTTTAAACGCCTTCACTTACATCTTGCAGGTGAGAAGCTATGGGAGGTGCAGTGCGATTCTCCAACGTTCACAGTGGCCTGGCATCCGAAGAGACCCCTGCTGGCCTACGCCTGTGACGACAAGGAGGGCAAATATGACAGCAACCGAGAGGCAGGGACTGTGAAACTATTTGGCCTTCCCAATGACTCCTAAGGTGGATCAGCTCCTCTGCTGACAGGTGTATTTACACCTTCATGAGGGAGGAAATTAAATGTTGCAAAGACGAACTGCAGTAACCTTCTGCTAACAGCAGGTGGTGCAGCTTTTCTTACTTTCCTTTCAGTCAGCTGACATCATTCCTTCGTTGTTTTTATACAGTTAAATCCCCAGAGCTGTAAAGTATTTTCATGTAAGATAACTTGTGTTTTACTATTAAAACTGGTCCCTTAATAAAACATGTGAAACTGTTGTTTAAAGAGTTTTTTAGCTGCTTAGGAAAGCTCTAACCATATGATATATAACCAGGAAACTCCAAGGCTCACAGGGATTACTCAGGGTGTGATTTGAGACCTTTTATAATGTAAAGGAAAATAAAATAAAATAAAATAAATGATTTTCTGGGATATTTTGAAGTAATACACGCTGAAATACGGCATTGTAAAACTGGATTTGAAAACTGACTTTTTAGTGGCAGAATTCATATAGTTTGATTTTGTTGCTCCATATATAAGATCACGGTAGAAAAGACAATGCACCCTCTTTTATTTCTAGGGTTGTATCTATTTACCAGCCTCTAAATAAACCATGAACACATGTTGGTTAACACAACACAATTCAAACAAGGGATGACATTGGAGGAATAACTGGTTGCACATCCATCTAGAACTCATGAGTTTATGTTAAACAACTTAAATTTGTTGTTTGTGTGTTGCCCTGCGATGGACTGGCGACCTGTCCAGGGTGTACCCTGCCTGTTGCACATAGACTGCTGGAGATAGGCACCAGCTCCCCCGCGACCCACTATGGAATAAGCGGTAGAAAATGAAACTTAAATTTCATCATTCTACAGAAAAGATTATTCACAAGTGGAAAACATTTAAGACAGCCATTAGCCTTCCCAGGTTTGGACATCTGCCAACTTCACCCCAAAGGTAGAGCGTGCAATGCTCAGAGAACTGATCAAACACCCACAAGCCCATCTCAGACTCTACAAGCCTCAGTTACTATGTTAGAGTTCATAACAGGACGGTTACCAGAAACTGAACAATCATGGAAATAGTTGAAGAATAAAAGTTTCTTTCTGAACAGAATATGGCTGCATGGATTAGGCTTATAAAGTGTCACAGGACTTAAATAATGTTTTTTTTGACAGATGAGATTAAAGCGGAGCCACCTCATACCAACTCTCAAGCACAGCGGTAGAGGGCTGATGATTTGGGCTTGTTTTCAGCCACAGGACCTGGGCACCTTCCCTTCATGGAGTCTAACCTAAACTCTGTTTACTAAAGTGTTCTGGAGTCAAATATGGGACGATCTGTCAGAAAGCGATAGCTTGGCCCAAACAGGATCATCAGTAGAAAAATTATCCCAAACAGCAAAATATTTGCAACAGAATAGCTGAAAAAGAAACGAATCAAGGTGTGCCAATGGGCCACTTAAGGACTCAACTTCAGCTTGATCCAAATGCTGTTGTGGGACCTATCATAAGCTGTTCAGAAATAAATGTCTGCAAACTTCAAAGAACTGAAGTGATTATGGAAGGAAGAGGGGGCCAAATGTCCTCCCTTTCTGATAATGGTGGCTCTAGAACCTGTTGGAACATCAGAAGTACTTCAAACACAGGCTACAGTTTGGTTTTATCTTTGTTCAATAAATGGTGACTTGTGGGTTCTTGTGTTTTTCAGGTCAGATTTAAAAGTTTTCAGGTTCAGACAAAAACTAGATAATTTTCTTCCATATTAAACAAATCTTATTACCATGACTGTAAGTGGTTCAGGAAAGGGTTGGTCATGTGACAGCACTCTTTTTATTCTGGCCTGAAGCCAACACTTCATGAATAAAAACTGGAAAAAAAAAATGGTTCTGGAGAGACCAACAAACTGGCCATATAACTAGTTTGGTCTGCACTGTTCCTGGTTAAAAGGCACCTCTTTGTTTGGTGATGTTCATAGATGTAGTTCCAATTGATGTACTGGGTTTGGATTGTCTTTGTCTGGTTTAACAGGGCTAAATCTAGAGTCTGAGTACCTCTGTTATCATCTTCTATTGAATATGATATTCTTCTCTTCTCATTAAGGTCCTGTTGATTCTATGGGCTGAGGACATTATTTTCAACAACCACTGTGTTATTTTTAATTTATCTGTAACTGTGACACAGTCTTCAGCCTACCAAGAGGTCTGCTCTTGCTTCTTTAATTCCTTTACTGCCAGCATGTTTTTATTTTAATCCACTCCTTATGATGTTGATATGTCAACAGATAATTTTAATGAATAATGTTTTTGTTTTTTTAGACAATATTTGACCTTTTAAAATGAGATTAGTACCCGTTTACAGTCCTTTTATGTGTAAATGATATTCACAGTTTAAGCGTTAATGTTAAGGAAGTGAGGGCTACATATGTTTCTAACCTGGTTTCAAAGAGCTGAGGCAACACTAAGTTGTTATTCCACATTATTAGTGACATAATTTTTGCTGCTACACCCTCAAATGAGGACTGTCAACGTTTTTATTTATAATTTAATAATTGTTGGGGTCTGGGAGATCCTGTCTTCTGTTTGTTTGCCTGCTATTAACTGTGCTTCACCACTAGATGCCGCTTGAGCTCCTGGGGTGAGAGGGTGACAGGTGTAGCTCATTACCATCATCAGGAGGGGTATATGAGGAACAGGTTGCCAGCACTTCAGCGCCTGAGTGTTTGGCTATTGTGGTAACTCAACCGGCCAGAGCTATTGATAGCTTCTGTAAGAGACCATAGTTTCTTACCTTGCTGTCTTTGCTCCTTCCCAGGTGAACTTCCTAGTCCTGATTCCTCTTCCAGTCACTCTCAGTTAAGAAGAGATTCAAGATCTCCAAGAATCCCCTCTCTGATCAAGCTCCAGCTGGCAGCCGTTAAGCTCCTTGTTCTCCCTGGCCTCAGGCATAAGCGAACCCTCCGTGTCTCACCACCGAGCTGCAAGTACAGGCATCTAGAGCTCACCGTCTGCTGTTTGGAAACAGTCCTGAACCAAATCTCAACCCATGCGCATTTCACTTACCTTGGATGTAGGAAAAGATCGCCATCAGACAAGCCGTCTGCCAAAATCCCAGGCTCCACTTCACTCCCTACCTCCCTGGCGGATTCTCATCTTCAACTGTGTAAGCAAGCCTGCTCTTCCATATTACTATCATCACCCAGATCAACTCCATACTTGCCTGATCTTCTCTGTGCCTCAGTCCTGGGGCTCGCACCATAACCCATTCCAGTTCAAAAATAAACTTTTTCTCTGCCTCTTGAGTGATTTTTAGCATGTGGGTCAAGTCCGTCAACAAAACAATGACAATGACTTTTCCTCAGCATCTGTCCTGATGGTTCAACTACAGCTCGCCCTGTTATCTTAGTCAGCTTTGCACCAGTAACTTTACTTCAGCTAGCCACATTCTTGGTACAATGAAAGCCTCCTCTGGCTCTCTGGACATCTTGCTTACATGTCTGTTCAAAAATGTCTTGTAGTGTATTTGTTCTGGTGTGCTCACTATTGTCAATGCTTCACTGGCTTCTGGTAAGGTACCTACTCACGTATTTAAATAATGCTGCCACTCACCCGCTTTTGAAAAAAAAAATAATAATGTGGGTCCTTCTGTTTTTGGCCGTTCGAGACCTATCTCCAAGCTTCCATTTACTGCTAAGATGTTTAGAGAAGATTGTGGTCAACTAGTTTCCTACTGCTCTGGATCAGTACAGGATTCTTGACCATGGTTTTCATAGATCTCATTCAACTAAAACAGCTATTCTGAGAGTATCAAATTACATTTTGATACAGAGTGACACAGGAAACTATTCGGTCCTGCTTATGTAGGGTCTTCCCTCCCCTTTCGATATAGGTGACCCTCACATTCTGTTCGATAGGCTGAGGTGCTGGGTGGGTGTATCAGGATCTGCATTGGAGTGGTTCTCTTCATATTTTGTTTTTGGATCTACTTCTAAGTACAGATCTCCCCCTTATCCAGTCCATTTTGGTGTACCCCAAGGTTTTGTTTTAGGATCCCTGCTGTGTTTTATTGTATTTGCTTCCCCTTGGATAAATTCTGTCAACCTTTAAAGACCTCTCTTATCACTGCTATGCAGATATTCAGTTGCACACCTTGTTCACCCAAATGAAGTGTCTAAACTCCAGAGTTTGTTAAAGTGCTTTGACTCTGTTAAATGGTGGATGACAGACAGTTTTCTTCAATTTAATGAAGACAAAACTCAGGAAATAGAGGAGACACTTGGACCCCTTGCTTCTTTGGTAAAATTGTCTGTTAGGAACCTTGGCATAATCTTTGATTCTAGTTTTACTTTAGATGCACATGTCAGGTTTCTGGGTTGTTCCTGTTTTCATCATCTGAGAAACACTTGTAAACAATTATCTCACATCCTGAACTGGAAAGAATTATACATGCTTTTGTTTGATCAGACTTAGATTATTGCAATGCACTATACACGTTTTAGCAAACCTCCCCAGAACTGTTGTAGATTGGTGCTGCCAGGCTTCTGACAAGATCTTCCAAGTAACATGTAACTCAAATCTTGATGCAACTACTCTGGCTTCCTTTTTTCTTTTCAGAGTGCAAGTACTGACTTGGAGAGCTCTTCATGAATAGGTAGCAGGTTTTATCAGAGGGCTTCTGCACCCATGTGTCTGTCACAGGTCCCTGAGGTCCTGTGACCAGTGCCTGCTGATGGTTCCCCATACTAAGATGAACCTTTTGTTCAGTGACCCCCAGACTCTATAACCCTCTTCCTTTGGACTTAAGATCTGTGGTCTCTTTTACAAGCCAGTTAAAAACATCCCTTTTCAAATCTGCTTGTTATTGTTATCTATTTTTTATTCATTGTTGGTTCTTTCATAAGAGCCAACAATTCCTGATTTTATATCTAAGAAAGTGCTGCATAAATATAATTTTGCTTACTTACTCAAAAGGACTGGGTCAGGACTTAGATATGAACACTTATGTTCAATGACTGACTAAAATTGTCTCTACATTTATAGACTGAAGGTAAAGGGAAGCATGAGGTGTAAATGTAAATCAGACCATTCAAAGTCAAATCAGACAGACAACCAGAGACCCTGCAGGCTGCTGCATTTGATTCATCGTCCCATGACGGGCGCTGGCAATTACACCCATGAATATTGACCGACCTCCTTTCTCCTTCTCAGCTACAATGAATAACAGCTGGGATCACAGGCAGGCTGATGTGATGATACACTGAAGGGCCATCCACCAGCTCTGGGCCACAAAGCTAAATTCAGTTCCAGGTGCTTGACATGTCTCATTTACACAACTGCTTTGAAATGAAAATATGCTGCAGTGTTTAATTTTTCAGTTTCACAGACTGAGATCATTCACACTTCAATCCTTAAAGGTGAATGTCATTTTTGCCTATTTACAATATGTTTTCCTTGTATTTTTACAGATAGCCAATAACCGATAAAGTTGACATATTGTTTCTAATTTATTGTGATAGCCTTTTTGGTGTCCCTGCTTTAAATATCTAAGTCTGTTGAGTCGTTTAACACCACAATATGTGCCCTATCTGCTCCTTCTACCTTTCTTTTTGAAGCCAATAAATAACACAGATATTTCATCCTCACAGCCCTGAATACCATCACAAGCCCAAAACAGACATCTAGTTTCTGACAGTCTTCTGTCATGACTACTTTATCTTCTTCCACCCTGACATACGCGCACAGCATGGGCCCAGATTTAAGGCCTTCAGTCCAGGCCAGTGGCAGCTGGTTGCTTCTTCTTCTCCGGAGTCAGAGACCAGCAGGCCTGCAGGATGTTTATTGCCTCGCAGCTTCCTGTCATCTTCGCACGGATGTTGCTGAGCTCCCCCACTGTTCTCCTTTAATTTATTTTGATTTGGTTGAGCCCCACAGGGGAACTGTCGCGTCCAAGAACACAAAAAGGGCCAAATCCTTCCTGTGGAATCAAAGTCCTCTTATGTATCCATTTTGTGGCAACTGTGATATACCAGAGCTCTGGTTATTGTTTTCGAAGTTTAGAATGCTTATGATGTCATCTCTAGATGTTGTTTAATTTAGTATATAAATAAAATGCAATTGTTAAAGACTTACGGCATTCTATTCATGCTCTACATAAAACCAAGCAGCCAAAAAAGTGGACCTAAGAAACAAACTGGACAAATTTCACATTGCACCATTTTTGTAATGTTTATACTGCCATCACATGATGGCACACTTTTAAGCTTTGTTGACATATATATATGAAAACATGTACAAAACCAATAGTTGAAGTTCTGACAAAGAAGAAAGGCTGTCATCCTCTTAAGTTTTATTAATAAAGTAAGGGCACCCACAGACACACACACTTGCACACCTTGGAGTCGCCACCGCTGTGCCGCAAGTATCAGGATACAGCAGGTGATGTATAGATGGATGGTCTATGGTGGTAAAGAAGGAGCTAAGTGGGAAGCAAACCTTTGGATTCACTGGTCCATCTATGTTCCAGTCCCCTCCTATTGTCATGAGATAAGAGCATGGCCAAAAGCTCCAGTAGCGTTGATGCTTCTTCACATTGAAAGGAGTGAGGAGGAGCTGGAGGTCTCTTGTCCTTGTGACATCTTTGAACCAATCTCTGAGGAGTGGAAGATAATGGCTGAGTGAGCACTGATGAGTGTTGGGACCCACAGCCACGGATTTCAACATTAAACTCCGGTACGGACTTTTCTGGGACTTTCAAAATAAAGTGCATTAACCTTCTTCCGGTACAGCCAGGAAACGGGATAACTGCGGACTTCCTGTGACACCGCTACCCAAATAAAAGCACAGCTGTTGCTACATCCGCCCTCTTCCACATGGCCTTCCAGAGGGACCCGATAGGAGAGAAAAGTGTGCTGAAGTCTCTTTGCTGGCAAAAACACATGAACTCTTCAAACTGGATCCAAGGATGTCATACAATCATCGATCATATGCAAAGTTAAGTACGAATGAAATACTGTCTGTGTATCCGGTATTTTCATTCATGAACGGGGAAATTAAGGTGTAAGAATTGCTTACTTTCTCTCTGAGGCCTGCCAAAACTGTGTCGCAGAGAAATCCCCAGTAGAAAAGCTGTTTCTACAAGCCGAGTCTGAAGGAAGGACAACGGCCTGCATCACCGTGGTTACGGTAATGAACAACTGGTTGACGGACAGAACGAGCCGTCTTTCAAGCCACAGCTCCGGAGGCCAGGTTAGGTTAACCGCTTGTTGACTGTGGACATTTCTTCAAACTTCGCCCTTGGACAACGTTTCCTCACCACGGTTCATGAGGTTAGGTGTTTTGGGCAGAGACAGATTTAGTATGAAATGATCTGAACGTTTGTCATTTTATGAAGTTTGGTTTGGTTTGTGTGAAACTTAGCTATCTTGGTGCTAGCAGAATATATGCCGCACACGTGCCCGGTTTGTGTTCTTTGTATGTTTTTAAAGTTAAGAAACTTTATTAAAGGGTGATTTTAAACAGAAAATTGATCATAACGCGCCGTCCGCGCTTATGCATTTTAACCCTTATATTAACCCTGGTATTTTTAAAGGTATGTGTTTGATTCTGGTACTAAGCTATCAGCCTCCTTTGTTAGCTTAACTGCTAACAGCTAAGGACATGTGCTTGCTGCTAAATAATATTTACCCAGAAAGGTTAAGTTTTCAATCCAGTGAATAATGGTCCCTAAACATTATTTCACTAAATCTGATAACTAAGTAAACATCATTAAGCCCCATTTCTCCAGAAAGATTTGGCTCTTCTCCAAAATATTCCCTTAATAATGTTTCTTCAAATATTATTTCAATAAGTAAAGGCAGCTAGTGAGACACCGTTGAGAATTAGTCATCCAGAAGGTTGGTTTTATTCAGCAGATCATTATTTAAAACATTATTTTAATAAAATAATATTTTATCTGATCTTGCATTGTGAAGTGTTGTCTAAACATTTGCTGATTATTGCTTAAGTTAGTCTTGGAACTAACTTAATTTAACTTCCAGATTCTTCAAGATAATCCTTGGTTCTCAAACATAAACATTGCATGGTAATGTTGCATCACTCTTTTGGTCATGATTTTCAAGCATCTTTAATCAACTTGTTTATATTGTACATAGCCCATTAGTCTTCGTTATTCTTTAATTCTGCTTGGTAGTTTAGTTGGATTGTTTTAGCATATTAAATAGTTTGTTAATTGAAATATGTTTAACATTGAGTTGACTTATTTTTGTTAATAAATTCTTGTATTTTAAGAAATTGTGTGAATTCATTCCATATATGTGCAGAGTTTATGCTGTTCAATAATGTCTGAGCTCATCTCGCACCTTTCAATTTTGTCCTAATACCATCGCCTTACTGGGCTGGTATTCATAGGAAAACCCTTAACAGACCGAAATATTATTTGATAAAATATTAAAATATTAATATTAAATAATCTCAGATTCATAATTCCAACATGAGGTTAAATGGCAATAACTCAAAAGTATTTCTTAAAATGAACTTTTTAATTGATGTTTTCCCACTGAGACAATGCCTGAGAAGAACATTTAGTATTTATTTTGTTTCCACAGTTACGCATAGAAAAGATGCAACAATGTTAGAAAAGAGCTCAGGCAAACCAGTTTCACTCTGATCAATACTCTCTTTCATTGAACAGCAGCGCTCCCAAAGGTGATGCTGCTCTGTTTAATCAGAGGCAGTGCTCAGATGTGCTCTAGCATGCTTATCAATCCTTTCACATTGTAATGCTTACAGACAGGGCGTGCTCGAGTGTGTTTGTACATTTGCATGTGTGCACGCGTGTTAGTGATTGGTTACACCCATGTGTGTGTGGGTTGAGGAAGGGCAGCTGCTCGTCCATTTGTTTCAGTCAAAACTAATTAGACCTAGATCAGTTAAAGGACATTTGGCTGTAGTGGATAATTGCTGACTGGAGACCTCCCATTTGATCTTAAAGTATGGTGTTACATGAATTTGTGGTATCATCTACTCCTCCAAACATGTTTATTTTTAAGTATTTAAAGCAAGAACTTTATATTTTATGATGAGTCAATCAACATGTAAACTGTGATTTATTTCCAGCCTGTTTTAATCTTCGGGCAGGTTGCTTAAACTGCTGTCCAGAAAGATAAAAGAGCCTCTTTTTGCGGTTTTCAGCCCAGATACAGGTAGAGTCTAATTATTTGTAAATGGTTGCTCATCAGTGGAGATGCTGCAGTAAAATAAATTAACTGTTTTAAGTTTTATTTGGGGTTAAGGCTTATAGTCTCCTTAATTTAGTCTAGCGGCTGCCTTGATAATTGTTGATCTCACCCATCAATGATGGAAGACGGGGCTGAAACCTAATCCTTCTTCACAGAAACCTCAGAGAGTACTTGCACTCAGAGGTATTTTCAATGCTTGAAAATTCAATTTTTGCCATGAGATTAAATGAATTGGACAAAAATGGCCCGACTGGTTTGATTTTTGGTTATTTACTTATAAACTTATCTTTTATGTCTTGTCTCAGCTGTTTTTCAGTTTTGACAGAGAACGTCTTTGGATAAATCGCTAAATGTTTTTGTAAAATGTTCCTTGAAATATCCTGAAGAATGAATGTTTGCAGTTCCATTTTTGTAAAGTGTAATAGTCCCGTTTTTCCAGTAAGGCTGAAGCATTAAGATAAAGGGCTCTTTAGCCATTCCTCTGCACATTCCCTCTAGATCCTCCAGAGTCCTAGGTCCTCTATGCTCTCTTCTCTTTAGCCCAGCCCACAAGTTTTCTTTTAGATTCACCTCTGGGTCCTCACATGACTACACACAAGTTTCTGTCATTTTGACCAACTATTGTGGTTCACTATTTTGCTGAAAGACCAAATGACAAACCATTTCAGTTTGCTCCCCACATTTCCAACTAAAATATTCTGAATAGTTTAAAATACCAGAATGTGTGTTTGTTGCCCCACTTTAGCAAACTCTTCATGTTTACGATTGTGATGGTTGAGTACAACTCACAAATAACCTGGAGACTTGGCAACGTCAAGATTTCCTTCGTTGCTGCAGTTCTTTAACATTGATGCTTGGAGATTTTCCCATCCATCTTCATTCTTGTCACTGTGCAAGGGGTAAAGATAAACTTGGGTCCATCTCCATCCTTGTTTATCACAGTTCTATTTGTATTAAACTTTTTAACTACTGTTGGCTGAATATGGACAAAGTCAAATAACTATTTTGTGACTTTTGGAGATGGTCAAATGGTAATTGGTTGTATTACTTACTCACTACATCAGAGGCCTTCTGCTCTCCAATTCCTTTAAATAAGCCGTGTCAAACCAATGAAACATTTAAAGTATGCTGCACACTGGCCTCTGGGGAAGGGAACGGGACCTCACTGACAAAAAACTTTCCAAGTATTTTAAATGAATTCTATATTGTGTGCACTTAAACCTCATCACACTGCCATGCAAATGTGATGAGGTATAAGTTTACGATTTCAAAATTTTTTTCAACCAAACAACATCCATGATGCAGATTTACTCTGGCTGTACAGTGCTGAGAATCTCAATGTTTCCCTGGTCAACACATACTTCAATTAGTAAAATAATGAGTGATAACGTAAGAAACATTTCATGACATGCACTGCAAGCTACCTCTACCTTTATCTTCTCTAACAGACCTCTAAAGCAAATAGACATGGACTAGCATCAGGGCTGCTTTCAGGGAAAAGCTTCTGACACTGCCAATGAAATGCATGCAGGTCAGCACGAGACGTACACTCACCGGCCACTTTATTAGGTACACCTGTCAAACTGCTTGTTAACACAAATTTCTAATCAGCCAATCACATGGCAGCAACTCAATGCATTTAGGCATGTAGACATGGTCAAGACGATCTGCTGCAGTTCAAACCAAGCATCAGAATGGGGAAGAAAGGTGATTTAAGTGACTGAATGTGGCATGGTTGTTGGTGCCAGACGGGCTGGTATGAATATTTCAGAAACTGCTGATATACTGGGATTTTCACGCACTACCATCTCTAGGGTTTACAGAGAATGGTCCGAAAAAGAGAAAATATCCATCGAGCACCAGTTCTGTGTGCGCAAATGCCTTGTTGACGCCAGAGGTCAGAGGAGAATGGCCAGACTGGTTTGAGCTGATAGAAAGGCAACAGTAACTCAAATAACCACTCGTTAAAACCAAGGCATGCAGAAGAGCATCTCTGAACAAACAACACGTCGAACCTTGAGGCAGATGGGTTACAGCAGCAGAAGACCACACCTGGTGCCACTCCTGTCAGCTAAGAACAGGAAACTCAGGCTACAATTCGCACAGGCTCACCAAAATTGGACAATAGAAGATTGGAAAAACGTTGCCTGGTCTGATGAGTCTCGATTTCTGCTACAACATTCAGATGGTAGAGTCAGAATTTGGCGTCAACAACATGAAAGCATGGATCCATCCTGCCTTGTATCAACGGTTCAGGCTGGTGGTGGTGGTGTAATGGTGTGGGGGATATTTTCTGGGCACACTTTGGGCCCCTTAGTACCAACTGAGCATCATGTCAACGCCACAGCCTACCTGAGTATTGTTGCTGACCATGTCCATCCCTTTATGACCACAGTGTACCCATCTTCTGATGGTTACTTCCAGCAGGATAACGTGCCATGTCATAAAGCACGAATCATCTCAGACTGGTTTCTTGAACATGACAATGGGTTCACTGTACTCAAATGGCCTCCACAGTAACCAGATCTCAATCTAATAGAGCACCTTTGGGATGTGGTGGAACGGGAGATCCACATCATGGATGTACAGCCGACAAATCTGCAGCATCTGTGTGATGCTATCATGTCAATATGGACCAGACTCTCTGAGGAATGTTTCCAGTACCTTGTTGAATCTATGCCACAAAGGATTAAGGCAGTTCTGAACGCAAAAGGGGGTCCAACCCAGTACTAGCAAGGTGTACCTAATAAAGTGGCCGGTGAGTGTAGAAGTCTTGTGTCTTCAACAAACCCTGTGTGGAAGATTAAAACTATAGGCCCAGAGTTTATCTCAGACAACAGTAAGGCATGTTCTGTTTTCCAATTTGTGGTCTTGACTTTGAGGGAATAAGCAGCACGACACAGATCACTGCTTTAACTGGAAGTGCAGGAGTCAGGCTATTCTCTAAGGAGAGGCAGCGAACTGCTGACCGCAGCAACACTCAGCCGGCTCTGCCAAATGCTCCGGATAAAGAAAAGCAGCTCTGAGCTGCACAGACATTAACACACCCAGAACAAGACGAGTGGGCACAAGATACAGATCAACATGTAACAGACTGAAATTTTATAGTTTTACCATAACTGTTTCAATATTCCTTTATTCCAGCCGGAATAATGGGAGAGATAACTTTTTAGAAAGTTTATTACTTTCTTCAAATTCAGAACTTACATGTATTAAGATTTGTATGCCTTTAAACAATTTGGAAAGTCCAGTCCTATCTGTCAGATAAGAAGTGAAGCACTTCAGGCTGTGCAACAGACACTGACATAGTGGTTCAATCATGACAAATGAACAGAATGATCCACTATGTCAAGAAGATGCCACACTCATCTCTTTGAACAGTTATAGACAAGTATAAACATTAGACATGTCCAAACACCATATTGTTTGGAAAACATATGGGTTCTGTGTGCCAGAGATGAACATGTTTTAGTTTGAAAGAAGATGCTGACCTGTGTTGACATAGGCTGAAAAGCACACTCAGACACTTAGGGCTTTGGGGTTGGAGTGGGGGACACTCTGCTGTCAACAACCAGTGGGGTCTCGTACATCCCAGCTACAACCCCAATTTTAATGCACTTTAGACATGCACATCTGCATTCATAACAACATCAATTTGTAATATGCTCACCCACCCACCCACTCACACCCGCATATACACACGAACACACAATTACTCAAATGGTTAAAGGTCATACAAGCCCAAGTTAGTATAACATCAATGTGGCCTGATGCTAGATTGAATGCCGACTTAATAAAGTCAATCATGCAACTGAAATTGACGCTTTTGGCCATTGTTACATTTAGGGGGGGGGAAATGCTTAAAAGCATTCTGGTAAATTAGTTAGAAACTGGTTGAATGACAACAAAGTCAATGTTGTTGAGTGGCCATCACAAAGCCCTGATCTCAGTCTCATTGAAATGATGTATTTGAGGAAGGCAGCCCACCAACCTATCTCAGTTACACCAATTCTGTCAGGAGGAATGGGCCAAAATACCAGCAATCTATTATGAGAAGTTTGAAAGAGGATAGCCAAAATGTTTGACTCTAGTCTTACAGTTTAAAAGGCAGTTCTACCAAATATTGAGGAAATGTAAGCTTCTCAGTTTGAAGAAAGTAAAAAAAAATAAGTCTCTAACAATTATTTATCCCTTTATTGTAGCATTTAACAAATATAAATAATTTTGATATATAACTGACACTGCAGCTAATCCCCTCCAGAAGAAGCCTTGCAGTTTTTGTGCAGTGTTGTGGAGATACCAATGTTAAGACATTTTCAAACTTCTGAGATGATTAAAAGGTTTCTGACACTTAATATCAGTCTAAATTGGGCCTTTGAAGATAGCAGTGTAGTAGCTCCTTCAACCTGTGTGTATACAAATGTACAATGTTAAATAGCAACTAAGTAAGCAAAGGCTTAAGGTTTAAAGCAGTTGAAGGTTCTTATCAAAAACGGATGATATTTTCTAGCTTGTGAATGTTGACTTGAGGCATGTCGAGGAATTTCCAGGATCCATAAGAAGCCTGCTTTATTAAAAATCTGGTTGTTTGCTGCAGCTGCTGCCCTTCCACTTTCTTCCTTTGGGCTTCTGTAATGAGTCATGTCGTTGCTATTAATCTCATGCTTTCTCCTCTGATCTGTTTCTACCTACTGAGGTGACTAACAACAGTGATGGATGGTTTTCAAGGGCAGCAGCGATGGCTCATTCACTTATGATAAACTATACTCTTTTCTGTGACTAATGGACTATTTAGAGCTGTAAGCCTGCAAAAAAGAGGGGACGAAAACCGATCCAAAATAATGGAAACAAATACAAAAACTGTGTCAGCAAGGGATGGTTAAGTTGATAACAGAAATTCAATGCAGATCCAATCTGTAGTATCCTTTGAAGCTAATTGTTTGCTTAAGTGCTTATTCTTTCCTCCCAAAAGCAATTGACTTCATAATCAGAACACAAGCAAGTAAAGTTGTGAGTTTCACAGATTAACACTTGAAAAATGCAAAATGACAAACTGTCATGAAGCTGGTGGACTAAGATCTTAATTATCAGCGCGATTCAGCTTTAGTTTAAATGCCTAGTGGATAGTTTGTAATGCTGCAGAAAAAAGGGGATGAATAAGATGAGAAAAAGGAGATAACAAAGGACTGAGAAGAAACGGCAGCAGAGAAGGGAGAAAGGAAAAGAAAAATTACTAGTGAAAGATGGAAAAGAAGAGAAAGCGTAGTTGGGCTGCACAGATAGAAGAAGACGTGATGGCAAGAAGATTAGTTTTCATGGATTCTAAATATAAAAGAAGATTGAGATGAGTTAAAATAATAACCAAAATGACCAAGGTTTTGCTGAAAACCTGTTCTAAAAAGAACTGAGATTGGATGGAGCAGCTATTTTTTCTAAACATATGAAACAAATTTATTGGTGTTCCAAATCAGTGGCAACCCAGTGTCCAGGCATGGAGAGGTTCGACTGTGCAATAATAATTTAAATTGCAAAACAAAAACAAAAAAACAAATACCATAGTCCTCCACACAGAAAGTAAGGAGTAAAGGAGCAGATCCTGAGTGTCTCACAAAAATAAAAAAAACCCTAGTTTAACTGAATGTGGCTTATGGAACATATGTCTATCATCAAAGATTTTTTTGTTAATGATTTAATTGGTCTTTTTTGTTGTTGTTTGTTTTTGTTTTGTTTTGGTACTCTAAATTTTTAGATCAATTCTCTGACTTTTCTAAAACGTATTTAGTGCTAAATACTGAGAAGTTTATCACAGAGGGTGATTTTAACACTCATGTAGACACTGAAGGTGATAGCCTACATTTAGCATTTAATGCTATCTAAGACTCAGACCTACACACTTCTGCCTAAAACTTCTACTGAAGTATGTCACGATATAAACAAATAACAGCACTTCCTCACAACCCTTACTCTTGTTTGACTATTTTTAATACTGTTTTAAGTTGAAGTTGATTGATGGAAGTGCCCCTGGAAGAATGTTTAAATGAAGCAGATCTTTACCAAACAAACTCAACCTTACTGCCAGAGTAGGGTTAAGTAGGGGTTTTAAATTAAGTAGAGATTGTAGATTTGTATAAAATACAATAGATAGAAATTTAGGTATTTAGTTTGAAAATTTTAGAAATAAGGCATAGGCATTATTAAAAGCAAAGTGGTTTCAATAAGATCATCAGTATGTTTGAAATATGCATCAACAGGCATTGGTGGATACACAATCGCCCCCTTGGCTTTGTGGTGGTTCATGTGACACAACAAAGGGATTCGTTTTTTTCAGCATTCCAGAACAGTACAGCAGAGGACAGCAATCTACTTTCTACCCCTCAAAAATGTATTGTTTTGCTAGTAGTGCAACATCAAAACATGAAATGTACAGCTGAGTAGGGTGATTTAAAAACTTTTTTTAAACATGCATCTATATTTGTAAAATAAAAAACAACAGACAATTTACAAGAATGAAAGTCTGTCACTATAGGGAGCTCCCGAACTTTCTTTTTAAAATTAAACCCTGGTGATTCTGAAGCATCAGAATCAGAATCAGAAAAGCTTTATTGCCAAGTACGTTTTTGGACATACAACGAATTTGTTTTGGCGTAGTCGGTGCAATACAATACAAATTAAACAGTATAAATATATCTACAATATACTGGTCCTTCTCAAAATATTAGCATATTGTGATAAAGTTCATTATTTTCCATAATGTCATGATGAAAATTTAACATTCATATATTTTAGATTCATTGCACACTAACTGAAATATTTCAGGTCTTTTATTGTCTTAATACGGATGATTTTGGCATACAGCTCATGAAAACCCAAAATTCCTATCTCACAAAATTAGCATATCATTAAAAGGGTCTCTAAACGAGCTATGAACCTAATCATCTGAATCAATGAGTTAACTCTAAACACCTGCAAAAGATTCCTGAGGCCTTTAAAACTCCCAGCCTGGTTCATCACTCAAAACCCCAATCATGGGTAAGACTGCCGACCTGACTGCTGTCCAGAAGGCCACTATTGACACCCTCAAGCAAGAGGGTAAGACACAGAAAGAAATTTCTGAACAAATAGGCTGTTCCCAGAGTGCTGTATCAAGGCACCTCAGTGGGAAGTCTGTGGGAAGGAAAAAGTGTGGCAGAAAACGCTGCACAACGAGAAGAGGTGACCGGACCCTGAGGAATATTGTGGAGAAGGGCCGATTCCAGACCTTGGGGGACCTGCGGAAGCAGTGGACTGAGTCTGGAGTAGAAACATCCAGAGCCACCGTGCACAAGCGTGTGCAGGAAATGGGCTACAGGTGCCGCATTCCCCAGTCCTGGGCTACAGAGAAGCAGCACAGGACTGTTGCTCAGTGGTCCAAAGTACTTTTTTCGGATGAAAGCAAATTCGGCATGTCATTTGGAAATCAAGGTGCCAGAGTCTGGAGGAAGACTGGGGAGAAGGAAATGCCAAAATGCCAGAAGTCCAGTGTCAAGTACCCACAGTCAGTGATGGTCTGGGGTGCCGTGTCAGCTGCTGGTGTTGGTCCACTGTGTTTTATCAAGGGCAGGGTCAATGCAGCTAGCTATCAGGAGATTTTGGAGCACTTCATGCTTCCATCTGCTGAAAAGCTTTATGGAGATGAAGATTTCATTTTTCAGCACGACCTGGCACCTGCTCACAGTGCCAAAACCACTGGTAAATGGTTTACTGACCATGGTATCACTGTGCTCAATTGGCCTGCCAACTCTCCTGACCTGAACCCCATAGAGAATCTGTGGGATATTGTGAAGAGAACGTTGAGAGACTCAAGACCCAACACTCTGGATGAGCTAAAGGCCGCTATCGAAGCATCCTGGGCCTCCATAAGACCTCAGCAGTGCCACAGGCTGATTGCCTCCATGCCACGCCGCATTGAAGCAGTCATTTCGGCAAAAGGATTCCCGACCAAGTATTGAGTGCATAACTGTACATGATTATTTGAAGGTTGACATTTTTTTGTATTAAAAACACTTTTCTTTTATTGGTCGGATGAAATATGCTAATTTTGTGAGATAGGAATTTTGGGTTTTCATGAGCTGTATGCCACAATCATCCGTATTAAGACAATAAAAGACCTGAAATATTTCAGTTAGTGTGCAATGAATCTAAAATATATGAATGTTAAATTTTCATCATGACATTATGGAAAATAATGAACTTTATCACAATATGCTAATATTTTGAGAAGGACCTGTAATATAAATATATGTGCACAGTTTTAAGTGAGTGAGAGTAAATATAGAGCAGTATAAGATGCAAGAGCAATACAACAGTGCAGGTGATCATTGTGCAAGTATGGCAGTGCAAGTAAAGCAGGAGTCCAAGCTGAGCGTTAATGTAACGCATAGAGTTACAGGTTACAGGTGTCCTGTCAGCAAAAAAAGGGGGGGTGTGGGTGAAAGGGAGAGTGTCAGGGTGGTTTCCGGGCTTTGTTAACCAGGCTGGTGGCAGATGGGAAAAAACTGTTCTTGTGGCGTGAGGTTTTGGTCCGGATGGACCGCAGCCTCCTGCCAGAGGGGAGAGTCTCAAAGAGTCTGTGACCGGGGTGGGAGGGATCAGCCAGAATCTTCCCTGCCCGCTTCAGGGTCCTGGAGGTGTACAGTTCCTGGAGCGACAGTAGACTGCAGCCAATCACCTTCTCAGCAGACCGAATGACACGCTGCAGCCTGCCCTTATCCTTGGCTGTAGCAGCAGCGTACCAGATGGTGATGGAAGAGGTGAGGATGGACTCAATGATGGCTGTGTAGAAGTGCACCATCATAGTCTTTGGCAGGTTGAATTTCTTCAGCTGCCGCAGGAAGAACATCCTCTGCTGGGCTTTCTTGATGAGGGAGCTGATGTTTGGCTCCCACTCAAATGTCTTTATTGGTTGCATTTGAACAGAAGAACGACAAAGCACAGAACAAACAGGATTTTACTCACTCCCTCCCTCATGAATGAATTATTCACCAATTTAAACTTCACAAGTTTCTTTAGCAACATCTGCCCAATGAGAAAAGAGTCTATACTATGTGAGAGTAATTTTATTTATAGAAAACAGTGGCAGCAATTAAATTTGTGAGCTTATTTTCCTCTCTAAGGTTTTCCATCCAGCAGGCAGCTGAAAAGCTGTGTTTACATGAGCACAAATTACAGTCCCTTGCAAAGTAATTCACATCCCTTGAACTTTTTACAATTTTTGGCACGTACAACCACAAACCTCTGTGCATTTTTGACAGAGTTTAATTAACACTGTTATGTGAAGGCCTCAAACATTTGTTAGAGAACATCAGTGAACAAACAGCTTCACGAGGACCAAGGAACACAACACACATTCTCCTGCATGCTGTCTGGACATTGACAGACCCAATGCACATTAATTAGTTTCTGTTTTCTGGCAGGACATTGCTATTTAAAGTTATAACTGCTTAATGTAATTACACCCACACAACCCATTTTCCTTGAGCTGCCTGGTGCCTCATGTGATTCAAACTTATATTGGTAGGTTCTTCTTTCTTCATCGAGGTTTAACATCCTGGCTGTTAAGATACACTTACAGTGCCTTACAAAAGTACTCCTTAAACTTTTGTACATTTTTTCGCATTACAACCATAAATGCATTTTGTTGGGACTTTACAATATAGTTCAACACAAAATACATAGTACTGAGAAGTGGAAGGAAAATGAAGGATGTTATTGAGGCCAGTCTTCTGGGTATGTCACAACCAGCTTTACACATCTAGAGACTAAAAAATAAAATAAAAACAACAGTTTTTGTTTTAGCCCCTTCCATCTTCCCATCATCTCTGGCCATCATCTCTGCTTCTGTTGTAGGAAAGCTTCCCCACAGCATGATGCTGCCACCACTATGGGGTTAAAGGGATTATGTGTTCAGGGTGATGTGCATAGTTAGTTTTTTGCCACACACGTTTTGTATGTTGGTCAGAAAGTAAAATGTTGGTCTCATCTGACCAGAGCATCTTCTTCTACATATGGCAAACTGAAATGAAAACTAATGAAGGCTTTCATTCAACAATGGCTTAATTCTTTATCAGATTTGCAGAGTGCACAACTAATAGTTAGCCTGTCGACAGATCCTCCCACATCAGCTGTTGATATTTGCAGTTCCTCGGTCCACTTGGATGCTTCTTTGAATAATGCAATCTTTTCCTGGCCTGTCAGTTTAGGTGGTCATGTCCTGGTTTGAAATTGTGCTATACTCTTTCCATTTTCAGATCATAGATAAAACTTGCGATGTCATTCAATAACCTAACCCAGCTTTAAACTTCTCCACAACATTATTCCTCACCTGTCTACTGTGTTGCTTTGTCTCCATGATGCTGTTTCCTCAGTAATCTTCTCCATCAAACCCCTGAGATCTTTACAGAAAGCTGTAATTTAAAAAAATCCCAATAAAATACATTGACATTTGTGTTTATAATGCAACAGAATGTGGAAAAACCTCAAGCAGTGTTGGTTGGCTTTTGTATATTGAAGATGTCGAGGATAGTTTTTTTCAGTAAATGTTGTGGCCTTGACTCTGGAGAATGGGATTTGTCACTGCATCATGTCACATGTAATGGTCATAACTGATGGACTTCATGCAGTCTGTACTCATTTTCTCTTTGCAGGTCTCAGTGCTGCAGTCTTTCCATAAAATTGATGTAACTTCATGTCTTGCTATACATCCTATTTTTTATTAGGTTTTAGCAAAAATATCTAAAGGTAGAGGGTATTTGTTGAACTATTGCAACATATTTTATTTTCCCCCTTTAAATTTAGTTTTGATGACAGACCTCTACCTTATTACAAAGAATTTTGAGGGAAGGATCTTCAAAAGCTGGAAGGCCTAGGGCCCATGCATGGTTTCTACTTTGTGACATGAAAACATGCCACTTCCTGCTACATATAGCATGAGGAGGTGGCAAATAACTAAAAACTGCAAGTAAGAAATAAAACCTTCAAACAGGAGGCTGACAGTCAGCCAATGAATTTATATCCCAACCTTCACACCCAATCAACTCAATGTTTCAGTTCTTAAATCATGCAGTTCAATGTAAACTATGAGCTCTGAGTTTGTTATTCATTCAGCTGTTGGGACCCAGCCATGGATTTCAACAATAAACTCCGGTACAGACTTTCCTGAACTTTCAAAATAAATTGCATTTAACTGACTTCCAGCCTGAATAAGAGCACCCCCTCTCCAACAAGCCGACCTCTTCCACACGGCCTTCCAGAGGGACCGGATAGGGGAGACAAGCGCGCTGATGTCTCTTTGCTGGCAAACAGACATAAACTCTTCAACTGGATCCAAGGATGTCATACAATCATCGATCATATGCAAAGTTAAGTACGAATGAAATACTGTCTGTGTATCTGGTATTTTCATTCATGAACTGGGAAATTAAGGTGTAAGAATTGCTTACTTTCTCTCTGAGGCCTGCAGAAGCAAACTGTCCCAGAGAAGTTCCCTACAGAGAAGCGGTCTCTATGAAGCCGAGCGGAGCGGTCTCCCAGTCTGGAAGGAAGGCAGCAGAGACCCCATCACCGTGGTTACGGTAACGTGCAGTGTGGTTAGTGGATAGAACGGGCTGTCTATCGGGACGTTTCTTCAAACTTCTTCGCCTTGGACAATGTTCCTCACCACAGTTCATGAGGTTAAGTGTTTGGGCAGAATAACATAGAAGTGATTTAGATTAAAATGATCTGAACGTTTTTCATTTTATGAAGTTTGGTTTTGTTTGTGTTGAACTCAGCTATCTTGAAGCTAGCAGACTATCTGCAGCACACGTGCTCAGGTTGTCTTTTTTTGTATGTTTTTAAAGTTAAGACACACTTTATTAAAGGGTGATTTTAAACAGAAGATTTATCATAATGTGCCGTCCGCGCTTATGCATTTTAACCCTTTTATTAACGGTATTTTTAAAGGTGTGTGTTTGAATCTGGTGATAAGCCAGCAGCTTCCTTGTTAGCTTAACTGCTAACAGCTAAGGACATGTGCTTGCTGCCAAATAATATTTACCCAGAAAGGTTTAGTTTTCAATCCAGTAAATAATGTGTCCCTAACGTCATTTTACTAAATTTGATAACTAAGTAAACACCATTAAGCTTCATTTCTCCAGAAAGATTTGGCTCTTTCCAAAATATTCCCTTAATAATATTTCTTCAATTATTATTTCAATAAATAAAGGCAGCTAATTAGAAACTGTTGAGAATTCATCCAGAAGGTTGGTTTTATTCAGCAGATCATTATTTAAAACATTATCTTATTAAAATAATATTTGATCTGATCTTGCATTGTGAATTGTTGTCTAAACGTTTGCTGATTATTGCCTAAGTTGGTTCCAAGACTAACTTCACTTCACTTCCAGATTCTTCAAGATAATCCTTGGTTCTCAAACATAAACATTGCATGGTAATGTTGCATCACTCTTTTGGTCATGGTTCTCAATCATCTTTAATCAACTTGTTTATATTGAACATAGCCCATTAGTCATATTCTTTAATTCTGCTTGGTAGTTTAGTTGGATTGTTTTAACATAGTAAAGAGTTTGTTGATTGAAATATGTTTGACTTTGAGTTGACTTATTTTTGTTAATAAATTATTGTATTTTAAGAAATTGTGTGAATTTATTCCATGTGTGTGCAGAGTTTATGCTGTTCAATATTGTCTGAGCTCGTCTCACACCTTTCTACTTTGTCCTAATACCATCGCCTTACTGGGCTGGTATTCACAGGACAATCCTTAACACACCGAAATATTATTTGATAAAATATTAAAATATTAATATTAAATAATATTCTCAGATTCATAGTCCCAACACAGCCTTGTTGCTAGAGTGATGTGCAGCATGCAGCACCTGTCCTGTCTGTTTGCTAAGCATTTGTGCGTGCTCCATGTGTGTTTGCCCGATGATAAATGAGGCTGGTAATGACACTTTAACAATGAGTGCATTAGTGTTCCAGCAGGCTTTACGTCAGCAGCCTCCAGCTACGCTCTGAAAGCTGTTGACACCTGAATGTGGCAGCGGCACAACTTTTTATTTATGAAGCACTAAAGCACCATCTGCCCCCCGACCATCTGCTCTGCCTCAACTTCTGGATCATGTTTTGCTGTTTTTATTGAATTATAAACTCAGTAGAGCTGTAGATGTACCTCTTTTTCTATAGCGGCTTTCACTTCCAATAACTAGTGGCCATCAGGCTTTGACACTCAGGTAATGACTCAGGAGATTTTTTTATGGCCATCAAACTTCTTTCTAACATAGAAGTTTGTGAAGTGGGTTCCTCCGAACAACTGCACGGGTTGTAAAACCTCAAGTAATAAACTTTAATGTTTTTATAGGTAACATCTGTGAGCATATCAACTTCTTCTGACAGGCACTTTGAAACATCGTTTAGCAAACACAATAAACAGCTTTTGTAATACAGTCAGGACTTTCATGGAAAACATTTATTTTGGATAAGTGTTAGACATTAATTCATTAACAATAAAGCAAACAGCATAAAAAATAATAATAAAAATTATTATTACCGTTGGTCATATTAGTAAGGCTGAAACAATTAATTGGATTAATAAATTACTGAAATAATTGTCAACTAATTTAATAATCAATCGTTAACTGGAGTATACAAATTCTAAAACATGCCATTTGCTGAAGAACAGCCCACTTAGAGCAGTAATTAGGCCAAAATTGTACAAAAAATATATACATTTTGCATTTAAGATGAAAAGCCTTCTTTGTCTATAAATATGTTCTTTCCAGAACTCCTCAAGTGGGACAGGATTAGCTTCACCTGGTTCAAATTCAGTAAAAAAATCTCCTATTAAGCAGCTTTTGCTATCCGATTATAAAAGGATTAATCGAAAATATAGTCAACAGATTAATCAATTAGCAAAATAATAAGGTCACAGAACAAAATAAAGCCTGTACAAATTATTGTGGTGGAGACATTATTAAGGTTCCACCACAGTAATTTAATCAGGTCTGTTCTCTTCATGAACCCGTCAGGGTCAAGCTTCAGCTGTCAGAAAGCTGGTCTCATATTTTATTCTGGAATACTTTTGTATACAGAGGAGCTCATGGTCAGCTGAGTCACTGCAAGGTGCCCAGGTCCCCTGGCTGCAAAACAAGCCCAGATCATCAACACTCCATCACCATGGGTACAGCTGTTGTTTGAAGATGCTATCCTCCTTCCACTCTCCCAAACAAGCCAAACATGGTCAGTCTTTTTTCAAGTTCTTCTAGTCTGACTTGGGGGTGAATTTGCTGAAACGCTGGCTACCGGGATGACTGGCAGCTGTCTTAAATGTTTTCTACTATTAAATAATCTTTCTCACTTGAGAATGCTGGAGTTTCAACATTTTTATTCATAAAGCGGCATTATAACACTTTCAAGACTGATTGGCATCAACAACTGATTCTCTAAGCCAAGCCAACAATATTTATAAAGCACATTAAAAACAGCAGGCACTGAAGAGAGATCTTCAAGTGCTGTACATTAAGAATGAAGAAAATAACAGAAAAAAACCTTAGAATTATAACGAAATAAATTGACTAAAAGTGGAAATAAAGTACTTCAAAAGAAGTATAATATACAAGTAAATATAGCAAGAAATAAACACCTTTTGTGTTATTTCCTTGGATAGGAACATAATGTATATAATAATTTAATAATAAAATAAAAACAAAAATACAAATGTTTAGTTGTGACACTTTCCTAGAGTGAGGCATTGGCTACTACTGCCATGAACTTAATGCTTTCCTACCAATGAAACACATGGCCCTGTCTCAGTGTTTAACCCTGTCTCTCTTCTAAACATAGCTTTTAAACAAGCTTTTACTGTGATTAACTGTGTGCTCTTTCATTCTATAGGCTTGAAAACAGGCCCAGAGCTTATCTGCATAGCTGTTTTTCTCTCCTGGATGAGGCCACTAAAGGGGCTACTGTTGCCTTTAATGTTTGACTTTTCTTTTCCATAGAAAATATAAATAAAAGATAATATATATATAAATAAACTGTATTGAATTAAACTAAAGATCAAATATCAAATGCAGCCAAGAGTCAGTAAAAGCTGTGAAACTGCCCTTTAATTTTAGTTTAAATAAATGACTTCAGCATCAGTGTGGCACCCACCCCTGTGGAAGGAACATGCAAATGAGTGATGATATTAGATGATTGATGCCTTCTTTTATTTTGGGAGCTGTGACGCCTCCTTTGGCCATGTCGCCCTGGGTAGGGAGCAGCATTAGTCCTGCATCAACCTCCACTGTATATAAGTTTTTTAATTTAATTACTGAAACAAATGAACTTTTCCATGATATTTTTGTGTGTTTAAATGCACCCGTGTGTTTACAATCAAATGTTTTCTCATTCAGACCGAGCGGACATATGCTCTCTCTCCCGTCTTGGAGGAGCTGAGAGGAGGCTGTGAGGTAATGGTGCGCAGGAGGGGGTGTTGGTGGTGGCAGTGGTGGAGAGAGAGACGGGATATAGGACGGGCATCACACAGAGGTTTGGCTGCAGACTCGCCGGGATCCCTTTCGCCACCTCGCCCTCTCCAGAAGCATCAGGTCAGTGAAACCAAACGCACCGTGCGCGGAGACAATATCCTGGGAGGGGCTGCGGGGAGGGTCGCTTGGTGTTTTGCTGCTTTCTTTAAGGATGTGCTCGTCTGCTGCAGCTCGTATGGTTTCAGTGAGGCGAAGATGTGGAGGAAAAAGCAGCGCACAGTTTTGATCAACATTTTTATTATGTTACTGCTGTGTGACGGTGCAGATAAGCACATGCAGACAGCTGACGGGCGGCAGGTGTCCGCTTTCCTCCGCTGCAAAATGCGGGAAAACTGCGCGCTCTCCGTGCCGAAACCACGGGGTTTGTGTTTGTTCTGCACAAAACTGCGGATGATTATACTCCCTCCTCCGTCACCCACCTGCTCGGCGTCTTCTCCCTCCGTCCAGGTGAAGGCGGATCCTGCCGCCATACCGCCTGGATAAGAGTGGGTGATGAGAAAGAGGGGAAGAATAGGAGGTCGAGGTTTTTCCACCAAAAAAAAAAAAAAAAAATCATTGGTGGGGAGGAAGCTGGAGGCCGGCTCCGGTCCTCCGCAGTCACAACAGGCAGCAGCAGCATCTCGGCTGCTGATGGATGATGAAGAGTTTGAATTATTTATAGCAGCCATAGCATCGATTAGCTTTATTTAATTCGCCCCGGGGCTGCCACACTGGTAGGTGCTTTTTGGGCATCAAGGAAATACGATTTTCAATCAATAGGTGCGTGTGCGTGCCACCGTGCACGCGCACCTACAACAGACCCTGTTTGATGGGTGGTGTGTGGAAATGGGTGAGAGACAAGCCACAGTAACTCATAGTGATAGAGCAAAAATCATACCTTTATTTTGATGATTTACTTACATCTGGCTCATCTTTATTTTTAGGTTTATTTATTTTAGGTTTTGGGTTTATTTCTCTGTCTAGACAACAATAGAGTCGATTTCACAACACAAACAACAGCTCTCACAAAATTAAAAGAATAAAGCACTGTTTATTTTTAAGATCCTTGATTTAAATAATGTTTATTATTATTTAATTATTATTATTTCCTTAAATGATGAGTCCTTTTAGCTTACTCCCTTATGCAGGGGTCGCCACAGCAAGTCAGTACAACTTGCACACAGAGTTGGCTAGCTTTTACGGCAGATACCATTTCTGATGCAACCGAGATTGGAACCCGGGTCCCTGTGTCAAAGGCGCAGACCATTCCTGCATTCCTGCTTCATCACGAGAGGACTATCATATATATATATATATATTTTTTTTTTAACCTTTTCGTAGAGCAAAAGCAGCCACTGACTTCAAAGGAGCCAGACGCACCATACTGTTTACTAAACCGCTGTGAGGTCTGTGCATGCGTGGAAACCACTAAAACACACTAAAAAGAGCTAAAACAAACAGAAATGACAAGTTGAATTCTTTATTGATTTTCTCCCATGCTTAGCCTACGTTTAATTATGAAAATGGACTCATTTTGTTTCACTCTTCATGCCATCAAGAACATATATATACTCAAGTCATTAAAACTCCTTGTTATGGTTTTGAAAACACAGTTTCTTCTTAGAAACAGTACTATTATGAATCCATAAACAAATCGTTATGACTTTAGAAGGGAGCACAATAAGCCTTTACTGAGAGATAACTTGTTGATGTGAACTGTCTGTTCCTACTTTTCTGTTAATCATCCATTGCAGCTGGCTTAAATACCTGAGCTCAATTGCTCTGGGTTTATTCTGACTATTTGTAACACTGATTGTGTTCAGGGGTTGTTAGGCTGATGATTCTGCTTCCCTTGCCCGCTGTTATGTTTTGGTAACACCTTCGATAAACTGTTCAAAATCTCACGAGGCTTCTCAGAGCAGGAAAGAATGTGGATGAAGAAGACACACGTTCAGCTGAAATCTGTACCTCTCTCCGGCAAATACAGAGCACCGACCAGTGCTTATTTATTTTAGAGAAAATAAAAAAACAACAAAGAGCATCACACATTTTCTTTATATGACACCTGGGACATAGTCTAACTTAACAGGAGATGAAGTTTATTGCTTATAGAATGCCAGGACTGAAGGTTTCCAACACATCTTCACCTCAATATTTAATAATCCATTTGTCTTGTCTAGACTTTTTTTTATCTCAATCACTTGTTTATTTGATTGGTTGTGTACATCAGATGTTTTTTTTTTTATTTCAATTAAACAATTATCCATATTTTACTAATCCATTCTTGCTGATTCGTCGCCTCAACGTTGGGTCTAAACTAGACTTAAACCTGAGACTTTCTGTACCCATTCAGCGCATAAAAACTTAGTGTTCTGCTAAAGAAATCACAAACTGCACAGAATAATTTGTATTCAGATTTTGTCTTACACTTTGTCTCTTTTGTAATAATTTGCTTGACTCCATTTGAATTCCAACTCAGCAAAAATAACATGCATAACATGTATCAGCAACTGAACTATTATATGCTCCCATCACTGAGCTGCCTGCAATGTTTTGAGGAGAATATGCTTCCATTATCTGCATCATTGTGCTGTTGTCATACAAAAAACTGGCAGTGCCAAGCAGATGATTAAAGCTGCGGCATCGAACGGCATTTTTCTCCTGAGCAGTGACAGCTTTGAGTGACAGCGACACACACAGGTTCGCCCAGTCTGTTGGTCTCATCTGATGCTACAATCACAGGCCGCACACGGGAGCCGGCTCGGTTCTGATACGCCATCAGCCGTTGAAAAGTGAGACTCTTGTAGATTCCTTACACAGAGTGCTCCTTTGCAGTTTTTTTCCAGTTAATTTTTCTCAACATGACTAACAGAGAAACAAAAACAAAATTCAATCTTTTTGAAAATTAAAATATACAGTATGGATTTTCTCAGACTCCCAATATGAGGTTAGAATAATTTTCAACCACTGCATGAGGAGCTATTTGAGAAGTAGATGTTTAAAAGAAAGAGATGGGCAGTTAATGTTTGCAAAAGGCCCCAGTAGTAACTGCAATTTTTAAACCTTAAACACAAACTACACTCAGAAGACATTTCATTACATATTGCCTACCATACTGTGTGCAAATGTGAACCGAAAGGGAATTTGGACAGGTTTTCCTTTGTGCATTGTCTTTTTAAAACAAAGTGGAGCAGTGGAGCCTGAACCTTTGAGTCGTCAGAGTTGACATTTCTTGAGTTTTGACAGCTGTGCGCTGTGACACAAACTTGTGCAGCCAACAGACAAGATATCTATCAAACGGGGGAGAAGGGAGTAGCTGGTCCAGGAGAAAACAGCTCCTTCACGAGCTCAACAATGTTGTCTAGATCATAAACTGTTATCACAATTTTATTTCCCTTGTTGCTCTTTTTCTCTGTGTCTCTGTGTTGCTTTTATCACAGGACAAATATACATCATAGCTCACAGCATGGCAGTTTTGCACATATTACTTTGAAAACTCTTTCTGTTTTGCTGTGGATGAAAGTATTTCAGAGCGCAGGGCTGCCGGTGCTGTTTGCCATGTGAAAGCCTCAGTACAAGGTTCTCTGGTGAAGCTGGCGATGGGTCAACGGATGAAGGTTTTGGTCTAACAGCCCTGCTAGAGACCACTCTTGACAGTCTGTAGTTACTGGACATTAGTGCACAGACATGGGTACTAATATGTGTAAACAGACAGGGAGACAACAGCAGTTTGCTTAAAATAAAAGCATTTTTAAAATAAGAACAATGGTTATGGATTAGTTAACAAAATTAATAATTTAAGGCATTTTTCATTTTGTATTTCTGTTGATCACCATAAGCCTGTTCAGGTTGGACCAGGACATCTAAAGGTGTGTTTCCAATATACTAGGAACCTACTGTATTTGCCCAGAACTTAACTGCTGCAACGAGTAGGGATTATTTTACCTTTTTCCCATTTAATTTGTCTTTCTTTGTGATGAAAGGACAATACTCTAAACATGCAAAGTGCCTTTTTTTGTGTTCCAAACTGGTCAATTTTACTCCCTCCCTTGTTTATTGACCTCTACCATAAGTGTGAAAACAATAACTCTATTACCACATACTCCTAGGTACCTCAGCCTTTCTGTTAGGTGTATATGTTACTCTGCACATCTTTGCTCCTCTGTTTGTCTCAGGCAACCACCTGTCAGTCTCCTCCCACCTGCTCAGGTTCCCTCAGCAGCTCATCAAACATCTAGACTCCAAATCGATGAGTCATTCTGAAAAACTGAGTCACCAACGCTCATCTAGCTTTTTATGAGTCTCGCACCTGTGTTAGATTTCGTTTTTGTTTCCACTCACTGTAAAATATTTGACATTTATTGCTTCTTAATGACCACTCAGACAGTTAATGGGCTTTTGGTGGGCCGCGTCTCGCTATAACGCAACATGATTTTGACCTCTTCAATTTTCCGCTGGAATGACTAAACTCCCTCATAATTTTGCTCATATACTAGTCTGCATGTCCAGTGAGTAACAGGAGCTGCGTATTTCTAGGGCTTCAAATTCCATATTAGAACAAAACAGTTGCAACTCTTTTAGAATTAATGCCAAAACTGTTATGATAAATATATATTTGAATACCCTTTGTGGAAATATAGGCTCAGATGCAGCACCGGTGTGAACATGACCAGTTCTCTAGGTAACTCTGTGTTGTGTGATTACATCAAATTATTTTCTCCTGCTGAACTCAGCAGCCTGTGAGTTGTCTTCATCTCTCCACTTGTCTCTCTGTCGCTGATGCAAAGAGCCTCTGTTGCCCCGGTAATGACTCTTTGGCACCTGTTGCTGTGGATGGCCAAGTTGGCGTCAGTCAGATGGCCATGCGTAGTTGACTCTGGGAGGCAGAGCAGACTATGAGGCGCAGTCAGATAAACGAGATTAGAGACTGTTTTTACTGCTCTGATGTTTTCATTTCCTGTCTGTAGGTACTGCTTCAAGGAGAAAAATTGTCCCCTTTTTTGTTTTATTGCACAAACACGTTTCAAAAAGAAGCCAGGTTTGCTGAGAAGATCACTCCAAGAAGAAATATTCAGAATGGTATGTTGTTGCAATTATAGGATGGTTGTTAATGGATAAAAGCAGTTTTCAGACACAAAAATCAGTCATTGTCAAGCAAGTATTCTTTCATTGAGTGCAGAATTAATGTATCTTAACACAATTAGTGTTCAAAGGCATTTAACTGATCCAATTTGTTTAATTTAGTTCAAAGTGATATGTTCCTCATTTCATCAAATTTCCCTAAAATGCACCCAGAATTTCTTTCAGTATTTAATGTTATCCTGATCAATAGTTGTCCAGGATTTGAGTTAATGCGTCACAGTTTGGTCCACACCCCATGCTTCTTTAATTTCACTTATAAAGAAAAGTAAATAACCCTTGCTAAAACATACATAAAAAATCTACCCTAAGTGAGGAGGCTCTAAGTTGGCAAGCTCTATACATTGATGTGGGAACTATCTACTTTTAACTTAAGATTAAAACCAAAAGGCCATATCTTGAAAGAGCTTGATTAGGTTGAAAACTGGAAAGCGCCTTCAATAAACCAGTGTGAAAATACTGTTGTTACTCATAACTGTATTAAACACCCAATGGCATTTTCAACTCCATTAGGTGTTTCAAAGAGGTTAATTTTTTGGGGGCTAACAGTAATGTAGTAATAATAAAAAGTGATAACAAGGCAGCTGAGGATGCCTTTAAAAGTTGCTGAAGAATGATGTTACATCTAGAATGCCAACTTGGGCATTAATGCATGACACAAATTTCCAGTACTGTTACTCTGATGAGCACAGGCCTCCCCACAGCTGTGTCACCAGAGGAACCTATTCTGTTAGCAAGCCATGCGGTGCTTGTACAAGACTTATTTTTCTCCACACTATCAGTGGGTTTTGTTACTCATGCGTATTTAAGTACACTACAGTAATGTGGCTGTTAAAACAGCATTTCAAGGACACCATCCGTGTTGCCTTTCAAATGGTATGAGTGTGTTTGCAGTTAGTTTTCCCTCAACAACATGTTGTTTGGTCCTAAAAGGTTTAAACTAAAAGCTCCCACAGAGTCTGGCGTACTTGACTCCGCGGACATCCGCGCATTCTTGAGGCAGACTCAATGTGAACTTTAAGTGGATGTTCGCTGGACATGTGTCAGAGTTAGACACAATGATAAACTCAGACAAGGTATGCAGTGAAGACACAAGTGAGTCAAAGTTATCTTTGGCTGGCCAGGGAGAGACAGATCATTCTCTCAGAGGAGCTGCCCTGTGTCACAGCCTTTTATTAAAGAAAGAACAAAAAAACACTCATGTTACAACATCGTGAGTGTGGCTACACACAGTTTCACAAATACAAGTCCTACTGAATAAAACTGGTTCTGACCAGATACTGATACAGCACACATGTCCACATCTGGCATTCAAGGACACGTAGATTGGCTGGGGTGCGAACAGACTGCTTCCCAAACTCCTCCGCACACGAACAAGTTCCTGCTCAGTCTGCATAGCAACCACCCAAATGCAACTCTAAGACAAGATGACAATTTTGTTAATAGTTCATAAAAATACTTCAAAGATAAATGTAAAATGTATTCAAACCACTTCTATAAAAGTTCACCAAACTAAATAAATGAAAATGTCTTTTAATGGTAAATCATAAAGATAAAGAATCTTTTTAAACTAAGCAATGATAATTCATGTAGAAATCTCCCAACAGCATGTCCACACAAAGCTTAATATTTACAACCGCGTACACATACTCAGTGTCACACATTAAACTGCTCTGTAGGAAAAAATCTCGACATCGAACTGTTTTATATGTGACACCAAGAATTTAACAGAGCAAACTTTTCCATTTTAATTAGATATAAGTCTGGAAAACTACAGTTTTAAATTAGTTCCGCAACCACTGCATTCTTCACAGTTGGCATTTATAAAAAATCAGGCCAAAAACATGAATCAATTTATTCCAAGACTCATCTCCGACATTATCTGTGACACAGTTGATGTGCCCAGGCAATAGCTGGCTGGGAGACACTGCGTGTCGTCACGACTGGTTGCTTGGAGAATATGATGAAACTTGCACTTTAAATATATAACTCTCTGGGCCTTCCATATAGCTACCCGTTATCGCCTGTCGCTGTCATAGATCACCAGGAAGCCGCAACTTGTTCACAGTGCAGATTGAATACAAGTAGGCAAGTCTTATGGAATCCTGCATGTTATTATTTCCTGACATTCTTACATTACTTCTGTTTGGAGTGCTTTATATAGAATATTGAATTACTCGTTTTCTGTTGAAGTTATAAATAAAAGCAGTAAAATCTTATATGCCATGGAAAATACAATTCTACTTCCAAAAGACCATTCCCAAAGAGCCACTAGCTGCAAACCTGGCATTCAGTAGATTATCAGTTGAATGATGATCTTTCAGGTTCTTGGTCGGATCTTTGCAGTGCTTTTTCCCAGTTCGTAAAGTCATGGCTTTTAGATACTATGCATTTGTGAGATTTTTTGCCCATTCCTGCTTTTCATACATACATACAGTACAGTTTGTTGGTATGGTCACGTAGAGGAAAGAAAGTGCGCTAAAAAGAAGCGAAAGTCCCCCTCTGAAACAGTCTCAAAACGTTTGGAGATCTGTGAATCAATACCACTTTAAAAGGTCCCAAGAAGGCCTGGCTGCTTAAATAAAAAACGTAATGGAAATTAGAGGTGGTTTAAAACCTTTGCATGCTATCTGTGTTCTATGGTTAAGGAGTCTGTAGGTATTCTAGTAAATAAGAAATATTGGTATCAGGAACAAAAGACAACCTTGTCCAGCCCTTGTTTGTTGTGGCCAATAGATTTAGTAATTATGTTATTTGGAAAATTTAGCATTTTTCTGAATTTCCACAGGTTATGGTAAGATTTTAATTTATCCAAATTCTGCATTTCATTGGTTTAATCTTTTTATTTGTTCCAGTTTTTTTTCAGTATACTTTCTCACACTTTAACCAAATCAGCAATAATTTCATGCAGTTTTTTTTAGCAGTAATTTTCCATGAGATTTGTGTCCACAGGTGTCCTCTGACCAAGCTCCACCCCCACATTTCAACCAGAGCTCAATGTGTTGTGTCACCCATCAGAAAACTCAGTTTATTGTTCATTCAGGCATATAATGACTCTTCATCCTGAATCCCCTGCTAATTACCAGCACAGCAGGCTTCAAGCCATCGTTAAAGAAGTTGAGGTTGGTTCACGTGGGGGCTGCTTTGAAGCAGCTTTTTATGTTCCTCATGAAGTGGTGTTGTTTGGGGGTTCCTTTAAGGCGCCTGTTCAACATGCCGCTGTCACTGCATTTACCACGGAGCTCCTTACACTGACCGTCAGTGACAGGAGATGAGGCAGGTCTTTGGCCTTCCCTTAGTGTTCAACACTATGTTAAGCAGGGTTGGTAGCAGCATCTCTTTGGCCTGGAACAAAAAGGGGGTCACAAAATAGAACCAGGCCAAAGCTAAATGCATCAGGGATGATCAAACACACGTAATGACTGTTAGACAAATTAAGAAATGTGTTTAAAACATGCACATAGGATTTGGACACATATTATCTTGAAAGGGGTTACGTTACTGTCTCCCCTAAGTTAGGAGATGTCTTAGGAGGTTTTCTTGAAGGTCCTTTCAGAGCCTGATATCAATGCTCTATACTGGTACATACCTTATGGTATGTACTGTAGACATACTGTAGGCAAGATGAAAATATAGGTTGGGACTATTTTAAAATAATTTCTAATCAGATTCACCACATTTTCCCAATTTTCTTAATGCATTCAGAATCTTGTCTTGTCTGTCCTGGGCTAGCTAAATCATTCATCCATACACAGGCCCACACTGAATATCAAACTAGTTTTTTGTAGGGATCTACCAAAACATCTGCTGTTCACTGAAATCAGATGAATTTCTAGTTTAAATTAGCCTTAATCCAACATCTGTTGGTTGAAAACTTAAAACTCCAATCTGTTTTTTCAGTCAGTCAACACACCCTACATAGGCGACTGTAGTTCAATGGGAAGAACACACTGCTACATGTTGATGCGTCCCTGGGCAAGGCACTTAACCCCACGTTGCCTACCAACTCCTAAATTACTTTCCGAGTTGCCTACCAACCATTCACACACCGATATCAGCTTGTGTGAATGTGAGAGCAATTGAGTGAATGTGGCTGTAACATTGAGCGCTTAGAGTGTTCGGTATAAAAAGAAAAGTGGTATTTAAATTCTGTCCATTTACTAGGTTGTGACAACATTCTTCGCATTGGACGCTGTTACTGTAGAAAGAACAATCAAATAGCAAGACGTTTTGCATTAAATAGAAAGCTAAGTAGAGTAAAAACAGACCGCTCTTTTATTCTTTTGAGCATTCAAACTCTGTCATTGAAATTACTAGATTTATTAATCCAGTCTTTTGGAAATCTCAGAACAGAGGCTGGCTATTGCGTTTTTGTAATGTGAGCCACGCTAACTGCACTAATCACTAATGTGGCTTTAATCCTGCAGTTTAAAATGTCTGCTCCAAATGATTCTTTTTTTCTAAAACAATAAAAAAGAAGTAAAACCTTGTTTTAAAGTGATTGCTTTCTCACACGGTGGTGTGACATTGCCTCTTTTCCATAAATAACCAATGAATGCTAATGGCAGGAAAACCAGAAAAACATATTTTGATGGTGTTCATCTATCTTCTTTTTTTACATTTTCAAAGAGAAATTGTGAATGGCTATAATCTGTACTGGCAGGTCAAATCTTTACAAAAATTGAAAATCACCCATACAATGTTGTTTATTTTAGTTTTTCATACCCTGTAGGGCAAAAATGCTGCAATTATATACAAGTTTTACAAGCATACAAGGGCTTGATATGTTAATGTAGATTGTTACAAACAAATACAAAAACCACTTGAACTAACTGAACCGATTTCAAGCATCCTGCATGCCAAGGTGAGTTAAACTTCATCAGTGCAGATGGTGTAGCGTGAGATTAAGTAAGCCTATTATTGGGTAATTACTGGCCTATTTGAATTAATGTTTGACATGTCTGAAAAATGTGTGCTAACGTGATTTATCTGGTGATCAAATTGTGTTTGCTACGGTAAGAAATTCATTGTATGGTGAGCGTTATTTTCTTATGGCAGCTTGTCTGCATATAAAGCATAAGACATTTACTCCACACTTGGAAGTTGTGCGGAGGGCATTTAATACTTTCTTTTAAGAAACTAAAATACATTGGTTGCAGGTTATGTGGATTTGCTGATAGCTAGTGAGGCATAAACAGCTTTATAAGCTGTCTTTCAATGCCACAATTTTAAACTCAACAGAGCTGTTCTATACAGCTCTTTGCTGAAGAAACATACCTGGACTATTGTTCTCCCAAAGCCCGAGAGCATAATTGGACATGTTAAACAGAACTTTTACATCTTTAAATTAACTGAAATTATCTTTTAACATGATTATCTTGTACTTGTAAAGTTGTCCTCAGTAAACAGCAGCACATAGTACTAATAGAAAACAAAGATTGATACAAAAGTAAAACAAAAATTAATAAATACATTGTATTACAGATATTAATTTTGCTTATCTAACCATAACCAGGGCATAAAATTAATGAACAACCCCAACTGCCTCTTGACATATCCAGATAAATGTCAAGGAATAATTAAGAAATGATCAAAATTCAACCTTAAAGATCATCTCTCTGGTGTTAAGAGATTTTCATTTGGATTGTTTTGTCAGATCAAAAAAATCAGGAAATAATTGAACTAATCCCAGGTGACATAAATGAAGAATCCAGTGTTTTCTGCTTTGCTTGTTTGTCTGTTTAGCTCTCCATCTCTGAGCAGCATTCATCACTGTACTTGAGCAGTTGGCAGGCGTAACAGACTCGCCACCCACACAGCCTCACCACCTACCCTCCCAGCATGCCGCTGGCCACTTACCACAGCCCTCTTAACCCTGATGGAGTTAAGAGGAGGGGCCGGCAAAGTGAGCACTTATCGACAGAAAAGGACAAAAAAACTAAAATGAGAAACAAACAGTGCTAATATTCTGCAGCAATCTGTCACCATGTCCCCACTGAATGTGTCACATTGTGTCTTATATTATCCTGGGACAGCTTTGAAAAATGAGACTCCTCATCTCAATCCAGGTCATTCATGTGTGGGTAACATTTGTAACTTATTTTTTGTGCTGTTACATCACAAAAGAGTAGTAACTTAAAGGAACTTTGACTTAAGAGGTTTCCTCTAGATTATTATTTAAATCTGAAGACTTTAGTGGGAATGGTTCCACATATTACTGTGATTACACACAACTACTTTCTTTAATTAACTGAGTTTGTGTACTGCACTTGTTGTGTTTGACCCACATCTGTCCTGCATGATGGAGCAGGTAGTCTGACTGCACAGAAAATGCTGAGTGTCCATGTATTATGTAGGTTTGTCTCTCTTAGGATGTCGGTCCCACAAAAACACCACAAGAAAATATCTCTTATAAGTACACCCTATTATCCAACAACTTGGAGCCACCTTTAGAAGCAATAATTCCCAGTAATAGTTTTCTGTATGACTTCATTAGTCTCCCATTTTGTTGTGGAGGAATTGTGTTCCACTCTTCCTTCCAATATTGCTTCGGTTTATTCAGATTTACAGGCTTTTCCACACTTGTTTTTAAGTCCCCACTACTGCCTTTTAGTTAGGTTAAGGTCTGAACTTTGACTGGGCCATTGTAACACCTTAGTTGTTGTTATTTTAGCCATTCTGTTGTAGATTTGCTATTTTGTTGGGGATAATTGTCCTGTCAATGATCCAGTTTGGTTCAAGCTTTAGTTGTCAGACACATGGGGTAATGGTCAATTCAATGGCTGCATGGTGCCCAGGCCCTATGGCTGCAAAATACCCCAAATCATCAGTTCACTACCACTGTGTTTGACAGTTGAATTGAGGTGTTTGTGTTGATATGCAGTGCTTGTTTCTTCCAAACATATTGCTCTGCATTATGGCCGAAAATCTCTATTTTGTTGTTATCTGTTCGAAGGAAATTATTCCAGAATTATAGAATTAATTTACATGCAGCTTTGCAAACTTAAGTCATGCTGCCATATGCTTTCTTCTTTAACCCTTCTGAACAAGATGTAAGTGTTCAGTCTTTTTCTTACTGCTCTAACTTTAACATTTAAAATGCAAATGGATGCCCGTTGAGTCAGAACATTTACTCCTGTTTTCCACTTGTAAATAATATTTTTCCTTTCCAGAATGATGGACTTCAAATACTAAGAAAATTTACTTTTTAACCCTTCACAGATTAAATTGCAGCAACATCTCTGAGGTCATTGCTGATGTATTTCCATCGTGTGAACAGACACCTGTAAATTCCAGAGCTGTTAGATGTTTTACTTTTATCGAGGTGATCACACTGATAATGATCAGTTAATCAAGCAAGAGTGCACTTACGTTTTCACACACAGCTGTTTTATTTTGGCTTTGTAAAAATCAAGTGTTTTTGTGCACTTGAGGGTTGAGTAATTTTCTATTATAAAAAAAGAATGGGGAGCACTTTATTTGCTGACTGTGTTCACTTAATAGCTAAAGAATTAAAACTAAATGAAACTAAAATAAAAACAAGCACTGTTTTATGAGTGAGTGTTTTTCACATTAAGGAGCAAAGACAGAGGCTTTCGGACCTGTTTTTTAAAATTTTGCTTCACTCTAATTAAAATAATATTGGGAAATATTTTCCGGAGCTTTATGTCTTTGATAAGATGTGTGAAGAGTTTGACTTAAATTTAAGTATAATCTGATTAATTTAGCTCTGTACTGCCTTTGCTGCTTTGTCTTATAATTGTCTTCTCTTCTTCCTGGATTGGTATCCTTGTCTTCCTGACATTTTCATCCTCTCCACCCTCCTTTCCTTCCTGATTATCCCACTTGCATCCTTTGTCCTTATTTGTCTTTTAATGTCTTCCCTCTCATCTCTTTTTCTCTCTGTCTTTTTTTTTTCCCTTGCATCAGTCACATGACTTAAAGACAAATGAATGAATGCCTCACTGGTGATACATAGCCTCCTTTCTGCCCCTCCATCGACCATCCCCTGAAGGGAACAGGCAGGGAGGTCTGCAGATACATGGACTGTATCAAAAGTAGCCAGAGCAATGCTTCCATTTCTAAACATCAGTGTCAAGAAGTGACAGAATATCCTGAAGTTCTGATTCTTTCGTTTCTGGATTCACTTTCCACAAATAAGACATGTAATAATATACTTAAACTCTATTCAAAATACAACCTGCTGTGTCAGTGTAGCTTGTTGAGGTTTTGTAAGCTGTTTTGTAGCTTATAACTCTTATCTATGATTTAAAGATTGTTGCTTAGTTAACCAATTAATTTAACTTGGATCAAACATTTTGCACCACTGAAACAAATTGTGTACACTTGCCTACAAGGATCAATTCATCCAAGCCTATACTATTGTCTTATACTTATTCAACATGAATTGTGAGGATTGCTAGTAGGGCTTTATTAAATGACATCATTTATTTTTCCTGAACATCATGTTTCATTTTATACCAAGAACATAGCTAGCAGCGTTTTAATTTAACAAAATGTTTCCAGCTCTTCAGATGGTTAAATACATGCCTGTAAGATATTTGGAAGGAAAATCTTTCATTCTTTTCATTCTTTCTTTTTTAAAACAAGGTAACCTGCTTTTGTAAAAGTAAAGAATCAGTACTTTCTTTTTTAAAATTGAAGAACTCTAGATATTAACTTGAAAATTTAAATTTGCACTAGTCACTTATCAAAGATGTTCAGAGAGCTATTGAGTTATGGCAAAATTTAATCTAAAACAGCCCCAGTGTTGGTGATAAAATCCCACTTTGCTTCTGAAGAGGTTTTGCAGTAGAGGAATTTACTGAAGTGGCAGGCTAGCACGGCCTCTCTTCCTCTTTTTTTTTATATGACTCTTTGATTACTCAGGTCTTCACATTTTCTTGTGGTTCAAGTCAATCATGTGCACGCAATTTGCAGAACATTTAGTTGTTTTTTCTTGATGTCAGTGTCAGGCAGAAATTACCCTAGGGTCATTGAAGCTGGTTACATAAAAACACGGACAGCTTCTATTTACTGGGCATCTCTATTCCAAAGACTTCCAGCAACAATGTGTCATAATATTAACTCCAAATCCAGACACAAATTAAGCAACATGACATCGGTTTGTATGCTGATGACATCCTACTTTATCTTCAGCATCCCTCAGTTCCACCATATAAAAACGTCCTCCTGACAGTGTTAAACTTCAGTTTAACTCTTGCAGATTTAGGTTTAAAGTAATATTTAAATTTTACCAACATGTTTGTTTCTGACTGGAAGTAATATTAATGTGGTGGAGGGATCCCACTTGAGCCCCTATTTGAATCTAATAGAGAATTTGTTGAGGGAGCAAAAGATTAATGTGATGGCAAGGAGGCCATCCAATGAGCCTCAAAGACTTTGAAACTCTAAGCACATAATATGAATCATCATAAATACCAGTGGAAACATGCAAAATGCTTATTAGGAATTTAAAAAAAGTGCTTATTTGCTGTATTACCAATAAATGCTTTTATATTTATTTTGACAAGGATATAAATGTTTGTCAACATACCGGTTTTGTCTAAATAATTTTTTTTTTTTTTATACTCATTGTACATTATCTTATCTTTTGAGGAAATAAATGTCTGATTTTCTATGAGAAACATATTTCTTGGTTGAAAGAATTTTTTTATCTTGATCTGCCAGTAGGCAGACAAGAAAGACGGGCAAAGAGAGAGGGTGAGACATTCGGAAAAGTTCACCAGGTCTGGGACTCGAACCCAGGACAGGCTGTATTGAGGACTATAGCCTTTATATGTGGTCACACGCTTAACCCCTACACCACCTGCGCCATGCCCAGCAATCCCCATTTTCTCCGACAAATACAAAATCAGCTCCGTCCCTCATGATATCCTGGAGCCGTCTTGCTGCCAGTACACAACGTGCATAGCTCCACATCTACAGGTCCTTCCCTAAAAATTAGCATATTGTGATAAAGTTCATTATTTTCTATAATGTAATGATGAAAATTTAACATTCATATATTTTAGATTCATTGCACACTAACTGAAATATTTCAAGTCTTTTATTGTCTTAATATGGATGATTTTGGCATACAGCTCATGAAAACCCAAAATTCCTATCTCACAAAATTAGCATATTTCATCCGACCAATAAAAGAAAAGTGTTTTTAATACAAAAAACGTCAACCTTCAAATAATCATGTACAGTTATGCACTCAATACTTGGTCGGGAATCCTTTGCAGAAATTACTGCTTCAATGTGGCGTGGCATGGAGGCAATCAGCCTGTGGCACTGCTGAGGTCTTATGGAGGCCCAGGATGCTTCGATAGCGGCCTTTAGCTCATCCAGAGTGTTGGATCTTGAGTCTCTCAACGTTCTCTTCACAATATCCCACAGATTCTCTATGGGGTTCAGGTCAGGAGAGTTGGCAGGCCAATTGAGCACAGTGATACCATGGTCAGTAAACCATTTACCAGTGGTTTTGGCACTGTGAGCAGGTGCCAGGTCGTGCTGAAAAATGAAATCTTAATCTCCATAAAGCTTTTCAGCAGATGGAAGCAAGAAGTGCTCCAAAATCTCCTGATAGCTAGCTGCATTGACCCTGCCCTTGATAAAACACAGTGGACCAACACCAGCAGCTGACACGGCACCCCAGACCATCACTGACTGTGGGTACTTGACACTGGACTTCTGGCATTTTGGCATTTCCTTCTCCCCAGTCTTCCTCCAGACTCTGGCACCTTGATTTCTGAATGACATGCAGAATTTGCTTTCATCCGAAAAAAGTACTTTGGAACACTGAACAACAGTCCAGTGCTGCTTCTCTGTAGCCCAGGACTGGGGAATGTGGCACCTGTAGCCCATTTCCTGCACACGCCTGTACACGGTGGCTCTGGATGTTTCTACTCCAGACTCAGTCCACTGCTTCCACAGGTCCCCCAAGGTCTGGAATCGGCCCTTCTCCACAATCTTCCTCAGGGTCCGGTCAACTCTTCTCGTTGTGCAGCGTTTTCTGCCACACTTTTTCCTTCCCACAGACTTCCCACTGAGGTGCCTTGATACAGCACTCTGGGAACAGCCTATTCGTTCAGAAATGTCTTTCTGTGTCTTACCCTCTTGCTTGAGGGTGTCAATAGTGGCCTTCTGGACAGCAGTCAGGTCGGCAGTCTTACCCATGATTGGGGTTTTGAGTGATGAACCAGGCTGGGAGTTTTAAAGGCCTCAGGAATCTTTTGCAGGTGTTTAGAGTTAACTCGTTGATTCAGATGATTAGGTTCATAGCTCGTTTATAGAGCCTATTAATGATATGCAAATTTTGTGAGATAGGAATTTTGGGTTTTCATGAGCTGTATGCCAAAATCATCCATATTAAGACAATGAAAGACCTGAAATATTTCAGTTAGTGTGCAATGAATCTAAAATATATGAATGTTAAATTTTCATCATGACATTATGGAAAATAATGAACTTTATCACAATATGCTAATTTTTTGAGAAGGACCTGTATATTTTAGGACACCAACAATCCCTCCTTTTTTAGCTTAGAAATCAAAGAATGGGATCTTTTAAACAGGTTGAATCAATATGTGAAAATAGGGAAAATCAGGTCTTTCATACTGCAAAACTAATCAAATTGTGTTTTAGTTTTAGCCTGGTCTTTCGTCATTTATACATGATTTACAGACTGTTTTTTTATTTTATATCTTATCAATCAAGTGAGACATGGATTCATAGAGATCTAAATCCGATTTTAAGTGACATATATTGTGCCGGAATGTTTAAGTTACATCTGTGAGGCATTGGCTCTTCCTCTCAGTTCTGTCAGTTTGACTGATCATTGAAGATGACGCTGTAAATTACACAGTGGCTTTTTATAGCTTAAAAAAAAATTCTATCAGTTTTCTGGTCTGCTAGATTACCACTGGTTAATGAAATGGAGAAAGGGAGATGAATTGAATTAATCACTAAGATAAGAAACAGTGGAAGCAGTATGAGAAGGAAGCATGGGGAACTTTTATCATAGGGTTTCTGTCCATTGTATCTGAGACTCTTACACGAGAAATATCCCATTGTTATTTCTAAATTTGTAAGTTTTGCAGATTAGCAGATATACAGCTAAGAAGGTGGAATAGATTTGCAAATCAATAACATTTTTGATGAGAGCTGGTGGGAAAATATCAGCAGATGATTAAATGTCAGCAAATGAACAGCTTCTCCTTCTGTCAAAGGCGAACGTTTCGGCAGTGTTACACGATCTTTTGTCTTTTCAGGTTCTTTTGTTAACAGGAAGAATGAGTTCACTCAGAAAATGTCACCAGCTGTTTAGTTGCACTCCATCACTAGTTAGCTTTTCAAAGGCTGTTGTTGTTTTGGTTTTGTTTGCCTTTTTAGCCTCTAAGAGTTTCATGCAAATTACAGTTCCAGTAGTAAACCCCACTGTTTCTGTCACAACCTTTTGTTTATTTCTATTCATAAGTAAATTTTTCTTTTGTCTATTATCCACTTGAACATGTTGGTATGTGTCAGGCCAATTATTTGGCCTTTTTTTAATTCTTCTGTTTTTCTCCACCTTTTTGATTTTAAAGTGTGTTCAAGTTTCATGCAGTAAAACAAAAAATCAGCAGTTTAGCAAGAACTTTAAACTGTTACTGATCATCTTTGCACAGACATAGAAATTGACCTTGTTTGGATGCCCTCTGTTGCAATCTCACAAAGTCAGGATTCTTCATAGAAAATTGAGGTACAGCCATGTGATTAATCATCCCATCGATGATTTAGCTAAAATAAACCTATTGCTTATCCTGATTTACGTCTTTGAGTAAACTTGTTTGCTCTTAATTGCTTAACCGGGAAAAAAACCTGACCTTCACAGACCAAGTCCCAAACATTCACTATCATGGGCTGCCTACAAAAATGTTAAAAACATACATCATCTTTCTGCCTTCTTGATTCTTTGATAATCACTATGGCTGCCCGTGGTCTGTGCTAAAACAAGAGCAATGCACAACAATTATTTGATTAAATCATCTAGGGGGCGCTGTAGTGTGATTCTACCATGGCCATAAAAGATTTACAAGAATATACATTTGGGACTAGATTAATATCAGTTATGTCCAGTTTGGTGCAGATCACATCATGTATGTGGAAATCATAGCCATGCGTATTGCAATGACATGATATGGAAAGTTGGTGTACTGTCACAGTTAGACCCTCCAGCAAAATGAGGAGAAAAGATTTTCTTCTGCAGGCCAAAGTCAAAGGGCCAATACGCTCAGAAAAAATGAGCGTATCGGCCTAAATTTCAGCGTAGCAGTGACAATTTTCAACGCAGCGGCCCGATACGCTGAAATGCGCTGGCGAGAACCCTGGAGTTTAAAATTGTCCTTCTCACATATAAAGCCCTTAATAATCAAGCTCCATCATACATCAGAGATCTGATTGTTCCATATATTCCTAACAGAGCACTTCGTTCCCAGACTACAGGTTTACTGGTGGTTCCTAGAGTCTCTAGAAGTAGAATGGGAGGCAGATCCTTTAATTATCAGGCTCCTCTCCTGTGGAACCAGCTTTAGGCTGCTTTAGGCTTAGACTGCTGGAGGACATAATGACCACTTTTACTCTTTTGCTACATTCTCATACTACTCTCCAATTTTGCAATATTTGCTGTTATTTCAGCTTTTAACTTGTTTTCTCTCTGTTTTTCTCTTTGTAGAAGCTACATCTGCCCTGGCTCTGTGTGTAGCAGTGGCACCTTCCTGGGGGGGGCATCAGCTGAGCTGCTGCTGCCAACAACTTAATGTTGCCCTTCTACCGATGATGCACATGGCCCTGTCTTTCAGTGTTTAACCCTGTCTCTCCTAGATATAGCTACTGGCTGAGCTTCTACTGTGACTAACTGTATGTGTTCTCTTTTGAGACTCTAGACTCAGAGTTCATCTGCTTAGCTGTCTTTCTCTTCTAGATGAAGCCACTAAAGGAGTTACTGCTATTAATGTTTTACTTTTCTCTCCCATAGAAAGTACTCCTTGAGCCTGCTGGAGGTTTCTTTCTGTTAAAAGGGAGTTTTTCTCTCCACTGTCGCTACATGCATGGTCAGTATGAGGGATTGCTGCAAAGCGGCTGCCCACTGTCGTCATCCAGGAGGAGTAAATGCTGCAAGTCACTGACTTGAAGCAATATGCTGTGTTTCCTTAGATAGAAAAACTTTTTAACCAATTTAAATAATAAACTGAATCTGACTGCACAGTGTGATAGTGAGGATTAATTGGAAAGTATGTACCTGACTTGATATCTGTATGATTTCATTTAATTGACTTTGTAAAGAGCCTTGAGATGACATTTGTTATGAATTGACGCTCTATAAATAAATCTGAATTGAATTGAATTGTAAGACATTTCATATGTGAGTAACAGTAATTTCCTGTTCCCTGGCCAAAGGTTAACACTTGAGGTCTAGCCCATGCATTAGTTTGTCAAAATGCAATGTGCGAAGCCCCAAAATGGTGACTGACGCAAAATGGCTTCCACTTGGAGAGTTCAAGCTGTGTACCAACTTTCATAGCTCTACGTTAAACTGGTCACAGGGGCAGATTTTTAGGGGGCTGAAAGGGCTAAATGGCAAGCGTCAAGTGCTTCTGTCAAATCCAGTGAACATTTTCATCCAACTTAAAACCTTGGTTTCGAGTTTACCGTAAAGAGCTGCAGGAAAAAGTGGTTGCAGTGTCAATGTAGTAAAATAAGTGGATAAAAATGCTACTAAATGAACAGTGAGGAAGAATAAAAAGATTCTAAATTTAACATGGTTTCAATCCATGACTGAAATGTTCAAGCAACTTCACAGTCCAGGCAGATCAAATAGGCTGCCAGCATTAAAAATTCAATCCGATTCTGCACATAAATAGATTGTGAAGGATCATAGTTCATCTGTGTTGCCATTGCATAAATGCAGAGCCACAAGAATGTCTTGTTACGTTTTATTAAATTCTGAAATGTGTAAGCTAAAATTAGCTTTTCAACAGGCCAAAAAAAGAAGTTAAAGACAGTGGAGCAGCCTCATTTTTTTCCTGCCAGCCTGTGTGGAGGGAATAATTTGTTAGCAGGAAGTCATATGAATAAATAATGTTCTTGAGTGCTAAGATCGCTCCTTGGCAGACCTGAGAGCAGGGCACGTCATTAGCAAGTCATCATTAATTTATCCAACAACATCTGCAACATTCGTCTGCAGTCTTTGGTGACTTTTGCACATTAAATGTATTATTTGGTAAAACAGACGTGTTTTACTTCACATGTACAAATGTTTTTTGTGTAGTCACAACCTACAGTTTGGATAAATTACATGATTTCTATCAAGAAGGAATGTTAAAAATGCAGATAATCTTACAAAAGAATCAGGTTGCCACCAGTGCAGAGCTTGCCCAACAGTGGATTGCACAGTAAGAGCATTTGAGCAAGAAGGGCATCAAAGACTCTACTTTTATCCAAGACGTACTGAAATTCAGCAGCCAGCACAAAGATGAACAACACAAGAGTGGTGCATAGTTATTTTCTATGATGAATTCTCATTCTCATCAATGGGAGTAGGCGTTCTTCCAGAACCCTGCTTTGAAAAAAGGGCTCAGCTCAAAATATCCACCAAAAACAACTTATTTTAACAATCCAAGAGAAATTTAGTCATGATCTGTTGATTTTTTAGCATGATGAAGCACTGATTCATTTAAACTTTGGACATTTGGTCCCAGGTCTTAACCACATTAATATTCTGGAGATTGATATCCAGCATGTCAACAAGAATTACAGAAGTTATGAGGAAGAAGAATCAATGCTGTAAATATTATGAATTTGCCAGTATCAGTTGATGCAACAATTATGATCTTTTAAATTGTTGTTCAGTATTGCATGGAACAAGTATGAAGACATGTTTAAGCCGCAAAACAATTTTGCAAAACCCAGTTTTTTTTCACCATGACTGTATATGTCAGGTTAATCAGTGCTCCAAACTTCACTTTGATAATGTTTAAAAGTTGTGTAATTAGAGAGGACTTTGGAATTAACATATTCTATGTCATATCATTAGTGATTTGTTTGACCCACATGCAAAACCACACTCAGGAGAAATAAAGTTAGTAAACAATCTATTTCTTTACAGAACACGCTCTGGTTACACCGGATTCTCCGGTCAGGAAATCATAGGCAGGAACTCCGGTTGCACAGGATACTTTTTTCTTTAGGAAAAGATGAGCTGGGGGGAGTCTACTGGTGGGGCAGAGAGTTAGGCAATCCAGAAGGTGGTCCAATAGAACATCATCCAAGGTGAGTAGTTGCAACCACAAAGGCGAGTTCAGAAACGAAGCCAACAGTCAGGAATTGAGAATCCAAGAGAATCATTAGCAGTCAGGATGCAGTTCAAAGGGGTAAAGGTCTAGGGTTTGAGATCTGTCCACACCTCACAAGCACTAGTAGGAAGCAGGAAAGCAAAGCTCAGGGTTAGTACTTCAACACAGCAAAACTGGCAAAAACACACAAAGAACACAACCTGAGCACGTGTGCTACAAATAGTCTGCTAGCACCAAGATAGCTGAGTTCAACACAAACAAAACCAAACTTCATAAAATGAAAACGTTTAGATCCTTTCAATCTAAATCACTTCTATATTATTCTGCTCTGCCCAAACCTAACCTCTGACCATGCTGAGGAGTTGTTCCGGTGAAAGTTTGAAGAAGGTATCCACAGTGAACAATGGTTAGCTACAGCTAACCTCCTTAGCTGTGGGGAGTGGCGGCTGTTCTGTCGGCCGGTCTGTGAACAAACGGTTAGCTTCTAGCTAACCTCTGTGGCTGTGGATGAAAGACAGCCTGTTCTGTCCGCTAACCACACTGCACGTTACCGTTACAACGCCGATGGGGTCTCTGCTGTCTTCATAGATACCGCGTCTCTGTAGGGAACTTCTCTGGGACAGTTTGCTTCTGCAGGCCTCAGAGAGAGTAAGCAATTCTTACACCTTAATTTCCCCGTTCATGAATGAAAATACCGGATACACAGACAATATTTCATTCGTACTTAACTTTGCATATGATTGATGATTGTATGACATCCTTGGATCCAGTTGAAGAGTTTGTCTGTTTGCCAGCAAAGAGACATTAGCGTGCTGTTCCCCTCCTATCCCGATGATCACCGGTGGAAGAGGGCGGATGTAGCAACAGCTGTGCTTTTATTTGGGCAGTGGCGTCACAGTAAGTCTGGAGTTATCCCGTTTTCTGGCTGTGCCGGAAGAAGCTTAATGCACATTATTTTGAAAAGTTCCAGAAGAGTTCATATCGGAGTTTAATGTTGAAATCCATGGCTGGGTCCCAACACCCCCGAGGTCCCGGGCGGGTGAAGGGGAGTCAGCTGGAGGGCAGAGGTCGCTGGTCTGGACGGGTTTGATTTGGGAGAACATGCATAGTAGCGGGCAGATGCACAGCCATTGGGCTGATAACAGCGTCGATCACATAGGGTCCAATAAATTGTGGGGCCAGTTTCTAAGGGTATATCACGGGCAAACAACCATACCTTTTGACCAGGAGAGTAAGGATGTGCAGAAACCCTATGTCGGTCCGCATAACGGCAGTTTTGCTCCTTGGTACAATGCAGGGCTGCCACAGTATTGGTCCAGACCCTCCGACAGCGACGAATATGGTGCTGGACTGAAGTCACAGAAATCTCTTCCTCATTAGCGGGAAACAGTGGGGGCTGATAGCCAAGTGAGACTTCAAACGGACAGTCCTGTAGCGGCAGAAACATGTGAATTGTGGGCATATTCGATCCAAGGTAAGTACTCACTCCAAGTAGTGGGACTGGTTGTTGTCAGGTATCGAAGCATGGACTCCAGCTCCTGATTCATCCTTTCGGTCTGGCCATTAGATTGGGGGTGGTAACCTGACGAGAGAGATACTTTGGCGTTAAGTGCAAGGCAAAACTGCTTCCAAACCTGTGAGGTGAATTGTGGACCACGGTCGGACAGGATCTCTTGCGGGATTGCGTGCAGCTGAAAGACGTGTTTAACTAGGTGCCGAGCAGTCTGGAGAGCAGATGGTAGTTTCTTGAGGGCGACCAAGTGACAAGACTTGGAAAATCTGTCCACCACCGTGAGAATAGCGGTCATGCCACCTGAAGGTGGTAGTCCAGTGACCAAATCCAGTGCAATATGCGACCAAGGGCGCTTGGGTATAGGCAGTGGTTGAAGTAGTCCAGCATGAGGATGATGGGATGGTTTACTCCAGGCGCAGACAGGGCAGGCACCACAAACCCCTTGACGTCGTTATGGAGAGAGGGCCATCAAAAACGACATGAGATCAGAGCGATGATGTGGGTAGAGCCAGGGTGTGCAGAAAACCACTGTATCAGACGGATGCAGACCACCATGGGGACATAACTCCTGTTAGGAGGGCAGTTGTCTGGACCAGGGTCCGTACGTGATGCCTGTGTCACCAGAGAGCCGATGTTGCAGCTTGGAGGTAAAATGGTAACAGGGGATTTGTCGGACATGTCGGGAGCAAACTGACGAGACAGGGCATCAGGTTTCACATTTTTCGACCCAGTGCGGTAAGAGATGGTGAGGTTAAACTATGAAAAGAATAAGGACCAACGGGACTGTCGAGGATTCAATCTTTTGGCGGCCTGGACGTAGGAAAGGTTCTTGTGATCAGTCCAGACCAGCACCAAGTGTTCCGTGCTCTCCTGCCAGTGATGCCACTCCTCTAGGGTGAGTTTTATAGCCAGGAGTACTCTGTCCCCCACATCATAGTTCCTTTTAGTGTGTGTCAGTCTGCGGGAGAAATAAGCACATGGAGGGAGTTTATTATCTTCAGCAGAACGTTGAGAAAATACCGCACCCACCCCTGACTCAGAGGCATCTACCTCGAGGATAAACTGCTTGGAAGGGTCGGGCTGGAGAAGGATGGAAGCCAGTGCAAACCTCTCTTTTAAGGCCAGAAATGCAGAGTTGGCTTCAGGTGTCCAGGAGAAAGCAACTTTAGTAGAGGTCAGTTTAGAGAGAGGGGCAGCAATCCGGATAAAATCTTTAATGAAACGATGATAAAAGTTAGCAAACCCAAGAAATTGCTGGAGTTGTTTCCTGGAGTCGGGCACGGGCCATTCTAGTACAGCTTTAATCTTAGCCGGATCCGAGCAGAGCTGACCACTCCTCAGTATGAATCTTAAGAAGGAGACAGAAGTCTTGTGAAATCCGCACTTTTCGGCTTTAATAAACAGTCTGTTCTCTAGAAGTCGTTGTAACACTTGGCGAACATGAACTCGGTGCTCGGTCAGATCCTTCGAATAGATTAGGATATCATCTAAGTAGACAAAAACAAAAATGTTCAAAATGTCCCGCAGGACGTCGTTCACCAGGGCTTGGAACTCCGCTGGTGCATTGCACAGTCCAAAAGGCATAACAGGATATTCAAAGTGGCCCAAACGGGTTTTAAAGGCAGTTTTCCATTCATCCCCATGTCTTATTCGCACCAAATGGTACGCATTGCGTAAGTCCGGTTTAGAAAAAACAGTGGCGTCCTGAACGGGCTCGAAGACCCTAGAACTGAGGGGAAGAGGATATTTATTCTTTACTGTGATAGAATTCAACCCCCTAAAGTCAATACATGGCCACAGGGACCCATCCTTTTGGCTTACAAAGAAAAACCCCACCCCTAGTGGTGACGAGGAGTGTCTAATAAGCCCGGCGGCTAAAGATTTGGAGATATAGTCCTCCAGGGCCTGGCGTTCAGGGCGAGAAATGGGATATAACCTACTTGAGGGTAAAGGAGCTCCAGGAAGCAGGACGATGGTGCAGTCATAGGACCGGTGTGGTGGCAAAGACAGTGATTGTTGTTTACTAAATACTTGGTGCAGATCACGATCCTCCGCTGGAACTTCAGATCGTTGAGATCCGCCTCCTCGCCGGCCTGACGGTTGGGGGAACAGCGGACTGTAAACAAGTAGAGAGACAGTAAGAAGACCAGGAGTGGATGCCAGGCTTAGCCCAGTCGAGAGGTGGATTGTGTAACTTCAGCCAGCTAAAACCCAGAAATATAGATGAGTGAGAAATGGGAAAGACAAAAAAGGAGATTGTCTCATGGTGGTTACCTGAGAGGACTAGCTGTATCGGTCTGGTTCGATGTGTGATTTGGAGGAGGTCCATCCCGTCTAAAGCTGTGGCTCTTAGTGGTGTAGCAAGTTCCTCAGTCGGGATTTGAGGGCAATCCACCAGCCCACGGTCGATTAGTTCCCGTTTGCTGCCAGAGTCAATGAGGGCCTTTAGGTCATGGGAGGAGTTCAGTAACAGAATTTTTGCTGGAAGATGTAGACGGGTATATGAGAGTGAAGAAACTTGGTCCATCAGACCGTTGCTATTGACGGTCTCGATCTTTTGGCCGAATTGGGCAGGAAACAAGGAAATGTTCAAGGGAACCACAATATGGGCAGAGATTAACCACTCTTCATCTCTGTCTCACCTCGAGTGTGAGGTGGGCCCGAGCCATCTGCATGGGCTCAACTTCTGAAGCCAGGCTAGACGGCAGTTGGGGTTGAGTGGATCTTATTGTAGAAGAGGTAGCACCCCTCACACCTGACGACCTGTCTAGTTGTAACCTTTTTCTCTCCCTGAGCCGGTTGTCCATTCTCACCGCCAAGGCTATAAACTCATTAAGTGAATCAGGTTCATCTAAAGTGGCCAATTCATCTTTCAGGGACCAGTTTAAGGCTTGGAAAAATGCTGCTTTTAACGCACTGGTGTCCCAGCCAGAGGCTGCAGCCAGAGTGCAAAAACTCAATGGCGAACTAAGAGACAGATCTCAGACCTTGCTTTAAAGACCATAGACGGCGGGATAAGCCCGTTCGATCCAACTCTTCAGATAACGTCAATCGAAACTTGTCAATAAACTCTTTGTAAGTGCAGTCAAAAACTAGAAGGGTTCTGGAACCTAGCTTCAGTCCATTTTAAAGCCTTCCCAGTGAGAAGACCCAAAATGAACTAAATCTTAGCTTCATAATGGGGAAATGAGTGGGGAGAGCGATTAAACACTAGAAAGCATTGCAGCAGGAAGCCTCCACAACCCACCTCTCCAGAGAACTTTTCCGGATTGGGGGTAGTGATGTCATGAAGGGTAGAAGACTGAGAAATCTGAGGAGTTGTAGCGCCCTCAGGTGGCGGGGAGGTCGAGCTCAGCTGCAAGTTCTGTATGAGTCCTTACATTTGTCCGGCCATTTTTCCCAAGCACTGATTGGATATTGCTAGTTAATCATGCAGAGACCAGAGCATGGTGTCATGGGACTGAATTAGCTGGTGTTGATCAACTAATTCTGCTGAGTGTTCTGTCATATCTTTAGTGATTTGTTTGACCCACATCCAAAACCACTCTCAGGAGAAATAAAGTTAGTAAACAATTCATTTCTTTACAGAACACATTCTGGTTACACCGTATTCTCCAGTCAGGAAATCACAGGCAGGAACTCAGGTTGCACAGGATACTTTCTTCTTAAGGAAAAGCTGAGCTGGGGGAGTCTACTGGGGGGGCAGAGAGTTAGGCAATCCAGAAGGTGGTCCAATAGAACATCATCCAAGGTGAGTAGTTGCAACCACAAAGGCAGGAAGTTAGAGGAGTTCAGAAACGAAGCCAACAGTCGGGAATTGAGAATCCAAGAGAATCATTAGCAGTCAGGATGCAGTTCGAAGGGGTAAAGGTCTGGGGTTCGAGATCCGTCCACACCTCACAAGCACTAATAGAAAGCACAAAAGCAAAGCACAGCATTAGTACTTCAACACAGCAAAACTGGCAAAGATACTAGAGGCTTGACGATTACCACATGGGCAAACATTCAGGCGTCGAAGGACTGGTGGCTGGCTCCTAAATATTCCTTCAAAGGCCTGGTCAATTAGACTCAGATCAGGAACACCTGTCACCGGATCACACTGCTTGCAGAAGGCTGACCTCTGGTGGTCCAGTGGCGCACAATACTCCCAAGCCCCAACAGTCTATCTATATTCCCCTCCTCCCCTCTTGGTCTGGCTGTCAGTTTTGGATGAAAGGCTACCTGTAGGGCATCCATCCCAGCCACTCTGGAAATGAGTTTGATTATAATATATTAGTGAAATTTATACTATCAGCACTTTAGCATATTCATTGAACAGCCTTTGCTAAAATGGTAAATGGCCTGCGGTTGTATAGCGCTTTATCCAGTCCCCAGAGACCCCAAAGCACTGAACACTACAATCAGTCATCCACCCATTCACACACTGACAGTGGTAAGCTAGCAATGTAGCCACAGCTCCCCTGGGGCAGACTGACAGAAGTGAGGCTACCATACAATCGCCACCACCGGGCCCTCTGACCACCATCAGCAGGCAAGGCAGGTGAAGTGTCTTTCCCAAGGATACCACTGAGACGAATGGAGCAGGGGTTCGAACCAGCAACCCACTGGTTACAGGATGAACTCCTACCACCTAACATTCTAACATTGCTTTTCATACATACAAATTAAAGAGGGTTTTCTTTACATTTGAACCATGTTTGGGTGATACAGAACACAGTGAAATGAGACACTATTTGTGCTATACAAAGTAATAAAGAATTTTATCAGGTGGAATAAAATAAAATAAAAAATGTAGAAAATGTACAAATATTGCAAGACTTCATTTTAACCTAAAATTTTAAAGAGATCGTGAACACTGCAGGAGGAACAGAAAAAGTCATTCATTTTGTAAAAACTGGCTTTATGCTATTCCGAAAAGCTGGCCAACATCTTATCACATGGGCTTGCAAGAGTATTTATACCCTCTAACCTTTTCATATTTTTGTTTTTGTTTTATAAATAAGATTTTTTGCAAAAAAAAAAGCCTGAAAACCCAGATTGTGCATCTGTATTCAGACCCCTGATTCAGTACATTATAGAAGTACCCTTCACTGCAGTTACAGTTAAATGTCTTTTTGGGTTTTCCAGTACCAGCTCTGTATTTCTAGCAAGTGACATTTTTGCCCATTCTTTGTTAAATAACTCAAAATCAGATAAATTGGACAGAGAGCATCTGTGAACATCAGTTTTGAACTCTTGCTGTAGATTCTCAAATGGATTTTGTTCTTGATTTTGATGCCTGTCTCTAGTGAAGAAAAGTCTCCCAACAGCATGATGTTGCCACCACTGTGTTTCAAAGTGAGGACAGTGTATCCATGATGATGTGCAGTATGAGTTTTCCACCACACAGCTTTATCATATCTATCCTAGATCATCTAAAATAGAAAGATCAATTTTAGATGATCTGACCAGGGCACATATTTTACATGTTTTATTTGTCCACTACAGGGCTTGCAATAAACTTTAAGTAGTTTATTTCTTTCCACTCCTTCATTAAGGCCAAAGTGAAAGAGTTCACAGCTATTGTTTGTCCTTTCTGCAGAATTATTCACCTGAGCTGTGAATCTCTGCAGCTCTTCCAGTCTTATCATGAGGCCATTTGGTTCTTCACTGATTAATGTCTCATTGAAGAGCCTGTCAGTTGAGGTTGACTTCTATGTCTTCCTAGGCTTGTGGTTTTAACATTTTTCAGATGATGGATTGAACGGAGCTCTGAGAGATGTTCAAAGCTTGGAGTATTGTTTTATGACCTAACCTTGCTTTAAACATCTCTACAACATTATCCCTGACCTGTTTGCTGTATTCTTTGGTCTTCATGATGCTGTTTGTTCACTAAAGTTCTCTAACAAGCCTCTAAGAACTTCACAGAACATCTGGATTAGTACTGAGTCTAATTTACACACAGGTGGATGCTGTTTACTAAAGAGGGGACTTCTCAAGGGAAGGTTTTGCACTGGATTTTATTTTTGGGTATCAAAATAAATGGGGCTGAAGACAAAATACAAAACACACTTTTCAGATTTTTATCATTAGTGAATTATTGCAAGAACACAGCACAGTGTATAAGTTATTTAATGCAACATATGTGATTCGCTGCCTCAGCTGGAGTCAATTAGATTGCAGCTGAGTCTTGACCATGAGAAATGTGTCCCTTCAAGATAAAGATTAAACACACCAAAGGTTTTGCGCCTGATTATTATAGAAAAGCAACTACAATAAAGATCACATGATCCATCCATTCTGCTCTGGTTTTAAAACCTGTAAAGAAACCATAATTTCTGGGCAAAGATCGTTTATATTTTTGGGCTTTTTCCCTTTTTTTTCTTCACCCATCTCCTCTGGTTCAACTGTTATAAACATGCAAAGCTGACATACTCATGCTCTCTGTTGCCATCTTCATCCGAGTCTACGGCCGGTAAACTCGGAAACAACTTCCAATTAAGTGGGTCGGATCAGTGAGGCACCCTGCCTGGCCCTGATAACATTATCCCACGTCACGCACCGCTGCCAGCGCCTGGATTATAAAATAATGATAAAGAAAATTAAGAAGACCAAAGAGTGATGGAGGGAAATGGTTTGGAAGATGAGGCGAAGGGGGCTTACCCTCAGGCACTGTCATCACTGATTGTATAGTATATTTGGCTCTCTGTGAAAAGGCAGGGTTATGTAAAATTTCAAAGCTCTTTCGCTATCAACAGAACCAAAAAGTTTAGTATGCTGAAGAGCCTCTCCAACTTCCGGTCCATTGCTATCCACCCACTGATAAGGCTCTTAGATAACAAAGCACCCGTTCAGTTCTCCTGAGGCTGAGGAGTCTTACTGGAGGCAGGTAGAAACATTTCATATGATGAATTGTTCATGTATTTGTTATGTGAAGGGGTTTTGAAGAGCAACAAAGATGTTCATTATTATTGTTGTTATTCTGTCCTATCAAGTTTTTGATTTCACTTAAAATAAGTCTTTCTGCTAGGAATTGTTGCTGATTTACCATATATTTCATTTAGACTACATGAATGCACAATTATTGAGATCCAGGATAATCAAAAATTATTGTATCTCAGGGCAAAGAACTGTGTCCTTTCCCTGCTGATGCTGCTGTCCAACAATCTTTCCTTTATTCTATTACTGAGTCCTGGAGTCTGTCTCTGTAAAGATAAGAGAACTGCTCTTTTGCCAGACCACAATCACCACACAGACCATGCACATTAGTGCAGAAGTTAAAAGCATTAAAATCCTTCACCCTGTTTGAAGCTGGTCGGACGGCACAGAAGAAAACACCAGATGTCTCTGCTGAAACACACAAACTCTTAGAATAAAAAGAGGGATTCTTTTCTTTTTAATATTTTAGATTTTCTTACAGTAATTTACTATTTGGAACATACCAAACTCATACCAAAGACACATTTCACACCAAATCACTTTGATAGTTGGGCATCAACAGGAAAATATTTGTCTGATTTATCGTCATATGATAAATAATAAATCAATGTTTCTTTTTATGCAGTATCTGTAAATATATGATTCCATGTTACAGACATTCTTGTGGGTCCTATGACATTTAATTGTGAAATGTTTTGATGAATGCAGATGTGTGTGTCTAAAGTGCATTATTATTGGGGCTGTGGCTGGGATGTGTGAGACCCCACTGCTTGCTGACAGCAAAGTCTCCCTCATAGTACTACATGTCATACTTTGGATTATACATCCATTCAAAGAAGTACCTGACAAGCTTTGATATGCCAGTAGTTACTATCAGCATGCAAATGGTTGGCCAGTGGATAAAGATGCTGGTTTTTACTCTATATTTGTCAATTACTAGACAAGGCCAGGGAATCGGTCTTTGCCTCAGTTGGAGGAGATGAAGTATCTTGATGTCTTGTTCATGAGTGATGGTAGGATGGAGCGGGAAATGGATGAGACTAAGACCTTGTAGGCCATACTGCTATTGCTGCTCCAATTGGTCATGGTGAACAAAGAGTTGAGGCTAAAAAGCAAAGCTTTTAATTTACATGTTTTTCCATGTTCCATGTTCCAACTATATTCATTAGAACATTGATCATAATGGCAGAAACAAGATCCAAGATACAAGCAGCTGATACGAGCTTCCCCTGTAGAGTGGCTGCAATCGGCCTTAGAATCAGAGTGAGAAACTCGGTTATCAGAGCACAGCTAAGGATGAAGCCACTGCTCCTTCGCCTCGAGAGGAGTCAATTAGGGTGGTTCAAACAAAAGATCTGGATGCCTCCCCTAGGTTCTCTGAGCATGTCCCACTGGAAAGAGACCCAGGACCCCCTGGATGAACCACAAATTCACTCTGGCCAAGAAAAGGCCATGTCTCCCTTTTTGGCCAGGTCTCCTCAAATACAGCCTCTAGAATATTCCCTCTGATGTCTGCTATATAGTTGTAATGTTGTCCTTTTGTTACACTGGTGATTTGGTGCTCCCTGACCCACTGTGTCATTTTTGCCTATGCAAACACCTTCCATCCAGGCAAAATTATTCATTTAGAATTATTATTTCCTCTATTTGATTTACCTCACTTGCTGCACCCACATTTGTCCAGTCCATATTTTAGTAAAAATGCTCAAAGCTTTCTCTCACAAGAGTTTCTCTCATATTAGGTACTACCCCTGATTTCAGAATACATTTGCAGTGCTGACATTTTCGCTTCTGTCCAGACAGAAGATGCTTGTTCATGCCAATTGAAATGAGGCGCTTCTAGCCCTGGAGCGTTAGTCACAGATAAAAATGGACTGTCGTCCTGCTCTGCCACGTCTCCCCTGTTACCTCCTAGAATACGTGACCCAATCTGCTGTCCCATATCATTTAAACTCTGTACAATTCAGCTCCGGCAAATATTGTTGTAGCATAATGACAATGGGCAGTTGCCAAAGGGAAGGCAGGAGAGATCTAATTTAAAATAGAATGTTGTTCTGGTTCACAAGGTGCAATAAAGTTGGAGGATTTCATCTTGGTTGACATTGGTGAAGCTGAAGTGCATATAGGGCGACAGATTTAGTTGTTGCCTAATCCAAATGGATTAGGAACAATGTGAAAAATAATAATAGAGTGCTAACTTTTACTGTATGTTTTCCCTGCAGTGTTTGTTTAAAATGTTGTATTCCCCAACATAGTACAGTTTGAGTACAGAAAAATGTACTGTTTGTGCAGAAGCGTGTTGTCCATCTTTTTCAGCCCCCTGACACAAAACTTTGTAGAGCCAGTTCTTGCTGCAATTTCAGTGGCGAGTGTAAACATCTAGTGACTTATATTTTTACCAATTTGTCTTTGCAAACTAGCTCTTGCTCAGCCAGATTAATTGGAGAGCGTCTGTAAACATAGATTTTCATGTCTTGGCTCAGATTCTCAACTGGATTTAGGTCTGTACTTTGACTAGGCCATGGTAACACATGACTAATTATGTTCTGATCCAAATCATTCCATTGTAGCTCTTGTTGTACATGTTCAAGGATTTCCTCGTGGAAGGTGAACCCCCTCTCAGTCTCAAGTCTTTTGCAGCCTCTAATAGTATTTTTTTTCAGGATTACACCATATTTATCTACACCCATTTTACCATCAACTCTGACCAACTTTATGGCCCCTTTGAAAAAAAGCATACCCACAGCATAATGTTGCCACCACAATGTTTCACCGTCAATACGTTGTGTTAAAGGCGATCTGCAATGTTACACACATTATTTGTAGGCCGGCAAGTTCCTGTGGACGTCATGGCTGCTTCTCTGAATATTGATCTTTTTCCCCAGTCTGTCAGTTTAGGTGGGTTTGAAGTTGTGCCATACACAGAAGCAAACCATTTTCAGATGATGGATTTGACTTAGGATGCTGTTTTATAACCAATCCTTACTTTAAAATTGTCCACAACGTGACCTGTCTGGGATGCTCCATGGTCTTCATGATTCTGTGTGCATTCATTGTCTCTAACAGAACTTCTTCTCAGAACAACTGGATTTAGACAGATTAAATTTCACACTAGCGGACTCTTTTTCTAATTGGGTGACTTCTGAAGGAAATCAGTTGCGATGGATTTTTTGGGTGTCACAATTAACGGGTCTGAATAGAAATGCATCCCACACTTTTGCAATTTTTATTTGTGAAAAATGTTTAAAACCCTGTATCACATTCCTTCCACCTCACAGAAACTCAATCGGCATAAAGTACTCTATAGGAAACATTTCCACAAACTAGTGAGATAGCCAAATCCCCATAATTAAGAAAAATATTGATGAGCAGGTGTAGAACTTTGTTTGGGAGATTTTTGTTTTTATGTTTTTGTGCGTGTTTATGTGCAGTTTAGCTGCATATGCACTGGTTTCCTTTTATAAGCTGGCTGGGTCAAATGAAGTATTCATTTTCCATGAAATATTTATTCCGGTGTGGTTGGTCGAGATGACTGATCTGTTTGGATTCAAGAACAGATAGAGGCCTCAGTATTGATCCCTGCATTTCCCAGAATGGGATTCCTGCCACAGAGGGAATGAGTGTATTAAAGATATTGTTATCTGTCCAATACTTGGTGACTTGGGAAGCTATGAATCTTTATTAGTGATCATTGTGCAGTTCCCTCACAGAGGCAAAGATGTCAGTGTTTAAAGCTTATCTAATGGGTATAAATTAAAGTTATACTATTTAATGATGTTCTTTGTTTTCTTTTTTTTCTCTTTCAGAGAGTTGTTTGACGTTGCAACAGAAAAAGAAGAAAGTGAGGACAACTGGGACAACGAGACACTTTCAGGTTTGGTGGCTACATGTTCAGTGTTTTTTGGCTTTGAGAGAAACGACTCTACTAAGCAGCAGGAACCATGGATTTTGTAATGAAGCAAGCTTTAGGTGGTAAGTACTTGACTACAGCTCTGATGCTTTTCTGCTCTGAAAATGTTTTGAAAATCTCCTGCAGGTTCCACAGAAAATTAAACTTTATATTAATGATGTTGTGTTTATTTCAAAAAAATCTCGTGATCATTGTTTGTATGACTGTATTTATCAGCACTGAACACACTGCATTATTAATAATCTTGGTATTCTGGAGAAAAGTTTAAAGGAATTTGGAATTGAACTGAGTCTCTTGTTGGAAAAACATCTTAAAGCTGTCCTATATCATTGTTATACTTGACTCAAATGCAGGCAGGACGCAGGCAGTATCATAATATGTAAAGTTTTAATGAAAACCCACAGACTCAACCCAAGGGAGTAAAAAACAGGGAGACAGCAAGAGAACCTGTACAGGAGTAAGTAAAAGAGAAAGCCTATATATTGGAGTGATAGCTGGAGTTGAAACAGGTGAGGATGGTTAATTGAATGTGGAGCAGCTGGTGGGGGGATTTAACTAAGAAAGCTGAAAGTGCACAAGAACAATTAGAGTAACAAATTACAACAGAAACAAATCAGAACAGAATCCAAAACAACCAATGAAAAACCTGAAGTACAGAACAATTTATGACACATTCAGCAACAATAATTACATGTTGATGTTTGTCCAGATTTGGAACAAAGGTTGACCTTCTTGGTGTTCTTCTGTTTTCATCCTTTTAATAATAATGTCTAATAATAATAACAACAAAACAAATCATAATTGATCCATTAATTGGCAAGAACCAGTATTCACATGTGGACTGTTTGATTCAATCATTTCTGACACATGAACAAAAACATAAAACTCTTTCCCGGCTGCGGTTTTTCTTCTATAGTTCTTCAATCTTCCTCTTGCTTCTCCTTCAAACCCTTTTGGCCTCCACGTCCCCTCCAGTTGGACTCATTCACTGAAAATAACATGAAGATGTCAGTGTGAATCTTCTTGTATGTCCAAGCCCTCCAGGCCCCAGAGGTCATGCCTTTTTAAATCACCCCCTCATCCAGTTTCATCAGTACAATGACCACCAAGCCACAATGAAATGAGATTTATTCCTTTACAGCCCAGCTTACCCTTCGTCTCCCTCCTTCGTCCCAGCTCTCAATAATTTACCCTCCTCAGTGGTCATGTTCTGTCGTCCTTTTTTCTTCATTTTTTTTTTACTTGTATTCATCAGTTTTCCACTTTTCACTGTCTAACCACCGATAAAGAGAAAATGTAGCTTAATAAAGTTTCAAGAAACTTCTCTTATTCTGAGGAGACATTAGGAAGCAGCATAGTCTGCTATTATGGCAGATGTCTGTGACTTAAAAAAACGATTAAATCACTTTTGAAAGTTTCTCCACCTTTAATGTGACATTAATGGAGAAAAATAAAACAAATTTGTTAGAGGAAAAACATAAAAAATGAACTGGTTGCATAACTGGAGAAACTCCTTCACTCAGCATTCAGCCTGCTTTGTTGAGTATCTATTAGCATGCAACAGTTTTATTAGCAAATATTTCCCTAGTCTTCATTGCAAATCGTCCCATAATCTCTAAGATTGTGAGGACATCCGTCCAGAGTTCTCTTTAGGTGAGGCCTAAAGAATACCTGTCAGGTTTAACACTAGACTCTGGGTAGAAAACCTTCCAGAACCTTTATTTTCCAGTCATGAAGTCATGTTTATGTGGATTTGGACGTGTGTTCGGCTTCACTGAAAAATTAAGTGCCTCATCATCTTCACCTGGTTTGAGATCAAAACTGTTGTTAGGAGCTGATCATAATTTCTTCCACCTTGACAAAACCCCCAGTTTAATCTAAAGATAAGCCCAGCTTATGTTGCTGCCACCACCATGTTTCACATGCATATGGAGTTAAGACAGCACATTTTCTCACATATGGAGAATACAGGGGATTGCTGTAATATGTGAAAGACAAGCAGTACTTGCGCCTGCAGCTCCTCCAGTGTTGATGTAGACCACATGACTGCCTCAACATTCAGTTTCGGTCCCGTCTTTTCATTGTTTTTGGAGAAACATACAGTTTTCTTCAGTAATTGATTTTTTTTTGTACCCTTCTCATTACAGAATCAGAATCAGCTTTATTGCCAAGTTCGTACATACAAACAAGGAATTTGACTCCGGTACACTTTGCTCTTTTGTTCTGTTTTTGCATTACAGAAAATACAAATTTACAATGTACAATATACACATATCTAACAGAAAAGGTGCATTTGCAACATCTGTATGCTGTTGTTCTGTACTCTATTGAATGTTCATCAGAGAAACAGCCTGGGGGAACAAACTGTCTCTGTGGCGGCTGGTTTTAGTGAACAGTGCTCTGTAGCGGCGGCCTGAAGGTAAAGCTCTAAACAGTTTATGTGCAGGGTGTGTGGGGTCTGCAGAGATTTTGGCAGCTCTTTTCTTGACCCTAGACCTGTATAAGTCCTGGATGGAGGGAAGGTCAACCCTGATTATTCTCTGCAGTCCTGATTATTCGTTGCAGTCTGGACCTGTCCTGTTTTGTGGATGAGCCAAACCACACTGAGATGGATGAAAACAGGACAGACTGAATTATGGCAGTGTAGAAGATGACCAGCAATTCCTGTGGAAGGTTGAACTTCTTGAGTTGCCTCAGGAAGTACAGTCTCTGCTAGGCCTTCTTCCGAACAGTGTCTATGTGTGAAGTCCATCTCAGGTCCTCAGAGAAGGTGGTTCCTAAGAACCTGAAGTGGTCCACGGCCGATACAGTGTTGTTGAGGATGGTGAGGGGGGTGTATGGGGGTGGTGTTCTCCGAAGGTCCACCACCATTTCCACAGTCTTGAGTGGGTTCAGTTCAAGGTAGTTCTGACCGCACCAGTGTACCAGCCGATCCACCTGCTGCCTGTATGCAGACTCATCACCGTCCTGGATCAGTCCAATGACAGTGGTGTCGTCTGCAAACTTAAGGAGTTTCACGGACGAGTCTGATGAGGTGCAGTCATTACAGATGTCTTTGTACAGTAGGATCTTTTTGATTTTTTGATATAGCTAAAAGATTCAAATGAGTAAATGTCAGGAAAATCCACCTTGGGCAGCTGAATGTTGTTTCAGCGTAATCAGATTCCCTTTAATTGATGGCAGGTGTGATCTCAGAAAGACTGAATAATGTACCTGAATCAAAAGGTGCTTTAATAAAGTTAAAGGTATGCACACTTTTACAACCAGGTTTGTGCACCTTTTTCTTTTCAAGCTGTTTCCCCTAAAAAGTTGTGTTGAGGCTGCACGGTGGCACAGTTGGTAGCACTGTCCAAAAAACATTGCTATAACAGTCCAAAGACATGCCTGTTAGGTTCATTGGTTTCTCTAAATTGCCCTTAGGTGCGAATGACTGTGTGCGTGGTTGTTTGTCCTGTGTGTGTGCTTGTGTTGCCCTGAGATGGACTGGCGACCTGTCCAGGGTGTACCTCGCCTCCCGCCCATTGACTGCTGGAGATAGGCACCAGCTTCCCCGCGACCCACTATGGAAGAAGCAGTATAGAAAATGACTGACTGACTGAAGTTGTGTCATAGGATGAAACAAAAATAAATTTTTTACTTTATTTAATTGACTTAGCTATTATTTATTTTTTTGTGATAAATTTAATGTGTATTTTAAGGTCTTAACATTAATGCTGTACTTCAATGGTTACTGATTAAATTCACATTAGGCAAACTATAAAACAGATCATAATTCTGAGAGGTGATCAGATCTCTTGGGGACAAACCCAGATTTGAGGAAGTGTAAGGTAGAGTGTTTACTAGCTCAGTGAATGTGTAACTAGGTCATCTGTTTTATTGAACCTCAAAATTAGAATTTCTCCTTAAAATTCAAAATATAAAATGTCATACTATGTGAATATACATGGTTCTGATTTTCAGAGTAAATGAACAACAAAACTGAGTAAAAATCAGCAAAACATAATATAATTTGAAAAGTCTCATGTTATATTTTAACCAAAGGTCAAAGAGAAATATATAACAGAAATTTGGACACATTTAAACTTTTTTTTCCAATTGCTGGCGTACAGAAAATTTCTGATTTCTGCAAGCCTTAGCTTAGCACCTGAAAATGTGTAAACAACAAAGCTAAGAAGAAAATCTGTTATGTGTTTAGGTTGAAGCAGGAAACTGGTCTCCTAATGTGGAACAAAGAAAAGTTTTTTATTAACTAATCTGCCCTCTGGCATGCCTGTAATACTATTCAAACATCCCTCCCTCTAATTCTCAGTTTTTCTTTCCATTGGTTCTTCCTTTTCTCATCATTACATTGGATATGAACTCCTCCCTGGTTCTGACCTTCCATCCTTCCCCTTTATGCAGCAGAGGCACACACTGCCCCCCTTCATTCTTTGTATTTTAATTGGTTCTGTCACCTGCTTCCATCAAACCATCCATCTCAAGTTAAAGGGTCATAATTTACCACCCACAGAGCATCTCTTAAGTGCTGCTGACCCTTTCTCTTTGTACTGGGCGGCTACCACTTCCCTGACACTTTTCTGGATTTATATTAATATACAAAACAGAGGGAATTAAAAAGGCACTATAGTGAAGCCAGCTCTTCTCAGAGGGGAACTTTAACTCATTTAGACTGCTTTTCTGCAGGTCACTTTAAGCTGTTTTGGAAGACCACAGGTTTAGTCTAAACCTGTTGCTGACCTCACTGATGAGACTGAGATATAGAAATTATCCGCTGGCCCGTGTTTGATTTTATTTACTTGCAAATAAGATTTTAATGAGTTTTTCATTTCTCCTGAATTTATTTTAAAAATTAGTTTCTGTTAAGTTCAAGTTAGAGAGATGTTGTTGCACTGAATTTCCGATATTAATTAACATGAACAGAGGAAATCAGCTTCTCTGGTGTCCATTCTGCCATCGGCCTGCTTTTCCTTCCTTCGTCAGGAAATCAGAGCCGTGACGTTCTTGTTTTTTCTCATAAAGAAGCTGAACTGAAAGATATGTGTGAGATAATCTTTGTAAGATCAGTGTTAGTTGGTTCGGACCAAGCAGGGTCCAGCCTTCTTTTTCATTTCCTGTGCAGGTGCAGGAAGGATGAGCAGGCGAGAATGCTTTGATAACCTACAGCTGAAAGTTAGTTTAATCAAAGAGTCTAAGACCCAGACCGTTTGTGCTGCTCATTAGCCCTTTAGTATGGGTGTGTTGGGTTTCTTTGTGAGAATCAAACAGGTGTTAGTGCAACAAAACAAACAGGATCATGCCAGCTGATGAATGGTGCAGGATTTTAGCCTCTCTTGAGACTTATGAGGGCGTAATTTGTAGATGAAGGTGATATATTATTTAAATTAGCTCTATTTTTCAAACCTTTCCATCCCTGCAGCTCTGCCATCCATCCGACAGGCTGGAAGAGGAGTCAACAGTACACGCCTCATTGCCCTGATTTTAACTTTCTTCTTTCACCCCTCATTCTTTCCAACTTTCTTTGCAGTTTTTTATCAAAATGCACAATGCGGTGTACATCTGAAGTGGAAGGTAAATGATTAATGGTTTTCAACATTTTCACAAATATACATCTATGAAGTTTGCCATGCGTATATCCCTCCCTGGGTCAAGACTTTGTTGAACCACCTTCTACTGCAATTACAGCTGCAGGTCTCCACCAATTTGCCACATCTTGAGACTGATGTCTGCCAGTTCTTCTGTGCAAAACAGTTCAATCTCAGTCAGAGTGGATGGCGAGTGGCTGTGAACATTAATTTTCAAGTCTTGGCACAGACACTGTATTGGATTTATGTCTGGACTTTGACTAGGCCATTCCAACACATGAATATGATTTGATCAAAACCGTTCTAGCTCTGGTTGTTGTTTACGGTTGTTGTTTTGCTTGAAGGTTAACCTCCACCTTAATTAAGTCTTTCACAGCCTTATACTGGTTTTCTTACAGGATTGCAGTGTAATAAGTGCCATCCATACTTTTACCAACTCTGGTTAATTCCTCTGTCTCAGCAGAATAAAAACACCCTCGAAGAATAATGCTGCCACCTCAGTGTTTCATCTCTGGGATGGTGTGTTTGGGGGTGATGTGCAGAATTAGTTTTTTTCACAGAGTTTGTTTTGTATTTAGGCCATTGTCTACAAACCTGTGCAAACACCTTTTACTTCTCCAGTCCATTTGTACTAAAACCCTTCTGGTTGAGCAACATGAATGGATGAGAATGCTGAATGCACAGAATAATGACCAGAGGTCTATTAGAACAAAGCCTACAAATTGCAGATTTGTCAACAAAGTTGAAAGTTTGGAATTTGTTTAAGAGGACCAAACTAAACCTGGCTAAACATGGGCATGTGGCCATGAAATGCAAGAAGAGAATGAAAAGGTACAAGAAAGAAAAGGTCTTTGGGTTGTTGCTGAAAGAGGAAAGGCAACATGTAAGGTGAGAAGCAAAAGAAAAACAGAAGAGGTGATATGTAGAGGTAAGATGTAAAGCAGCAGGACAAAGGCCAAAAAGAAGGACAGAATAAGATAATAGATGGATAAAGAGCACATGTGAAGGTTAAATGGAGCAAATGGTCAAAGGAGAACCTTTCTAGAGATAGCACTTACATTACTAAGCCAATAAATCTAACATGTCCTCCAGTAGTATGTCAAGATCACTTTAAGCCTGAAGCCTTGTTAGAACATTTTAGCTCTGTATTTGTTTGTTTTTAGTATTTCAGTCATATTAAATTAAGCTTTTTGTTTGTATATCAAATAGAAATTGTTGTGTAAGGGATTGTTTGAATACTAACACAAGGACATTTATCAATGTAAGTCACTCTTTGTTCTCTCGTCTCCACGATTTTGGCAGCAATGTTTTACTCTATTTGAATTCTAATATAGCTTTATTAAAATTAACTTTTGTTTTTTATTATTACAAAATAGCGAGTTTTAATCTTATGGAAAATGAATGAAGTCAAAGAGATTTCATCTATGACCTGACATATGTTTGCAAACATGCCTGCACTTATTCGAGTGTTTTAACGCACTAAAGAACCCTCATCAGGAAGTCTGACCTTAACTCGACTCCCCAGTGAGTCCACTGGAACATTTCACTGCCCGTTCCTCCCACCAGCTGAGTGCTAATTTGTCAACCTCAGGATTGCTGCCACCTCACTGTGCTGCTGGGCCATTAGGGCCTCTGCATGGGTCTGCTGCTGAGCGACAGGACCTGCCTCTCCTCAGCTCACTAACCCCAGAGAGGTTTGAAGCCATGTTGACGGCTTCAAGGAACAGTTTGCTTCAAAGTGTTCTGCTTCTTCTCCATTTATTAGGCACCACTTTTAGTATTTTACTATTTCATAGACGTAAACAGGACAGGTTTCAGGAAGAGCAAAAATATTGACTAACACCAGGAGCTTGTGTAAGAACATGTCCATTCAGAAATCACCCTGAAACACCCTGTTCGAACAGCTTGAAATGTCACCTTGGCAGCAATAATTCTGGACTTTAACTGGACCATTGCAACATTTTGTTTCTTTACTTTTTCAGGTGTTCTGTTGAAGATTTGCCCCTGTGTTTTGGGTCATTGTCCTGTTGATGAGCTGGTTTGGGTCAAACTTTAGCTGTCACAAAGATGGCCTCACATTTTACTCTAGTGTGCTTTGGTGTTCAGAGCAGTTTGAGCCTGACTCAAAAACAGCAAGGTCCCCAGTTCCTGAGGCTGCAAATCAAGCCCAAAACATGAGACCTCCACTACCATGCTTGACAGTTGGTATGAGGTGTTTGTCCTGATATGCCCCAGGCATACTGTGTGTTAAAGTCAGACATCTCTACTAAAGTCTCATCTTTCTAGAATCCTTGTTCATGTATATGCAACTTTAACTCTTCTGAACACTGCTTGGTCTGACTTAAGGTTGAATTTGCTGAACCACTGACTCCCAAGAAGACTGGCAACTATCTTAAATACACAATTTTTCCAACATTAAACGTCTTTCCTTTTGCTCAGTACTAAAAGTCTAGCAGCATCATGGTTGCCTTCAATCAAATATGTTTTCCAAATTTGCTGCTATCCATCCACATCCAGGTAAGTCTGGACAATGTGGTGGTGTCATCCTCCAGTGTGAAGGTGGTTCAGTTCATGCATTATGAATCAGGGGCATCACAAGATCATGACAACCAAGTCCAAAAAAATATACAAGTGGAAAATGTACATTCGAGTAGTTGTCATGATTTGCCTCTGTTAGGTTTTGAGTCTGAGTTCCTTTTCTGTTTTCTGTACTTCTGTTGCTGTTATTTCAGTTCATTCATGTTGATTAGAATCATTATTCATTCTTTTATTTTAGCTCCCAGTGTTTATTGGTCCATTCTTCACCCTACCTCAGTATTTATCCTCTGGTTTTCATTGTTCTCCACTAGTTCCTCTGTTTGCTCCTCGTGTTTCCATTCTTCAGTCTGGCTCTCTGTCGTTAGTCCAAGCCTTGTTTCTGGGTTTTTGTAAGTTTTCTTATTTTTTTCCTTATTAAAGGAAACTTGTTCTATCAGGTTCTGCATTTGGGTCCTACTTCTATCACACCATGAAAAAAGTCTTGCAGAAATTTTCAGTGACAGGTCTGTGTGGCATGTGTCTTGACCTAAAATCATTCACCGTTTCCAGTTGGGGTGCAGTATTACTTGAAGATTCATTTCAAAAAATAGATTTTCCTCTGATGTACCTCGACTCTGTTCTTGCTTTTTTCAAATGAACAATCTGAGCCGTGAAACACGCTGAATCTGTTTTCAGCTTCTGGCCTAATAAAGCCGAGAGGCAGATCAATACTCAGGTGAAGTTTTCTCTCTGCTGGACAATCCATAATTCATACACTCTCAGGTGGTCCTGTATTTACTATTGATCGGACTGAGTCACAACAGCATTATTGATATGCTGGAGGGAGTCGCTTTGACATCTACTTAGCGTCTTTTATCAAAAATGAAGATGTTACTTGCTTTTAAGAATAGATGCAGAGAAAAGGCTAACAGGAAATAATCCTGAAGCCTTTCAGGGAAATTTAACCCAATACATGGTCAGCCTCCACCATCAATGTAAACTACCACACATTAAGAGATTTGGGAAAAGCGTTCCAATATCTATTCATTTTCAGCTTTGCAGAAAGTTTAATTTGGTTCTTTTTTAAACCTTTGTTTGCTTCATTATTTACTTTCCACTTTCCTTATTAAAAACCGCCCCTCTTTGCACAAATAATCCAAGAACACCTAGCAAAAAATGCTGACGTTATAATACATTGGCTACATAACATGAAGCAGAAGTTGACACTTGTAATTCATGAACATTGTGGTGCCAGAATGTGGTCACACAGGTAGAAGGGACAGATGGCCGACACCGGATGGAAGACTATGTCTTCCCCAGCCTCATTTGTTTTCTGAAGCTCGTCCAGCTGGCTCTTCTTCTTCTTTCTTGTTTCCGAAACACCTTAAGGATGTACAGTTCATCCAATCACGACCTAATCCTCAACAAATGCTGAGCTTTAAATACAAAATGTTGCATCTTTCTGCTCGGATTTAATGTAATACTATGGAAATACCTAATAATAAAGTGAAATAATCTCTGCAAATTGCACCTTACACAACCTCAGTTGTTTGTTTGATTGATCGTTGGGGCCAATGTTGACCATGTGCGTTTGTCTGACCTCGGTCCAGGGGCCACTAAGGACATGGGTAAGATGCTCGGTGGGGAGGAGGAGAAGGATCCGGATGCAGCTAAGAAAGAAGAGGAGCGACAGGAGGCACTGCGGCAACAGGAGGAAGAGAGGAAGGCCAAACATGCACGCATGGAGGCAGAGAGGGAAAAAGTACGGCAGACCATCAGGGACAAGGTAAATGTTTATAGATGATTATGAGAAATCTGATGTTAGAGATAATCATGTTTATCTAGAATTATGTTAATTGTTATTTGATTAATTGTTTGGTGCTGACCAATCCATGAGTGATGCTTAGTGTCTTTTTTTTTTCACAGACAATTGAAAGTTTCAATTATTGATTTAAACCACATTTATGTCAATGTGGCAACATGTTTGCATTTGAAAGTTCCACTTTTGGATGTATTATGTTCAACCAGTGTGTGAGCAGTAAGAATCTATTACAGAAAAACAAAAACTACAATTTTTTTAATATTTTCCCCTTCTAAGCAGACTTTCCTGTGATCTTTTAACGGGGTCTTGGTCAATATTTAGTTGCTTTTTCACTCAATGGAGTTTAAACGAAAATTCAACATGGAAGACTCACCATCACCTCCAGCTTCATCTAATTACTCCTCCATGTGGCTCTCCTCCACCAATCAGCGTCAAGTCCACATTTTTCCCCGGCCAATCATCCTTCAAGGCTCCGCTTTAAAATGATCTTCATCCACGGAACCATCCATTCTGTAGCTGAACTTTGAGAATCAGCATCATGTCCGACTTTGAGTCCGATGACCTCGAATCCCCGCAAGGCCTCTTGTCGGGCCCTTGCCCTCCTCCACTCGTTCCTCCACAAAGGAACAGTTGCCTGGATTCTTCTCGTCCTTCCCCTTCATCCCAGCTCAGGGCGAGCGGAATTTCTCCTGGTTCCGACTTGGACACTTCTCAGCTCGTCGAGCTCCTACCTCGTGGTTCTCCTTCTGAACCACCTCCACCGTTCACTTTCTTAGGTAAACGCCCCAGGAAAACTGCCAACCCCCCGGCGAAGCGCCACAGAGGCCACCCGGCGTCCTCTCCGGCTCCCGCTGCCTCTCTGCCCAGCCCATCTTCAATGTCAGTCGTTCCTCTTCCAGAGCCCCCAGTACCTCAAGCTTCCTCATCTAAGCCTGGCATCCCCACTTCGTTCATAGCATCCATGGAGTCACTTCAACGATCTATTGTGTCCCTTACCCAACACTTCCAGGACTTCTCTGCTATACCTGCCACGTCAGCGCTCCCCCTTCCCCCTGCTCAGCCAGACGCTCAGTCTGCTACTCGGCCCCTCCCACCGGCATTCACCCTCCCAAACGCCCAGCCGGGCTCTGCTTTAGATGAGGCGTATTTTTTCTATTTTTCTCTTCTCTCCCCTCATATCTTTCTTTTACGATGATGTTGTCCTTTCAGCTGATTCTAGTCAGTTTTTCACGGATGCAGCGCCATCCATGGGTTTTGGGGGATTTTTTCAGGGCGCATGGTTTGCAGCTGTATGGCCACCCTTTTTTCGCAAGCTGAATGTTCAGCTTTCTATTAAATTAATCCCATCACCATCGCTTGCTGCCTGTGGGGCCATCTTTGGAAAAGAAAACGCATCGCCGCTCTTTGTGATAACGTAGCAGTGGTTGAAGCAATTAATAAAAGTCACTCCTCCTCAAAATTCATCAAAATCCGCCGCATCACCTGGCAAGCTGTTTCTCATAATTTTATCATCTCTGCCCGTCATGTTCCAGGCCATTCTAACACTCTTGCCGATGCTCTCTCTCGTTCCAAATTTCAGGTTTTCCGCCGCCTCTGCCCTTCAGCCAATGTTTCTCCAACTCCGATTCCACCCTTCAAAGATCTGAAGCTCGATTAAGCCCCTCTCTTCTCCCCCTTCTTCAATCAGCCAATTATTATTGCAAATCAGGTTTAGCTCCCTCCACCTTTAGGTCTTATTCCTTTACATGGCAAACATTTTCAAAATTCTGCCTTGCCCATATCACTCCTCTATTCCCTGTATGCATTCCTACTGTTTTAGCTTTCATAACTTATTGCTTTGACTGTCGCCACTTTAAACTCCCCTACATTAGAAGTTTGTTGGCTGGTATTAACTTCTTCTCTAAAGACTCCTTCACTGAACCCACTCCAAGTCTTTTTGCAAACCATTCTATAAAACGTCTTCTTAAAGGCATTGCTAAACACAGTCTTACTCAGCCTGAATCCCGAAGACCCATCACTCTACCACTTTTAAAAACTCTTCTCACAGCCCTTCACTCAGGCCCTTATTCTCCCTACCTAAAAACTCTCCTTTCCAGTGCCTGGCTTCTCGCTTTTTATAGCTTCCTCAGATTAGGTTAATTTACTACCCCTTCTAATTCATTCAACCCTGCTAAAGACCTATCAATTTCTGATCTCAAGTTTTATTCTGACCACTTTAAAATTAATCTCAAACATTCTAAAGGGAAAGGTCCTTGTAACATTTTCATTGCACGCTTAGATGGGCCATTCTGCCCGTTCTGAGCCATGTTTAAATTTGCTCTTAAACACCAAGAACTCAACCCATCTAGCTTGCCTCTCTTCCTCACCCCTGAAGGAGTTCCTATGACTGCCTCCTGGTTCCTAAAGTATCTGAGACAAATTCTAGTTCAATGCAATCTACCCCCTAGCCAGTTCTCAGGTCATTCATTCAGAATCAGAGCAGCTACTTCAGCTGCGATTCATTGTGTCTCATCCGCCTCTCTCCAACAACTTTGCCGCTGATCATCTACTGCTTTCTCTTCGTATGTCCGACCAGACTTAAATTCTGTGTTAGCTGCTCAACGGTCTATCAGCTCTTAGATAAGAGCCCCTGCAATAACTGATGATGGTTGGCCTTTCAAACCTGGATTTTCCTTTATTCAATTTGCTGATTTGACCTCGCTTTTCATCCTAGGTCCTCATCCCCCTACATCCATCAGCTATGATTTGTTCCATCTTCACTCCTATTCTTCTCATTCTCCGTCTCATTCTCTGTTCTACAGGTATCGTCATTAGTTATTTACTTTCTTTCTTTAGATTTTCAACCCTTGTACACCTTGTCAGCCTCAGCCCCATCTACGCCTCGTCAGGCACACACAGCCCCATCTACGCCTCGTCAGGCACAGCCCCATCTACGCGTCGTCAGGCACAGCCCCATCTACGCGTCGTCAGGCACAGCCCCATCTACGCGTCGTCAGGCACAGCCCCATCTACGCCTCGTGAGGCACAGCCCCATCTACGCCTCGTCAGGCACAGCCCCATCTACGCGTCGTCAGGCACAGCCCCATCTACGCCTCGTCAGGCACAGCCCCATCTACGCCTCGTCAGGCACAGCCCCATCTACGCGTCGTCAGGCACAGCCCCATCTACGCCTTGTCAGGCACAGCCCCATCTACGCGTCGTCAGGCACAGCCCCATCTACGCCTCGTCAGGCACAGCCCCATCTACGCGTCGTCAGGCACAGCCCCATCTACGCCTCATCAGGCACAGCCCCATCTACGCCTCGTCAGACACGTCTTGCCAGGCTCACTAACCTTTCCTTCTCCATGCTCGTTATTCTGAATCTTTGTCAACCTCTCTACTTCCCTTCCTTTCTTATCTTTGGCCTCGGCCCCTGCCTCAGCCCCTTCTGGGGGGAAGACACCTTTAATTCTAACCCTAAGATGTTTATTCAAGTGCATGTCGTCCTCAGCATTTACGTCTTCCACTGGGGTCTGAGCGCCAAAGAAATAAACTTTTCTAATTGTATCCCTGTATTCTCTTGTGAGTCTTTCCAGGTTGAAATGGAGTTTAAACGAAAATTCAACCTGGAAGACACACCATCACCTCCAGCTTCGTCTAATTACTCCTCCATGCGGCTCTCCTCCACCAATCAGCGTCAAGTTCGCATTTCTCCCCTGCCAATCATCTTTCAAGGCTCCGCTTTAAAAAGATCTTCATCCACGGCACCCTCCGTTCTGCAGCTGAACTTTGACCCTCCTCCACCCCATCTCCACCATCTGGCTTTCAAACTCCTTCCAAATCTCCTCAGGCCTCTACTCCACCACCAGGATCGGATCCCAGGGGGAAGACACCTTTAATTCTAACCCTAAGATGTTTATTCAAGCGCATGTCATCCTCAGCATTTACGTCTTCCACTGGGGTCCGAGCGACAAAGAAATAAACTTTTCTAATTGCTTCCCTGTCTTCTCTTGTGAGTCTTTCCAGGTTGAATTTCCAGTTCAAAACAAACAAAACATGCAGTGTGAACCAATAAAAATGAGAAGAAACATAAAGGACAACTGTTTCCTCTAATCTAGGACAGCATATTTACTTAAAGGCTTCGTTTTATCCTCATTTTCTTCATCTTTGTGTCACATCCCACTTTAATGACTAATTTTGAAAAGCTTTAGGCTCATTTGATCAAAAATACCTCACGTGGATCAATGCTGCTTTGAGCCAAATATACTTCCAACATTCCCAGCTACAGCAGACCACTTTCTGATTTATATTAGAAAGTCCGCAACAGGCACAACAAATATGTTTTTAAAGTTTTAGAGTGGTGAAATCCATTTGTACACTGCAACAATCAAGTGCCCTCTTCAAGTTATGCTTTTTTCTCTGTTCAACTCATTTTGCTCTTTGAAGAAACCTGCATAATATGAGCTATAACAACATTTGATTTCCCTTTGGTATTAATAAAGTATTTTTAAATTGAATTTGAATTCAATTGATTATTGATGAAAAAGATGTATTTTTTGTATTATGGGATGTTTGTGTGGTTCTGCCTGTAAAACCTAACATGACACAGAGGCTCCTAATTAAGCTATTCTCAAAGAGCATGATTAAGATGGGTTATGATTTCTGATGTAGGTAAAGTGGGGTCAAATATTTCAACCCCATGTTTTGTGTTTTATATGGCAAAAGATGAGGTAGCAAGAGAGGCAGCAGAAGCTTCTGATGAACAGCACCCCAGTTTGTTTTTCATGTATTTAAAGAATGCACTTCTTTGTCAGGCTCTTTTCATTAACCAATGGGCGGGGCTGTTCTAAATTTTTCAGCTTTTGATCAATACAGAAGAGTGGATTTTAGATAAAATGACATCTTCTGCAGATGTTTAACTACTCAACACTATAATTCACCAATAAAAACTTAATCTTACACATACTGCTAAGAAAACTGCAGGAAATAGCTTTTTCTCTATCCTCATTGGGTAATAAAGTTGTACATGCATCCTGCTCTGTTTTTCTCCATTAGAAATGATCATTTTGTGCAACAGGGCCTGGGGCACAAGCCCATATTACCCATACCTGGGTTAGGAGGTGGATCCCTCTCATCATCTCACCTCAAATTTTTGTACTCAGACCTGTTCAATTTTCATTGGACATATACCCCTTTGGCCACCTAATAACCTCCACCAAAGAGGTTATGTTTTCAGTTGAGTTTAGTTAGACTTGATATGTTAGAAAGAGTGTTTAAGACAGGTTATAATCAAGGCATATTTTCTTAAAACAGGTCTAGCAGTACTTAGGCCTGGCTGTGGCTGCTAAAACTGAACAAGAAATGTGATTAAAAAAGATCTGACTTTTATTTTAACAAATGTTTTATTAATTACATCTTGTTTAATTTAATAAGATCAAATAAGCGCAACTCATTGAACAAGACAAAAAATGATTGAAAAGGAGTAGAAAGAACCAACCATCCATTCATACAGCTTTGAAAAAAGCTAGCAATAAAGAAAGAAAAGAAAACCTTCCTTCATATAAATACAGCCCTCCACTAGGTCAGTATATCTTATTATATCTTGACAACATAATGCATTTGATTCTTTTCTTAAAAATAAAATATGATCCACTCTGTTTGATTTGTTTAGACAGAATATTTCACAGAACAGAAATACTACTTTGTATCAGACTAGTTCTGACTTGGTTTTTTTTAAATCTCTTCTCCCCTCAAATTTAAATACAATCTCTTTTAATAAATATTTTCTGCAAATTTTCTAAAAACAAATCTGCTATTATGTTTTTTAAACATAATTTGCAAAATATAATAGTCCACCATATGATAAAATTTGATTAATTTTAAATTTAAGAATAGTTGATTTATTGCATCTCTGTAATGTCTTCTACTTATGATTCTTACAACTCTTTGCTAAATAGAAATAAAACAAGCAATTTGTTTGTATCCAAAGTGATCTTTGTCTCATATTGACATTTGTTTTATCTGAAACATATAGTGGAGCCAACAAAACAGAAGAATTCTATATTTGTGAATTTTAGCTCTTAAGATTAAGTACAGCCAATTTTTTTCCACTTTTTATATCTGAATTTATCATAATAATAGGCTGCACTTGTCTACCAGCACGTTGTGTTTTATTTGCAGTAGGATCGATTGAGCATTTTGATGAAAAGCTCAGAAACGTTCTTACTGAAGGAGCGAGCAGAACACTCTCCTGCAGTTAATATCCTCTGTTTTCCTCTTCCCACCACCTGTTTTTCCGACTTCCAGTACGGCTTGAAAAAGAAGGAGGAAAAAGAGGCAGAGGAGAAAGCTGCCATGGAGCAGGCCTGTGAGGGGTCACTGACACGCCCGAAGAAGGCAATCCCGAGAGGCTGCGGAGACGACGAAGAGGATGAGGAGAGCATCCTTGACACTGTCCTCAAGTATCTGCCTGGACCTTTACAAGACATGTTAAAGAAGTAAAACAAAAAAACAAGGCAAATCAAACGAACCCTAAATTCAGGGTCCGTTCTGGCCTGGGCCGGGCTGCAGGGCAATGGGGAAGCAGGGATTTTTGTGTCGGGGACCTTGGGTGGAGATTGTATGTCAGGTGGGTTTGATTGTAGATGTTTGGGTTGTAAAATTCGTAGAAAGCAAAACGGATCTGGGAGGTGGGGGGAGGGGGTTCTCAAACATTTAAAGGCTGCACACTGCCTTTGTAGAGACATTTAAATTTGTTCTTTTCTATTCCACCAGTTGCATTATTTGGATTATGGTTTTGCTGCATTATCCTTTTAACTGCCAGGTAGAGCATGTTTGTTCTTTTTCTTACTTTTATTTTCTATTGATTTAGATTAAAGAATTTGTCACATTCCTATAATGGAGGACAACATTCCACGGTGCACACATTTTTAAAGAGCACTGCCACCATGTTTTCCAGCAAGCTTCAGTCATCATAGTGGGCGTTTTCTACTTTTACAAGCCTGAAGAAGGTCTATAAATGACATTTACTACATTAGACAAGTTTTTAGGACATGTGCCTTCATATCATCTCCTCTTGCAGTGAAGTCATAAGTGAGGGTTTAATTTTTTGAGTCACGTGTAGTTTAATGACAGTTTTGCAATGATCTATTTTGTGTTAAGATGGGTCTATTTTTCCCACTAAGTTGTTCAGGAAATCCTAGAAGAGACCGTTTTGTGTTACAAATAAATTCCCAACAGCTTATTAGACTGCCATAACATAAAGAAAAAGCTAAATTCAACATCTTAATCAAGCTAAAGACTTGGAAATTTGATCAGGCAATATTAAGATGTTCAAACAGATCTTCCACAACCCTTTGAGTAATTTTTTTATGTCTTGTTTAACAGATAAAAAGAACCAAAAACAAAGTTATCATGATTTTATCTGTCTGATACACTTAGACAATCAAACAGCTCACCACTGGGAAACTGGAGGTTATCACATCCTTACTCCTGTCACTGATGTAATGTAAATGTATCAGGCAATGTCTGTGAGTACTGTTTATTTTATTTTGTTGCAAAAATGTATTTAGTGCAACCAAGATTGTTATTTTTTGATGCTCACCTCGACTGAAGCTCATCGACATCAAGACCAAAGAAATCCTGGTGAGATCTCTCTGTTTCTTTCGTCGCCACGAGTTTGCGTCCAGCAGCTGATTTCCTTACAAGCGTCAGGCTAGCTGGTGCAAAACCTTGCCGTACTTTGTAGAAAAACAAAATTTAGGCCAAACCGGAGGGGAACGGGAGGGTGAGTTGTTGTATCTCACTTGCTGAAGAGCTGATAGTACTTCACATTCCTGCAAAATATCTTAGTGATTCGTCACATTGTATTTGAGTAGATATACTGTAAATCAGCAACAGTCTCTATTTAGTGACAGTACCTGAATATGTGGACATTCATGGGTAAAAAGAAGCATGTTGGTCATTCCTAAACAACCTGATGGCGAGTCAGTGTTTAGTTATGCAGCAGTGTGTGATTAATACATTGTTCCACAAGTTTGTAACTTAGAATAAATTTAGAGAACTATAGGACTGCTGATAAAGCTGCACACTGTAAAACCTCTTTCTTTATTTTATTCATTTTCTAGCTCAGATAGGACTTTTCACTAGACAAAGCCATATTGTTTAGATTGCAATAATTAATTAACATTATAAACAACAGTATATTTCAACATTAAAGCTGTCTGATATTTGTTTTCTGTTATAAAATTAGACAAAGGGTATTTCCATTTCTGTTTGTAAATCTTCACCACTAAACTAACTTGTGTACTTGACGTATACACATGAAAAAAAAAAATCCATTGTTAGGGGTTGCTCTGTGTACATGTGATGTGTAAGTGTGTGTGTGTTTATATATGTGTGTCTGTCTTTCTACATGTCTGTGATGTGAGACCTTGTTGTTGATTCATGTAGTCCTTGTTTAAACTGTAAATGTGTCTTTGAGCTATAATGTGCACAGGAAGAAGCTGATGAGGTCTCCTAGTTGTGCCATGTCTGAGGAAAAAAAAGATACTCAACACATTCCTTTTAAATATTGAGCATGCAAGTGTTTGATAGACAAGAATAGACCAAATGTCAAACACAAAAAAATATGTCTTTAATCTTGAGTTGCTGCTTCTGTAGGAGTCTCCAGGCAACAGAAACTGTGCATTGGATCCAGAAAATCTGCTTTATCTTGGGCTCAAAGAGTCTTTGATGTACTTTCCTTCTTGACAGGCATATGCACAGATGAAAATAACCACAGTAGAAATACTTATTGCAAAATGTTACATACACTTCAAAAAAATGCCTAAAAGCAACACTATTACAGTCAAACTGTTTAGAGTTGCATGAGGAATGGACTTCCCCTTGGTTGATCTTTTACTACCAGTTGTTGAAGACAAGCAGCTTTTTCTCTACAGTGACCTCTACTAATTCAAATTAGAACTGTAGTGAGAACCACGCACCTGACGTTTCTGTATCAATGGCAAAATATTTTATCCAAAGACCACAACTATCTCACAAAAGGACCTAGACAAAAGTATAATTAAGTCTCAAAGCACCATTTCATGGCTACTGTCTGGAAACAGTAGCCAACATCCACACAAACTTTCTTCAAATCTTGGATGATCTGGGTTCCTCTTCCATGCCCCTAGATCTTCCGTTCATACCTTAGATTTTCAATTGGATTCAAGTCTCTTGATTGGCTGGACCATTCTTCTGAAGTTTTCTTGGATGTTTGAGATCATTATTTCACTGAAAAACCAAGCCTTGTTTTATTTTCAGATTCTTATCAAGAAGGTCCTGATATATTTCTGCATTCACCTTTCCTACAAACGTATACAGTCCGTGTGTTGAAAGAAATCCCCATACTATGATGTTCCCAACTCCAAGCCCCCCCGCAGCTGCTTTGCTTGGAAATCCTTAAGTAAACCTACATATCAAAGTTAGGAAAAAGAGATTATGATGACCATTTATCATTGGCCCTTTGTGGAAAAAACAGCCATACATCATCTGTATGTAAATTAGTCTCTCAGCGGGACTCATCACAAGGCGTTACAGCATGTGAACTGCCTTTGAAAAGGGCTATTACCACATCATGTATATGTGAGGTTAGTGTTGATTTTGTGTTTCATCTGTGCTCATCCTGACCTCATTCTGGTATGCAAGATATAAAAAAAAAAAAAACAGAGTAGTGTTAAAGCAAGGTACTTTTCTTTTATGGTTAGAAAAAAAATATGTTACATGAAACAAGTGTGTTTTAATAGGACAGAAGTAGATTCAGGGAACTGAGAGATAAAAGGTTCTGTGTAGGACAGGGAACGAAGCCCAGATACATCAACTCCCTACTGACATTCCTCTGAAACATCCACAATACTGATGTGATTATTTGGATGGAAAAGTAGAACCAGAAAGACTGGATTGTCAACACATGTTCTGTTGTCAGGAGCCCCAAAAACGAATATTTAAAAACCGCAGTTAATCTTCAACTAGTCAACTAGTCATCAAGCAACTAAGTTGGAGAGCATTTTGTAGAATGAAAACAAATCTCCAAATAGGTTGGGCTTTTATAGAAGATGTCACAACATTTGTCTTATTTCTAACATTTTGATATAAACTTACTGCCCTGCTGAATCCTGCAAGTAAATGATGAAAGTGCTCAGTAATCACCATGTTTACTCTCCCAGTAAAGAAAGGAGACATTCTGATGAACTCTTGAGCTAATCTGAACACATTCCAGTCTTTGTTGGCATTTGCACTAGAATATGTCATAATTGTTACACTGATGACTTTTTTGGCATCTTCAAACCACTCTTGTACTATTGCCATCTGCAAATGATGAAGTTGAAAAGCAGAGCAAGTGAGCAGTTTTTTTTTTAGAATTTTTCACAGGCAATATGTGCTGGATTTAAAATATTTAAACATAATCCCCTGAATGTAGTTGCTTTGGACTTTCCTTTTCTCTTTTTGTTTTTCATTCAGGGTGAAAACCATGCCATGGTGAAGAGATTAAGAATGTAAAATAAGAGTATACTGTGTTTTTCTTAAATGCATGTCATGTACTCAATGTGGAGCCCAATCACTGTAAACTGCATCATTAATGTAACTGAATCATTCTTTTTGGAAACTAAATGCATTAAACAAATAAAAAGCAAGAAGGTTTATAAAAATCCATTGGTCTTCCCATGATTGCGTTTGCTCCTTATTTATTTAAATAAATCTGAAATCTGGTCAAAGGACCTCTGTGTGCAGATTTGCCCTATGATGCTGAAAACTCTGGATGTTGTTGGATTGGGTCTTCAATGCGTGGAGGACTGGTAAAACACCAGTGTCAGACTGTTGGTGATGCCAGTTTTAAAAAAATGGCACCAAAGATTGTGTTCCAATTCTCAAAGTATCACATCTTACTGTCTGCCTGAAAAGGTTTACTGGTGGATGTTGAAAGAGAGGTTTTAACCAATGGCAAACTCAGATTCAGGAGGAGCAGTATGGCTTACGTCTTGGCTGTGGAATAGTGGATCAGATCTTTACTTTAGCAGTTCTGGAGATGCTCCTAAGGGCTGCCAAGTCCTTGAATACCCAAATCAAGAGCTATCTCTGAATTTTAGGGTAGGCTTGAAATCACACTGATGCTGAAAAACAAAATCAATATTCATGCATAGCTTTTTAGACACCTGAAGGTTTTAGGTCAGCATTGACTAGTATTTAGAAATAAAATTCACATTTTAATCCAGCTTGACAAAAGTCAACTTCAATCTGAAAAAAGCAGTCCCAAAGGATGATACTGCCACCTCCATATTTTAATCTATTGTTTTTCTTCCAGTCTTACAATATAATATTGTGGCTTAAAGCTCAAATTTGACAGGTCATGGGTTCGAATCCCAACCTGGCGTCTTTCTGCATGGAGTTTGTATGTTCTCCCTGTACATAAGTGGTTTTCTGCAGGTACTCCCATAGACCAAAAACATGACTGTTAAGGTTAATTAGTCTCTGCAAATTGTCCTTAGGTATGGGTGTGTGCCCGCATTGTATTTTTCCTAGGTGTCTCTGTGATGCCCTGTGATTGTTTGGCGACCTGTCCAGGTGGTACCCTGCCTCTCGTCCAATGACTGCTGGAGATGGTTGCCTCCCAGGTGGAATTCCCTTTTGATCAAACAGAGTACAAAGGCACGTCTCACATTTGCCAAAATATTGCTGGGAAAATATTATGTGGATTGATAAGACAAAACTGAAGCTTTTTACAATGCATACATGCTGTTACACTATTAATATTTTAAAAAAGGACATCATAGTGACAGTCGAACACAGTGGTCATAGTATGATGATCTGAAGTTGCTTTGCTGCCTCAAGACCTGTGCAACTTGCTTTAATTAATGGAATCACAAATTATTTTCCACCTGGGAGAGAATGTCCTTCCATCAGTTTGTGACCCTAACCCAAGCACACCTGGGTTATACAGCGAAACAATTATAAACAGGTTTTGCAGTGGCTTAGTCAAAGTCTGTAATCAAACCCCAATTAGATGCTGTGGTATGACCTTTAACAAGGACTTTCATGCTTTAAAACCCAGCATAAGGGCTGAAATAAAAACAATTGTGCAAAGAACAGTTAGCCAAAATTAGTCCACAGAGACATAAAAGACTCATTATTGCAAGTATTTGATGGCTGTTGTTGCTGCCAAGGATGGCACAACCATTACTTTCTATTAGTTGTAGGGGCCAGTCACTTTTTTTACACACAGCAAGTTTGGTTTGTCAAGCTTGTTTCCCTAAACAAATTAAATGCTCAACTCAGAATTGGACATTTGTTTGATGATCGGAAACAAATAAGTGTGACAAAAAGTATTAAAACTAAGAAATCTGTAAGGGGTCAAATCCTTTTTCACAGTACCATACACACAAAACACATACATATTCATAAACTGTATAAAATCACCTTCCTTTATTAATTAGTTATCTGCCTTTCTCAAGGTTATAAAACTTATTGACTGTAATAGATGCAAAAAACACAGTCAACAGATTGCTTAGAAAAAGCCTAAAACATTCAGTTTGTATTTGTGTGAATAGAGTTTAACTTGCGATAATTAATGCATGTCCAGTTGGATTTTTATAACTTTAAAAATGATTTGCTTTTTCTAATGTTTCATTTCTAATTTGTGATTTGTCATAAAGTTGCTCACATACAAAGTAAGAAATAACCAAAGTTTTGAATATGCACATTGTTTACTAAACGGCGGTGGACCAGTTTATCAAAGTCAGGTTTGACAGGTTTACAGGTCCTTCTCAAAATATTAGCATATTGTGATAAAGTTCATTATTTTCCATAATGTCATGATGAAAATTTAACATTCATATATTTTAGATTAATTGCACACTAACTGAAATATTTCAGGTCTTTTATTGTCTTAATACGGATGATTGTGGCATACAGCTCATGAAAACCCAAAATTCCTGTCTCACAAAATTAGCATATTTCATCCGACCAATAAAAGAAAAGTGTTTTTAATACAAACAACGTCAACCTTCAAATAATCATGTACAGTTATGCACTCAATACTTGGTCGGGAATCCTTTGGCAGAAATGACTGCTTCAATGCGGCGTGGCATGGAGGCAATCAGCTTGTGGCACTGCTGAAGTCTTATGGAGGCCCAGGATGCTTCGATAGCGGCCTTTAGCTCATCCAGAGTGTTGGGTCTTGAGTCTCTCAACGTTCTCTTCACAATATCCCACAGATTCTCTATGGGGTTCAGGTCAGGAGAGTTGGCAGGCCAATTGAGCACAGTGATACCATGGTCAGTAAACCATTTACCAGTGGTTTTGGCACTGTGAGCAGGTGCAAGGTCGTGCTGAAAAATGAAATCTTCATCTCCATAAAGCTTTTCAGCAGATGGAAGCATGAAGTGCTCCAAAATCTCCTGATAGCTAGCTGCATTGACCCTGCCCTTGATAAAACACAGTGAACCAACACCAGCAGCTGACACGGCATCCCAGACCATCACTGACTGTGGGTACGTGACACTGGACTTCTGGCATTTTGGCATTTCCTTCTCCCCAGTCTTCCTCCAGACTCTGGCACCTTGATTTCCGAATGACATGCAGAATTTGCTTTCATCCGAAAAAAGTACTTTGCACCACTGAGCAACAGTCCAGTGCTGCTTCTCTGTAGCCCAGGTCAGGCGCTTCTGCCGCTGTTTCTGGTTCAAAAGTGGCTTGACCTGGGGAATGCAGCACCTGTAGCCCATTTCCTGCACACGCCTGTACACGGTGGCTCTGGATGTTTCTACTCCAGACTCAGTCCACTGCTTCCGCAGGTCCCCCAAGGTCTGGAATCGGCCCTTCTCCACAATCTTCCTCAGGGTCTGGTCACCTCTTCTCGTTGTTCAGCGTTTTCTGCCACACTTTTTCCTTCCCACAGACTTCCCACTGAGGTGCCTTGATACAGCACTCTGGGAACAGCCTATTCATTCAGAAATTTCTTTCTGTCTTACCCTCTTGCTTGAGGGTGTCAATAGTGGCCTTCTGGACAGCAGTCTGGTCGGCAGTCTTACCCATGATTGGGGTTTTGAGTGATGAACCAGGCTGGGAGTTTTAAAGGCCTCAGGAATCTTTTGCAGGTGTTTAGAGTTAACTCGTTGATTCAGATGATTAGGTTCATAGCTCGTTTAGAGACCCTTTTAAGGATATGCTAATTTTGTGAGATAGGAATTTTGGGTTTTCATGAGCTGTATGCCAAAATCATCCGTATTAAGACAATAAAAGACCGGAAATATTTCAGTTAGTGTGCAATGAATCTAAAATATATGAATGTTAAATTTTCACCATGACATTATGGAAAATAATGAACCTTATCACAATATGCTAATATTTTGAGAAGGACCTGTATTTGACAATCAGCAATTAAGGACACAAATGTTCAGTTTGTTAAATATTGATTTAGTCTTTCCTTTCTTTTGTTTTGTTACTAGTTAGGTAAATTACACCGAGATTATGTTTACCTTTAATCTTCCACAAACCCTAATTAAATTTTTCAGACAGGACACAGTCAGTAGTATCACATCTCACCCAGTCTTATACTCACTCTGTCTGACACAAACAGTGACCTGCTGCTGTCCAGCGATTCCTTCCTTCCTTCCCTCCCTGTCCTGGCGCCGCTGCCGCCTCCAGAAGTGTTTTGTAACGGATGAGTTACCAGCAGTGATTTGCTCTTTTACAGTCTTGTTAATCCTATATGAAAGACTCGCTGACAGATTAGTGTGTGTGGGCTGTTTCAGACTAAAATACTTTTCTTGTTTAAGGGTTTTGAATGACAGAAAACTCAGAAGTGGTGGGGAGAAAGTGTGGGAGATTAGCTGTTTTATTTCTGCTGCTGCTCATATTGAACTGGAACATTTTCACTGCCAACATTAAAGGTTATATAATCATGTGTGTGCTCCTCATGTGGGCTCTTTCAACCTATTTTCTGTGTATATGTCTTTATCTCTACGGTTAATTCTCAAAGCTGAAAAACAAAAAGTGAAGACTTTGAAAATTGGGCAAGTTTAAATAATGCAACCATCAGCTTGGGGGGAAACATGCATGAAAAGCATTTGACACAGAGAAACAGCATCTATGATTGTGACAGATAAATTGGAAAATTAGACAAAGGCAAACAGTAAGATGCACAAACAATAGGAAAACTAACAAAGCCGACGATGGCCGCCTTGGAGCTTCGCTCTCTCTTTGTTTGTGTATTTTGCGTGTTTATGTTTTTGGAGCCACAGTACTGTGGTCTCATTTAGTAGAGAGGAACTTCTCAACATCACAGAGTCCTCTCTAGGGATTTTTTCACCATCTTTCATCGAACCGAGGTTCACTGAGCTTCTGGCAAGCGGAGCTGCGGCACTGTACAGGATACTGCGCCGAAAGCGCCGGAGAGGGAAACGTGCTGGTGCGTTGGTAAAACTCCACAAAGGAGGATTTTGCACACCACTGCCTTCAATCCATCTGGCAAATGTCCGCTCTCTAAGCAACAAGATGGACGAGCTACTTCTCCTCACCCGTAAAAACACGGACCTCCACGGATCAGCGATTCTCTGCTTTACCGAGACATGGCTGAGTGAAAACATCCCGGACCGCGCATTGCTGTTGCCGGACTTCCAGCTGTTCAGAGCAGAGCTATCGGGGAAGAGGCGAGGAGGCGGAATCTGCTTTTATATAAATGAAGGTTGGTGCAGAGACATAAAAGTGCTGGGAAAACATGCAGTCCTGATCCGGAGTAAATTCCATAATCTGTAAACCGTTTTATTCACCGAGAGAGTTTTCCTCGTTTATAATAATTGGCTCATATTTTCCACCGTATGGCTGCACTTCCGCCATGGAAGAACATCTCGCTGAGCTGATTACAGACATGGAGAAAAAATACCCTGACTCTTTCATCATAATACTGGGAGATTTTAACAGAGCAAACCTCTCCAATGAACTCCCCAAATACAGACAGCATATTAAACGTCCCACCAGAGACAAAAACACACTGGCCCATTGTTACACAGCTTTAAAGGACTCATATCATGCTGTTACCAGGGCTGCTCTGGGTTTTTCGGATCATAATCTAATCCACCTTATCCCAACCTACAGACAGAAACTAAGAGCTTCCAAACCCACGGTTCACACTGTTAAGAAGTGGACTGAGGAATCAAAGCAGATGCTACAGGCCTGCTTTGAATGCACAGACTGGACTGTTTTTGAAACCTCAGCCACTGACTTAAACCAACTCACTGATGTGGTGACATCATACATCAGTTTCTGTGAGGACATGTGTGTGCAGACCAAGACCTTCTGCACCTTTGGGAACAACAAGCCATGGTTTACTCCACACCTCAGGAACCTATGCAGGGACAAGGAAGAAGCTCACAGCAGTGGAGATTGGGCGCGGTACAGGCAGGCCAGGAACAGACTAACAAAAGAGATCAAAGCAGCCAAGAGAAGCTACAGTGAGAAGCTTAAGAACAGCCTTTCTACTGTTGATATTTCAGCTGTATGGACTGGTCTGAGAAACGTGACTGCCTATAGGAGCCCCCCCACCCATCCTGAACAGAATCCTCGCCTGGCCAACCGTCTGAATGGTTTCTACTGCAGACATGACAAGAAGCCGTTCACACCTCAAATCATCTCCTCCACATCCCATTCAGGAACAAATTCGACCCGAAAAACAACCACCCCCTACCTTAAGATCCTCTGCCTGCACTAAAGATCTCCGAGGAAGATGTAAACAGGCTCTTTCAGCGCATGAAAACAAAGAAAGCTGGAGGACCTGATAACGTCTCCCCATCATGCCTGAAAGCCTGTGCAAATCAACTCGCTCCGATCTTCACAAGGATCTTCAACAAGTCACTGGAGAAATGTGAGGTCCCCTCCTGCCTCAAACGATCCACCATCATCCCGGTTCCCAAGAAACCCACCATCGTAGGATTAAATGACTACAGGCCTGTAGCCCTGACGTCTGTGGTCATGAAATCCTTTGAGCAGCTGGTGTTGGAGCACCTGAAAGACATCACAGGCCCCCTGCTGGACCCCCTGCAGTTTGCTTACCGAGCAAACAGGTCGGTAGGTGATGCTGTTCACTTAGGTCTACACTTCATCCTGCAACACCTCGACCACCCAGGCACGTACGCCAGGATCCTGTTTGTAGACTTCAACTCGGCCTTCAACACCATCATACCAGACATCCTCCACCAGAAGCTCACACAGCTCAACGTCCCAGCCTCCACCTGTCAGTGGATCAACAGCTTCCTGACAGACCGACAGCAGCAGGTGAGACTGGGGAGCATCCTCTCCCGAACCAGATCAGGGGTGTGTTCTATCCCCACTCCTCTTCTCGCTGTACACAAATAACTGCACCTCAGCAGACTTGTCCGTGAAACTCCTGAAGTTTGCAGATGACATCACTGTCATTGGACTGATCCAGGACGGTGACATGTCTGCATACAGGCAGGAGGTGGATCGGCTGGTACACTGGTGTTGTCAGAACTACCTGGAACTCACCCACTCAAGACTGTGGAAATGGTGGTGGACCTTCGGAGAACACCACCCCCATACACCCCCCTTACCATCCTCAACAACACTGTCGGCTGTGAACCATTTCAGGTTCTTAGGAACCACCATCTCTGAGGACCTGAGATGGTCTTCATACATAGACACTGTTCGGAAGAAGGACCACCTGAGACTTTACTTCCTGAGACAACTCAAGAAGTTCAACCTTCCACAGGAGCTGTTGGTCATCTTCTACACTGCCATCATTCAGTCTGTCCTGTCTTCATCCATCTCAGTGTGGTTTGGCTCATCCACAAAACAGGACAGGTGCAGACTGCAATGAATAATCAGGACTGCAGAGAGAATAATCAGGGCTGACCTTCCCTCCATCCAGGACTTATACAGGTCTAGGGTCAGAAAAAGAGCTGCAAAAGTCTCTGCAGACCCAACACACCCTGCACATAAACTGTTCAGAGCTTTACCTTCAGGCCGCCGCAACAGAGCACTGTTCACTAAAACCAGCCGCCACAGAGACAGTTTCTTTCCCCTAGGCTGTTTCTCTGTTGAACATTCAATAGAGTACCAAACAACAGCATACAGATGTTTCAAATGCACCTTTCTATTTATATATGTGTATATTTGTACATTGTATACATGTATATTCTGTAATACAAAAACAAAAACCAGAGAGCAAAGTGTACCGGAGTCAAATTCCTTGTTTGTATGTATGAACTTGGCAATAAAGCTGATTCTGAAATAGGCCAGGCTGAGATTCAAACCATGGTCTGCTAAAAGTGCTACAATGCAAAGCAGTGCTCCACTGTGCAGCTCCATAATATCATTAAAAAGTAGAAATCATATATAGACTCACTACACAGAGTGACATATTTCAAGTGCTTTATGTTATTTTACATGACTATGGCTTACAGCTAATGAAAATCTGATATTAAGAAAATAATTAAAAAAGGATTTTTAATACTGAAATGTTCTGTCACAATCATGGGAAAGATTGCTGACTTGATTATTTGTGGAAAGTTGAGTGGAAGGAAATGGTCTACTCTGTTTTAGGAAATCCAAAGTCAGAACAGTCATTCAACAATGAGTCTTACAGCTCTTCATGCTTCCCCCTGCAGACAATCATAATGGAGAGACTATTTCATTCTCCCTCAGGACTTAACAACTCCCTACTAGAGGGTGACACGGGAGTGGATTTTCTCTCCTGTCCCATCCCGCTCCCACAGAAAAATGTCTTGTCCCATCCCAATCCCAGGCCAGCATAACGAAAAAAATCCTGTCCTGTCCCACTCCTGGTAAATTGACTCCCACTCCCATCCCACTCCCATTCAGAACGACTCCCACTCCTGTGCCACTCCCATTTTTGTTTTCTTCATTTAGTCTTTTGGCAATTTATTTGAAGGACCAGTTAAGTCCCTGTTTTTAGTTGTAGTAAAGGCCGGTTAAAGTAAAAAGAATAATAATGAAGAAATAATAAAATATCAAACAAGGAAACAGACCATGCCTATCTTAGTTGAATAAACAAAATGTACATAGTTGTATTTTACTCATTTATTAAGTGATTGTTTCCTTTGAACAATGACATTACTTTTATGTTTCAAGTTGCTGAAACGAAAGAAAAATGCACCTAGTAAGAGAACTGTACTTGTTGAACAAAAGTGCAAAAAGGCATTACCTTCACAATTTAGAAACTGTACCTCAATGGTTCACAGCCCTGGTCCTCAGGGACCCCTTCCCTGCAAGTTTTAGATGTATGTCTGCTCCAGCACACCTGATTCAAATTCTGACATGACCTCCTATACAGGCATCAAGAATGGAGGGTCAAACTGGACAAAATTAATACAATAAAATCATCATTAAATAAATAAATGTTGTGGATGTCCCATAAGTGAAGTAAATGTAACATGAAAGAAATGTAACATTAAATGTGCCATTAAATTAAAGGTACCATTTATTTATTTAATACATCATTAGAAACAATAAATGTACCATTATATCATGAAACGGACTATAATGCAATTAAATGTGCCACTGAATAATTAAGTATAATTTTAAAGACGACATGACGTAATTAGTGGTACACTTAATATTTAATGATGCATTAAATAAATCGTACATTTAATGGTACATTCAATTTTTTTCTATTTCACAACATATGTATTTAATATCTTCCCTTGATGAAGCCTTTCAACGAGGTCCACGAGGGGACATGGGGAATTTTTTCTCTTTTTGCGTTCCCACGCAATACTTTTTGCATTCTCACGCAATACTTTGTGGGATAGTTTCCAAACCAGATAACTGCAAAAATGAAACAAACACTACATCCGTTTTGAGATTTATTGAGTTTTATTTTGAAATCGGCCTTAAATAAAATTATCTTCAAATCAGACTAAAAGACAGTTTTTATCCACAAGCTGTCAAACAAACTACTGAACTCTGGACCATAATACTACATGAAACCACATTAGATACACTTTGCTTGCTTATTGCTGCTGCATGATGTGTACTTTTTTTTTTTTGCACGCCATTAGTGCTTTTGTTTTTATCGTGATTTGAACGGATCTTCTTATCCTAAGCATTTCATCGCATTGTTTACTGCGTGTTAACCTGCATATGACAAATAAACCATATCAATGCCATATCAGTGTTGTTTGTTTTATGAGCAGTTTGTCATCTGTGCTGCTGTTCCAAAATGCCGAACGCAAAAGTATTGCGTGGGGACGCAAAATAAATAAATTTCCCCATGTCCCCTCGCGGGCTCCGTACCTTTCCCCTCTACTGTGGCAAAGGCTCTTAAATCTTTAGTGCACCTGCAACAATTTTGTTGATCAGATGAGACTTTACACATGATGGTACTTTTGGTTTGACGAATGAAGAGATGCAGAGCTGATTTAATCCAGAATCTGCCTTACAAGTGTCCCTTAATCACTGGTGAACTTGATTACGACTAAATACATTTTACAAGCAGCAGACTGCGTGTTAACACCGCTACATTCAACTCTCCTGACGTTCGGTAATATTTGCGACTTTCCTGTCAGCTCTATGAGTTTAATAGATAAGTCCTTACTTCTGACTTTACGTTGCAAATCCAATTTTACCACGTCCAGTTCTCCACCTGCGTTTGCTCCCTCCATCCTAAACGCAGGTGGAAAACATCGAGCAGAAGCACTGTTGGCTTGTGGGTCGTGTAGATCGTTTGACTCGCATTATAGTATAGGCTTCTTGGAAAAAAACTACACAATGGCGGCGTCGATCCAAGTTTTTTTTCCTTAACGTTTATAACAAAGTCTCAGTTTTACATTTGCTTAGCTCCCGCTCCCGTCTGCTCCCGTTAATTTTTTATCCTGTACCGCAATCTTTACTGATGCTGTCTCCCGTCCCGCGGAATTCCCATGGGAATCCCGTGACCCGTGGGACTCCCGAAAAAATGTCAGCCTCTACTCCCTACATTGCCAAAACCTGGTTTAATGACCTTAGTTGAATTGCGCCGCTCAAGGTAGCAGCAGCAGGTTGGAGTAGCTCTGTTACTTTTGATTCTGATGGATTCTTTTTTGGGAACTCTTCCTCTTGTGGTGGATACAGTTGATTTTTTTTGGACGACTGTCCTCTCCGGTTTCGGATGCTGTGCAGCTTGGAGGATTTTTCCTAATACTTTTCTACTTTTGGAGATTTGTTATGATGCATTACCATGGCAACGGGGTTGTTTCTTACAACCGGGAGCAGCTGATTAATATCTCAAAAGCTCAAATAATACTTCAACTACAACCCCAAATCCCTGATTAGTTGAAAAGGAAACGCCGTGGATGTAGAGCAGGAGCTAAGAGAAGGAGGAAGTTCAAACCATCTCTTCCGTCGATTATGATGGGCAATGTGAGATCGTTGGGAAACAAGGTGGATGAACTCCAAGCCCTACAAAGGATCCAGCCAGAGTAGCGGGAATGCAGTATTATGGGTTTTACTGAGACATGGCTGAAGGATCATATCCCCAACTCCAGCGTCTCTCTGCCGGGCTTTTTAACCATACGAGCAGACAGAGATTTAAAGAGGAGCGGCAAATGTAAAGGAGGTGGACTGGCAGTACTTGTGAACAACAGATGGTGTAATCCAGGACATGTAACTGTCATCCATATTATTTACCCAGAGAGTTCACCAGTGTTATTTTGGCAACAGTTTATGTTCCACCTTCTGCTGTTGCCAACACTGCATGTGATGCCATCAGCTCAGTTGTTGCTAAGCTACAGACACAAAACCCCAATGTGTTTGTGGCACTTTCTGGTGATTTTAACCATGCTTCCATCTCTGCTACACTTCCAACGTTTCAACAATTTGTCACCTGCTCTACCAGAATAAACAAAACGTTGGATTCATACATCTCTACAGCAAGACCTCCTCTATGCAAATCAGATCACAATCTTGTTTTTCTCTGCTCGAAATATAAGCCCCTTGTTCAGAGACAACCTGTAATAAAGAAGACTGAGAAAATGGTCACAGGCAGCTGAAGAAGCCCTGCAAGGTTGCTTTGAGGCCACAGACTGGGACGCACTGTGCCAGACACATGGAGAGGACATCAATGCCATGACTGAATGTGTAACTGACTATATGAACTTCAGTATGGATAACATAATCCCCAACAGAACCATGAGATGCTTCCCCAATAACAGACCCTGGATCACTGGTGACCTGAAGGACCTGATAAACAAGAAAAAAAAGAGCCTTCAGAGAGGGACACATGGAATTATTGAGGAGTATACAGAAGCAACTTAAAGTCAAGATAAGAGACAGCAAGGAGGTGTACAAGAGGAAGCTGGAGAGCAAGCTCCAGCAAAACAATATCAGAGATGTGTGGACAGGGATGAAGAAGATCACAGGCTTCAAGCAGAAGGATGATCAGAACGATGGAGGTCTGGATAGAGCCAATGAACTGAACATTCTTCAATAGGTTCAGTTCAGAAACAAGCTCAGCATCCTCTTCTCCTGCTCACAGCTAAACAGACATCCCACCTTCCTTTGACCCACAGGACCCACAGCTGTCCAGTAACACCTCAAATGTTTTATATTATTTTTCCACCTCACCCTTAGACCCTTCTGCTTCTACATGTTTACCTTCAACCATATCAGAAGATGCTGATGCTCCCTTTGGCTCTGTCACAGTGGGGTTTTGCAGTGGACCGAAGCGCAGACAAGAGCTTGGAAGCAGCATTTCAAAAAGCAGTCTCGCAGCTTTAATCAAAAAAAGTCAAAACGTAACAAAAACACTGCAGGTACTAAACAGGGTCGAGATCCAAACACTTACATTGCAGACACTGCAGGAACATGGAGACTCAAGGCAGGGATGAGGATAAAGGGTCAAGCTGTAATGCAAGGAACCCACAAAAACATAATGAAACAAACCAACTAATATGCAGAGAGAAAACAAAGGCAGGTAATCAAAGGAACTAAGGACAGGTGAGGCAAGGAGGCAGGAAGGCAGAGGGAACAGGTGAACCTAATACAAGTAATTAACAAGATACCGAGCAGACCTAAAACAGAACTATAAACAAAGATAAAATTAAAGCGTAAGAATCAGGGATAAACATGAACTGAAGGAAACTGAGAAACTGAAGGGAACATAACACCAAATCTAAGAACGAACAAGGAACCCATAAAGCAAACCAGATTACAGAGTAATGAAACCTAACACCACACAGACTGAACAGACAGGAAGGGAAGCAGAGAACACAAGGAATAGGATGTAAACAAACAAAATATAAACAAGTAAACACAACCTAACCAGAGGGGCTGGAGAAATATGATAATCAGTAAACAAAACAAAACACAAAGTCCAAAATGTCACATCCTGACAGGCTGTGTGTCTCAAGAAGACAGGTGAAGATGCAACTGGAGAGACTGAATCAGAATAAGGCTGCAGGTCCAGATGGTGTCAGCCCTAGAGTCTTGAAGGCCTGTGCAGAGCAGCTCTGTGGGATTCTGCAGCACCTCTTCAATCTTAGCCTGGCCCAGAAGAAGGTTCCAGTGTTGTGGAAGACCTCCTGTCTTGTTCTGGTACGAAATAAAACTCACCCATCAGTCCTCAATGACTATAGACCTGTTGCCCTGACATCCCATATCATGAAGGTCGTAGAGAGACTCCTGTTGGCCCACCTGAGTAAGCAAACAATAAACTATCAGGACCTCCTTCAGTTTGCTTATTGTAGAGTTGGAGTTGAAGATGACATCATACAACTGCTTTAACAAACCCACTGTCATTTGGACAAAGCCAGCAGCACTGTGAGGATCATGTTGTTTGATTTCTCCAGTGCATTTAACACAATCCAACCTGATTTTCTTTGTCAGAAACACCAGAAGACTCAGGTGGAGGCCTCAACAATCTCCTGGATCAAAGACTACCTGACAAACAGACCACAGTTTGTGAGACTGAAGGGCTGCTGCAGGTCATGTGGTTATCCACAGACAAGCAGAGGGCAGTAGCTTCCCTGTAATGAGGTTTGACAGCAGCACAACCATGGAGGCAGACTCTGTAATGTCAGTCAGGATCTCAACTAGTGGATGTTCAGAGGAAGTCAACATTCATCCAGACCGTCAAAGATGAGCTCAACATGGAAATCTTCAAACTTGTAGTTTCCTGCTTCTTCGCTTTCAGTAAAGACGTTATGAACAAGTTTAACTGAGTTAAACATTTCCCCTTTCAGCACATTCAGCTCTCTGAATGTGAATGGAAATATGAACTGAATGTCCTTGTCGGTTTTGTTTTCAGTCCAGTCCAGAATGAACTATTGTGTTTGGACTTTTTTCCCAATGCCACCTATTCCCTTTGTCATTTGTCTGTTCTCACTAGCTCATTCATCAGTGTGGATTTGAACATGTCTTCACATTTGATTGTCATTTCTGGTTTGTGTTGTGCCCCACTTGCTGCTGAAATCCGTCTGACCTCATGTTGATGATTAACATTTGCAATCCCTCTGTGATGTAGAGCTCTGTGTAGATCTGATTCAGAAGGGTTGGGTTTCCTGCTGTTGGAATCCCTTAAGACAAATACTGAAACGTCTTTTTTAGCAAAGATTTATGTTTATGTTGACGAACTGCATGACAGATTCTCATTTGTTCTTCTTCAGGATAAGAACAAATAAGAATTAATAAATTATAAAGCTATTGCTACATAGCTGATGACAAGCTTTTAATCTAACAGCGGAGTCAGATATTTCTGCTTTGGACAATCAGATTAGGCAAATCCAGTATGAATCTTCATTGCAGAAAAATCAGGGTACATCTACTTACTACTCTCCAGACGGTCAGTCAGCTCAACTTGGTTCAGTTTCCTCAGAAACTGCAGAGCAATTTTCACTAAAGCCTCCATGCTGCTCTTCCTCTCCCATTTGTTCTCCATTAAGTTCTAGTCCTCTCCATCAGGCTGAAAGCACCCCAGCTTATTTGAGCTCTGACTGCTTTTGATTGTCGTGAGCTCATTTTTACCAAATGTGACAATACAGTCCTCCATCACCTGCAACAGAATACTAAATGAACCACTCCATTCGAGGGCCATGATGCAAAACTGAAACTTGGATGTTCAGAAAACCACAATATATGTTTTTTTTTATATTTACACACTTGAAAAACAGAGTCCAGATGGGTTTGATGAGTTGAGGAAACTGACCATGAAAAATATTTGAGTTCTTCTCATGCACCCTGAAGTTGACATGTTCATGGAAAGGAGACATCTAGTTCTGTATAAATATTAAAGGCCAAATATAATAAAATTTTAGGAACAGGTTGAAAAATCTTGAAAATATAAAACATACAGTAAATAAACCAAAATCTGTTACCCTTGTTCTTCAAAGAAAGTAGTTAATTTTAAACACCTTTCTTGACACAAAAAGTGCCTTTTTGAGTCACATCTTCAACACATTATCTGCGTGCTATCTATGGGTAATGATGTATTTTACTGCACTCATTTAAAGCTGGAACTTGTGGAACAAATGACTGTGGATGATATTGGTTTGCATAAAGTATATCAGGTTAGAAAATGCTTGCTTTTCAGGGTTTTTTTAAAAGGCAAAACATCTACTGATGTTGGCATATAGCTTAAAATTAATAAACATTGTTTTGAAAGACCCCTCTATGTTTTTGCACAATAATTAGCTTCAGCTGTGATTTGTTTTTTTCTCAGTGTCTGAGCCAAATGAACGCGGCAGTGTTTGGCTTCATCTGTTGTCTGCCTCAAAATCAATATGTTGACTTCCCTTCTAACCAACAAGAGTGGGATTAGCTTGAAGTGAATTTTTAGGGCCAAACCTTATGTACAAACCTTATGTACACGACATTTATTGTATGGCTAATGATGCAAGTTATCGCACTGTTTTGAGCTTCTCTTTGACTAGAATCTGTTGACAAAACAGCGGCTGGCGTTTTGCTGAACCATAAGGATGCTTATGGTTCGTTTTTTTTTTATATAAATCTTCCAATGTAGTCGATTTTAAACTTTTTTTTTATGTGTTTGTATAGTGATGCCAATGCTAAGACCAGACACTCTAAAATAAAAAATACAATAATGCTTGTAACCAGAACACACTATCTGATGTGTTCAGCAGTGTAGTCGTAAGCAAAGTCCACTTCCATCCTTCCCAGCACAAGATTCGGCCCTTGCCCTCTGGCTCCAAGACTGGGGCAACCTCTTCAAGAACACAGAGAAAGTAATTGAGTTGTTTGAGGATTACTTTTATCGGTTCCTTATTATTTATTTAGCTAGTGTTAATGTTTTTGTGTTTGTACATACATGTCACCTTGATGTCACCATGTTTTTATTCTGTTCGTCCCGTGGGACTTATTTGTGTACTTGCTGGAAAACCAATTGCCCTTCTGGGCTATCTGAGTGAAGCTGTCTTTCGTTTACCTGAATCCTACCTAAATCCTGCAAGAATTTTTATATTCTGAATTGCAGTGTTCGTCACAAGCAGTCATTCACCGCTGTAGTCAATTTCCAGCAGACCGGGCTCACCACAGAGGGCTTTTAAATCCCTGAATAGTGTCTCCAAGCTACTGCTCTGGGGCAAACTTTCTCTTGACTCTCCTCCTAATGGAATAAATTGCTATATTATTCATCACTTCATGAACTCAGAATTTATCTTGGGTTGGCATTGTGTTATGCAATAAGGCCAAAATTCAGAATTCAAAATGTAACATGATTACTCTTTTGCAAACTTTGACTGCCTTGTACTTTTTTTCTCCATTCTTTTCTGCATATTTCTTCAATTCAGATATGGAAATTATTCTAACTGCAAAATGCTACAAGAAATCTCCAAATCCCTAAAATGTCTTTAGCGGATATACAGCAGGCTTTTGCCTTCTAATATCAAAATAAATGTACTTCCTGTTCCTCTTCAAAGTAATATAAATTAGCATTTAACATATATTTGGGTGGTAAATTAAATGCTAAATGATTAAAAGGATAGATTGAAAGATATTTATCAAATGATCATGTGGTAATTTAGGCCTAAAGACAAACAGCACAGCGATATTAGAGGTGACCTAGATGTAATGGATTTAATGAGAAAATGTTTTTTCAATCATCAGAGACTTGAGACTTGACTTGGCCCTCAAAGACTTAAGCCTTGACTTTGATTTGGAAAAAAATACTCGTGAACATCTCTGTGATTGGTTGTTAAAAAAATAAATGAATAAAACACATACACTCCTGGTAATCAATGGAGAGAAAGTAACTGATGATGGTGTTGGAATTATGATTATTGATTGATTAATATTTATCAATAATTATAATTAAAAATCATAATTTGACTAAATTAATTTCTTAACCAAAATCTTCATTTATGAATCGAGACCAGAGATGTCTTCTGGTGTTGTAATTGTGGCTCAACGCCTTTGATAATTACAACCGTTAAATACTCAGTAATAATTAATAACTATTACCGGAGATGTCACTGTTTAATCAACCGTTTCTGCCAAAACGTATGGAACTTTTAACCTTATCTTGACTGACGGATCACTCTTGCACAAAATAAACCCAGAAACGCCTTCTCTTTAGCTATGTGAATATTTATTAAATCACAGCCTGATAAAATCTGTTCTTCTGATTTAATAATCTTCACCTACTCAAACATGCAAAGTTCTACACAAAATGGGTAAAATATCTAACTAAACAAAAATAAAGCAAAACAGCAGTTTTATGGGATCAACCAGCAGTTATGGCAAAAATTATAATATGACAAAAGGGATATGGTTGTGAGTGGAGGGTGGGGCACAGCTCCACTGTAACTCAGTTATTCTCAGTCATAAAACCTCCCCCAACTCTTGAGCAGACAAAGGGTTATAAAACTTTTGGCGGCAAGCTAGCAAGCAGTGAGGTTGAAGACAAAGAAAATGGGGAATTTCACCATGAGGTTATTTTAACAGTCCAGTCTCACAGCGCACCTGCGCACATGTGTTTGCACGGTAAAGACACACTTGCGATTCACGGCGGTCTCCAGAAGTACCAGCAAGTTTCAAAACAATGGCATGCACATACAATTCCGAACACACATTAGACTCTAACTGCACTAAAAATCTCCTCTACCCTGCCCGGCTATTCCTAATAAAGAAATAAAATTAATAAAAGGATGTGTTTTACTTTGTTGAAGCCTTCTTTCTGAGCGGAGTTGAGAGAGAATGGGGTGGAAGTTGGAAGTTACTGTGCGTCCACAGTTAACTTCAGGAAAAGCGGGAAAATATGATCTGACCATCAAAGTCGACTAGGACAAAACACGGTGGCGATTCGTCTCCTTGAAACTCCTTGTTTTTTTTAGTTACGTGTTAAGCTCACGTCTTCGATCGGCAAAGTGAAATTTCTGGCCTTCTTATTCCAGAAACCTCAGTTATGAATTCTTCGTTGGCCAACGAGAGAGAGAGAAATAAATGAGATCCACTCGGGACTCTTCTCCAGGTGCTGCTTCAGATGTTGGTGACCGTATCCCGGTCTCCAGCTGAGAACGTATGTTCAAAATGGGCGCCTTCATATATAGCGTCCTGTGACATCAGACTTGGGGCGCCCCGTCATATCAGTCGCAATGTCCGACGGGATATGTAGGAGCGGACTGTCCTGGATACAAAATGGCTGATGCCGTTGGAAAGGCATAGTGACGTCCAACAACGTGCAGATGGTCCAATATTCAGCAAACAAGTGGTCCAACATTCCCCCCTAGGTTCAAAGGGTGGGATGAATCTCAGTCTTTGAAGCTACTGGGACCATTCTGTCCTTTGCTGACCAATCAGTGATCCGTGGCGAAGCAGAACAAACAAAACTGTCTCTGTGTTCCTCAAAACCTATGACTGGGCAGGATAGAGGTTAGCCTGGGCAGGACTAAACTCTGACTAACTCATACCTTTCTACGTTGTTCAATGAGAAAATACAGGACAATACATTCACATTGTCATTACATTATTTTGGTCATCAGCTTTTGGTAACCCTGAGACAAAATGAAACAACAATAAAAGATACCATACCGTACATATATATGTATACATATAAAAAGAAAACGAAATCATGGTTCATAGCTTATTCGTCCAACTTCTATTAGGCACTGGAACCTGGCTGTCATTGGCAAAGGCGGTGCTATGAACCGTGGGGGAATGAATGTGAGGGAATCAATCCTGACCTGTAAATGCTTAACCTGCCTGTATGCGGTGTGTGCCATTACTGCCATCACGACCCACCCGCTAAAAGGAGAACTACCGTAACGGTCATAGTGTGGGTTTCTGTCCATTCTGTTCGCCGGGGGAACTGAGGGAGAGGTGTGAAGCTTAACTCTGCAGGGGTGAGGCTGAACTTAATGTGTTTGGTACCTTCCACTATACGTTGTTTTTCAATACTAGCATCAATGCTGAAATTATATCCCTTGAAGGCATCCATAATTTCAGTTTCTATATCATATCGATCGAGATTAAGGTGATGAAGGATTATGTCTCCGAGATGTAGGAGTGCACCTTGGGGTACGGAGACGAACATCGTTTGGTTGGGTAATTTTATTCTGGTAACTGTGTCATCCTGATCGTAGGATAGCAAGGCTTCTGTTACTGGTGTGCTTACAAGCCATCGGTTGCCCACACGTTCGACCTTGGTTTCTAACCCTACATCCTTCAGAGTTACTTTTGCCTGACAGTTTTGTTCAGGAGATCCCTCCCTTAAATCACACATATAATCGGTGACGTCTCTAATACACGGGTTACTTGGGCACACCCAATGGAGGTCCTTGGTTTTGGTGCACAGGTCTAAATTGGGAATCAAATAAAGCTTTGGGTCGGCGTCGTGGTAAGCCAAGAGTGATGGGGTTTTTAGTTGTACGTGTATGTTTTCCTTCCAAAACCCGACATTTAACACTGTTTTAAGCCTGTATACATTTGCTCTTTCGACAATAGGAAGATTGAGCATAAATCCTATCTCTAAGTTATCCGGATTGACGAAAATTGGAATTGTGCTGCCTAAGCTATAAGCTAGGTGTGTTTGTGGAGGTTGCAAGGTGTCTGTTGTGGTGAATTTTAGGACTTTCTCTACCAACTCCAGTGGAACTAGGTAAGTGGGTATCCGTCCTTCGGTTAGGCTGTCTACCGATGAACCAACCTCCCTAATCAGGTCTTGCAACAAATCTCTTACAACCTGTGTGTACATCAAATCGTTCTTGACCACTTCTGTGAGGGTTCGCAGTGCATGCAGGGTATTGTTAACAAGAGTGATTCGTCAGTCAAGATAAGGTTAAACGTTCCACACGTTTCAGCAGAAACGGTCGATTAAACAGTGACATCTCCGGTAATAGTTATTAATTATTACTGAGTATTTAACGGTTGTAATTATTAAAGGCGTTGAGCCACAATTACAACACCAGAAGACATCTCTGGTCTCGATTCATAAATGAGGATTTTGGTTAAGAAATTAATTTAGTCAAATTATGATTTTTAATTATAATTATTGATGAAGATTAATCAATCAATAATCATAATTCCAACAATAGGATTTAGAATGAATTCAGAAATGTGTCAATTATGATGATAAAACTTAGTAAGATTAAATTACCTGTCACAAATTGAACGTAGCTTATTTACATGCTCGTCATTATATGCATCTATTTTATATCAATTAATTTCATATTAATATTAAAATTTAGCATTTTACTGTGATCTCTTTCTTGTATAATGAGATTTAGTTTGTTAAAATGACCAAAACAGAACAGAGAAAAAAAAATGGAGAAAACTGAACTGAACAGAGGAGCGGAGCCTGCTGGTAGAGGAGAAGAAAGGAGTATTTAAAGATAGATTTGGTCCTGGGATCACAGTGGGAACAAACCGGCATTCCCAGCAGATCAATGCATCGTTCCCTCTGCTTTCAGCACCAGCCTTGAATGTGAGCAGCACTGGTACCTGCTTCTTCAGAAGCTAGAGAGGACATGGCAGCAAACCAGAGAGCTTGCGTTGGAGATGACCATTTAGGCTTAGGCTGCTGACATCATGACATACAATACTACAAATACTTATAAACCTCATTTAGATCTTCCTTCTATGTATATGGTGTTTATTGTACTGTATCTTGTCTAGATTTGGTATTTATGTATATTATAAGTTTTTCCTAGTTTAATTTTTGAAAGCATTTTATAGTCTGTAAATATTTAAATAATTCTGCACTACATTTTTTGTAATTTTGTTCACTTTTTATTCATGATTATTTATTATTTTTTCTATTATTTATTTATTCTTCCTAATATTACCTTACTATAGGTATTAACCTGTCCTGCTGCTGAAACCATTTAATTTCACCCAATTTTGGATGAAAAAAAATTATCTGATCTCTACATTAATAATTGTATGAAATTTATGTGCTTATCTCTGTGCGATCGAGCCATTAGCGTTTTATTAATTGATTGTAATTCATTGTTCGGAGAATATGTCTCCTTTCTCTCAGTTTTTCCACAATCTTCCCTGCTTAAGACACTAGGCTCACTTAAAGTCCTCCTCGCTACATTTCCCTATGTTATGAGCTCTCTTAAGGCCTAAGGTGCTTCAAGAATAACCTTTATCTTACCAAGGGAAAATTCTAAGAAAAACCTTTTCGAGAATTCTTTTTGAGAATTCGAGAAATTCGAGGGTTGTTCGAGGGCTACTTTTAGTCTTAGGAGTCTTTTATGAATATGGGCCCAGTTCTTTCTAAGCTGACACATCAGTGCTGGTTCCAAATCTTGGTTTTATCCCCTATTTTTCTTTTATAGTTTACAGAATAATGTAGAATTAGACCAAAACCTCATCCCTTACTTTTCAGAGACTAGCAAAATTGCTAAATTTAAAAATTTGGTTTGTTCTTCTCTATTAATTTATAGATTAATTAGTGTTGTTCATCTTTGGATGTTAGTAGTGAGTAGATTAATATTAAATTTAATTATGAGACTGGTTACTATAATTTACTGCATCTTAACATTGCTATACTACTTGTGTAAGTAACTTGTAAACACTTGAAGATCTCTACATTGTATTTTTTAACCACATGAGCTTACTTTATGCCTCAGTATTTTTAGCTAATAACACATTGGAATGTTAAACTCAAATGTGAGGGGTAAAAACCAAAACCTTTAAAAATAATCGGCAAGTACAACAATCCAGTAGTCTTAACTATTCTTGACTTTAAATAAAGACAATGATAGAGAAATAATTAGTAGCCACGTACTGCCATCTGGTGAAGACTTTAGGTAACTACAAAAATGGCCTTACTGTGTACATTTTCAAATAAATACACTTCTCTATTAATTCAAAGACCTTAATTTGGAAATTATAAATAATCTGGTCTTCATCAGGTTCTAAAAGTATTTAAAATTTATCTAAAGTGCCTATTGTTGTTATCTAAAACAACAATAGGCACAAATCACTTTCCCCATTTCATAAGTTATCAAAAGTAAAATCCATAATTTAACATTCTTCCTTCATACTATGACTGTAGAAAACTCCAAATGTCTTTGCTGGTTATCTGTTTTGTGTACCAACCCAGGAAAAGACAGCAAAGTACAATATGAACTAGTAAGAGAGTGTCATTATCCACAGTAAAATAAGTCATGTCAACACGGGCTGAAACCCTACTCAAAAAGGAATACACCATTATTCCAAAAGAAACATAAAAATGCCTGATTACAGTTTCCAAAGGCACCCAGGGACAAAGACCATGTTTTTGAAGACATGTACTGTGATCTAACTAAACTAAAATTTAAGTGCTTCGTCATCATGACCTTAGGTACGTTTCACCCTGAGAACATCATTTTAAGTTAAGTATGGGGGTGGCAACATCATGCTGTGTGGGTGTTTTGCTGCAGGAGGTGCTGATGCACTTCACACACAAAAAGATGTTTACAAAATAATGAAGCAAGATTATAGCAACACATCGAGACATCAGACAGGAAGCTAAAGCTAGGGCACAAATGTGTCTTCCAAATTAATAACGACCCTAAGCTTAGCACCTTATTAGTACAAAAGTATCTTAAAAGGGGCAAAAAGTCAATGTTTTGGAGTAGCCATCACAAAGTTCCGATCTCACTCCTATGGACAATCTCTGGGTAGAACTGAAAAGATGTGTGTGAGCAAGGCAGCCTATGAACCTGACTCAGTAATAACAGTTCTGTCAGGACAAATGGACCTAAATTCCAGCAACTTATTTTGAGAAGCTTGTATAAAGATACTGGTTTAATCTGTAAATGCCAGTTTGTCACTATCAGCAAAAAGCGAGGGTCAAACATAATGCAGACACGAGCAGACAGGTAAAATTAAGCAGACGTTTTAATAACTTTCAGAAACTAAACAACCATAAGACTGAAATACCTGTAACACACAGGAGAACAAAAATCTCCTGAATAAAAATCAAAGACAAATTCCCGAGAGGCATGAACAAGTTAAAAAAACAAACTGCAGGTAAGATAAGAGCGTGGCACTGAGTGAATAAAACCAGGAAGCCATTTTATTCAAGAACTGAAACACCAGAAATTGTATGCAAAACTAATGCCAGTATGCAAAAGAAAATGAAACAGGGACCAAATATGAAATAAACAGGAAAATGAACAAACGCTTACTGCAAAGAACAGAATCTAACCAAACAAACAAGATACTGTTGGAAAAACATGTTATTTTGTGAAAAAAAAAAATACATTAGACAAAAAAATCGAAAATACAGTTTCTGTATTAAAAACTTGCAGAAATTATTAGCAATTGATATTGACTAGTAATGCAGACAGGCAGTCAGGTCCATCATAGTTCCTACTGGTGCCTGGTACCGAGCATTTTCTTAAGAGTCTCTATTTAGTACAGAGTTTTGATTCCCAGCCCTATAAAACTTCATGCATTTTTTTTTTAGCTACCACCACCCTTGAAAGAAAGACGGCAACTAATTCCTGAAATCCTGAGAAAGACCTTAAGAATTGCTTATATTATCAGCAATCCGTAATCATCTTTGTCCAAAGTACATGATTTGTGAATTCATGATAGGATTTTTTCCTAAACTTGTTTTTTGATTTTGTGCATTTTGTGCACATTTTTACCTGCAGATTTTATTTTTACTTTACGGTAATGGTTGTATAATACAGTTTAACCAAATACAGTTCTTAAAATGAGAAATACTTTAATTAAAGTCAATTTAAAGATTTGACAGGCAGATTTGAAAGTACATACTGGTCCTTCTCAAAATATTAGCATATTGTGATAAAGTTAATTATTTTCCATAATGTCATGATGAAAATTTAACATTCATATATTTTAGATTCATTGCACACTAACTGAAATATTTCAGGTCTTTTATTGTCTTAATACAGATGATTTTGGCATACAGCTCATGAAAACCCAAAATTCCTATCTCACAAAATTAGCATATTTCATCCGACCAATAAAAGAAAAGTGTTTTTAATACAACAAACGTCAACCTTCAAATAATCATGTACAGTTATGCACTCAATACTTGGTCGGGAATCCTTTGGCAGAAATGACTGCTTCAATACGGCGTGGCATGGAGGCAATCAGCCTGTGGCACTGCTGAGGTCTTATGGAGGCCCAGGATGCTTCGATAGCGGCCTTTAGCTCATCCAGAGTGTTGGGTCTTGAGTCTCTCAACGTTCTCTTCACAATATCGCACAGATTCTCTATGGGGTTCAGGTCAGGAGAGTTGGCAGGCCAATTAAGCACAGTGATACCATGGTCAGTAAACCATTTACCAGTGGTTTTGGCACTGTGAGCAGGTGCCAGGTCGTGCTGAAAAATGAAATCTTCATCTCCATAAAGCTTTTCAGCAGATGGAAGCATGAAGTGCTCCAAAATGTCCTGATAGCTAGCTACATTGACCCTGCCCTTGATAAAACACAGTGGACCAACACCAGCAGCTGACACGGCACCCCAGACCATCACTGACTGTGGGTACTTGACACTGGACTTCTGGCATTTTGGCATTTCCTTCTCCCCAGTCTTCCTCCAGACTCTGGCACCTTGATTTCCGAATGACATGCAGAATTTGCTTTCATCCGAAAAAAGTACTTTGGACCACTGAGCAACAGTCCAGTGCTGCTTCTCTGTAGCCCAGGTCTGGGGAATGCGGCACCTGTAGCCCATTTCCTGCACACGCCTGTGCACGGTGGCTCTGGATGTTTCTACTCCAGACTCAGTCCACTGGTTCCGCAGGTCCCCCAAGGTCTGGAATCGGCCCTTCTCCACAATCTTCCTCAAGGTCCGGTCACCTCTTCTCGTTGTGCAGCGTTTTCTGCCACACTTTTTCCTTCCCGCAGACTTCCCACTGAGGTGCCTTGATACAGCACTCTGGGAACAGCCTGTTCGTTCAGAAATTTCTTTCTGTGTCTTACCCTCTTGCTTGAGGGTGTCAATAGTGGCCTTCTGGACAGCAGTCAGGTCGGCAGTCTTACCCATGATTGGGGTTTTGAGTGATGAACCAGGCTGGGAGTTTTAAAGACCTCAGGAATCTTTTGCAGGTGTTTAGAGTTAACTCGTTGATTCAGAAGATTAGGTTCATAGCTCGTTTAGAGACCCTTTTAATGATATGCTAATTTTGTGAGATAGGAATTTTGGGTTTTCATGAGCTGTATGCCAAAATCATCCGTATTAAGACAATAAAAGACCTGAAATATTTCAGTTAGTGTGCAATGAATCTAAAATATATGAATGTTAAATTTTCATCATGACATTATGGAAAATAATGAACTTTATCACAATATGCTAATATTTTGAGAAGGACCTCTACATACCAAAGGACAGCTCAGTTATAATAAAATTTAATTTTGTGATTTTTTTGCACAATTTATCCCTTTGATACAAACTGATTTACATAAATACTAATAGTTCTGAAAATGTTTACAGTTAAGCATATTGAGTTATGTTCATATCCTTTGAATATCATTCAGTATCACTGCTGGATCTTTTGTAATCCTAATATTCAGGATTATACCAACTATTCTGACAACTTATGTATAAAATACAAAGACCATGCACATCAATGTCAAAAGCATATCCCTGGAAAAAGACTACTGTTTTTTCTTAAGTTTCTTAACTATTTTCATGTGCTCGTAGTTGCCTTAACGGGTGTTTACCAAGATGTTGTGCAATAATCACCTCTGCAAGGAGATTATGTTTGTCTGCCTATATGTTTGTTAGCAACTTCACAGAAAAATTACAGAGGAATCTTTATGATTATTATTTTTTTTTTTTTTTACCAGAGGCCAGTGTTAGCCCAAAGAAGAATCCATAAAATTTTGGTGGTGATCCGGATCATGATCCAGATCCTGGATTTTTTTTTTTCCTATTGCATCAGTGACCATATGTTGGGTTGCGGTGGTATGCAGTCTCTGTCTTCTTAAATAATAATTAAAGACAGTTTAGTAAAAAAAAAAAATACATGAATAAATAAATACATCAATAAATAAACAATGAACTAAACAGTTTATATTGTAACAGAAAAGCATGCAACATCTACTTTTGTTCGTCATGACTGGAACACGGTCTTCAAAACCTAGTTCGTAAAAAGTGCTTCTGGTGCATGCAGAGGAGAAACAGATGTTCCCATCAGAACAGTAGGTCCCAGTAGATCAAAGGACTTTTACAGTAACCACTCTGCTCTAATATTGCTTATTTTTCCTCCTCATGAGGTTTTGTATTTTTAGATAATAGACTGCCTAACTTCCTTATTATTGCTTTTTTGTTCATACATTTAACTTACTTTTTAGACTTGCACAGTGTATAACACAATATCTTATTTTGCTATACAGTAATGTGAAAATGTATTTGCTTACAGGTTTTTTGTCATGCTTAAATGTTTAATATCATGAAACTAATTTAATCTTAGTCAAAGATAACCTGACTAAATACAAAATACGGTTTACAAAAAAGATTTCTTGTATTGAGTGAAAAAACGCTATCTCAACCATCGTAATTCTCATTGAAAAAGAAATTGCTAACTACTAGTAGTGCCACCCTTGGCAGCAACAGCTGCCATCAACTGCTAATATATCTTTCACATTACGGTGCAGGAGTTTTGACCCCCCCCCCCCCCCCCCCCCCCCCCCTTCTTTGCATAATTATCTAACCACGAATGGCCTGTTTAAGGTCACACCACAGAATCAGAATCGGATTTAACTCCGAGCTTTGATTAGGCCACCCAAAAAAATGGGATGTCAGATGTTGTTATATGATCTTTTTCTGACATATCAGATTAGTTGTCAGTGTACTCTTGGAGTAATATTAGTAGTCTGGCAACTGCTGGGACATTTCAATGTTGTTCAATTTTTTTTCCATTTGTGAAAAATAGCCTTCACTGTGGTTTGCTGGAGTCCCAAAGCCTTAGAAAAGGCTTTGAACACTTTTCTAGACTGATGCATGCCAAGGACTTGTTTTTCCATCTGTTCTAGAATTTCTTTAGGTACTTGATGGAATGATGTGTTGCTTTTCGGATCTTTTAGACTACTTCATGTTGTGGAAAAGGTTCTATTTGAGTTATTTCGTAATCCTACAGATCTGGCAAAAATCAGGCCTGAGTGTGGCTAGTGAAATTAAACTCACCTTTCAAAGAAGTATTAATTTAAGGATGGCAGTTGCTTTTTCACAAAGGGTCTGTTTTTTTTTTAGGTTTGTATTTATTTACTCAGCTTGCCTTTGTCTGATACAGAAATTAGTTTGAAGACATGAAACATTTAAGTGTGGAACAACACCAAAAATAGAAGAAATCTGTAGACGCAAATACTATTTAACAGCTCTGTAAACCGAATATCAATGACAGCAAGTACTTGTATATTGATCATATTGGAAGAAAGCTGTGACGTCAACATATCAAAGGTGACATTTAAGCTGGCATCTCAAGAACCAACATGGTACTTCTCTGCCTCCTTTTGTTTAGAGACTTAACTGCTTCTAGAAAGAGATGAGACGCACAGAGGAATCCAGAGGTACATTCATCCATGACCACAATCCAAATCCTGCATAAAGGGGTTCGGTGAATGTGGTGTGGAAGGTGTGGATGTGGCTCAATGTGTCTGAGGACACGCTGTAGAAGGATAGAGTTCCAGCCAGCGAGTCCAAATACACTGCTATTCTGTGAGATGAAGAGGATGTGGTGATAGTGGTATAAGGGATAGATATTCCTTTCTTATTGTGCCAAATAGAGTAACAGCTGCCATCATAGAACAGGGTCCAGGATTGGTCATTCCCGCCGAACCAACCATCATTCCTCTCTCCTCTCCTGATGATTCCTTTGTAACACACTGAAGTGTGAACACCACCCATGAGCTCGACCTCCCAGTAACAGCGACCTGTCAGATCATTTGAACACATCACCTGATGGTTTTTGTCAAACCTGTCTGGATGATCGGGATATGACTGAGCCTCTTCCACAAATGATGCCTTTGTGTTGTTGTGTGACAGTTTCACGTTTCGGTTCATTGTGTTTCTGTCGATCGTGAGTTTACAGCAATCTGAAGGGTAATATAACAGAAAAAAGCCTGACTGGTAATTGCTGTGATTCACAGTAATAGTTCACACACCTCTATAACTGGAAACACAAAGATAACCTTTATGCCATCTTTACCTCTCAACAACCACGTCTCCCCAATAGATTGAGCCGTTTCTTTACATGTCCCACAGTATCTTTACATTACATGTTATTCTGCATTCATGCCAATGTCTGCAGGCTTTGCTTCTTTGGTAACAGCTTGGAATTGCATGCATGGATACCTTTTGCAAGTTTTCTGGTTCTAGGTTCTAACTACATGTAGGAGTCCACAAATTTATCTGAAACGCGTCCTTTTGCTCTCTCTCTTAAGGCCCATTTATGCTCCCTTTACACGCGTAAATAGGTTGAGCTGTCAAGAGTCACTGCTCGCATGCTTTCAATGCATTTATTCAAATGGCATTGTTTTTAGGCAACATAGCCACTAGAGAGCAGTTATGGGTAAGCTTCCAAATTCAGAGGAAAGTTTCAAGTTTGCTCCGTTTCTTCTGTTTGGGTACGCATCCCCAATGAATCGCATTCCTTTATGCATCCCCAATGAAGGGCTGAAATACGCACAAAATGAATGCAGAAAACGGACAGAAATATTCCATACGTATGTGCATAAATGGGCTTTAATGTCCTGGAAGAAAATTGCTGACTAACCATTGTCTGTTCTAACAGTGGGGCTAAATAATGTGCTAGTTGTAATTTTCTAGAAATCTGGCTTTGATTCTGTTTGTTAACTTAGGTCCCAGTTTATGATTTCTCATCTGGCATTACAGTGTCATCAGGATCACCTGAAAACAAGCTATTAGAGATTTCCTTACTAAAGGTCCTTGGGGCTTCCTTTTTAGATGCAAACTAGTGCTAAGTCAATAAAATGTAGCTTAGGTAATACATTTATTTCAAAAACAAAGTTATACTTACATTTCCTCAATCCTGGTCTTAACCACTGGACTCCAGCTGGGTCTATTCTGAATAAATTTAGGAGGAAAGAAAAATATTAGTACTCCTTTATATCACACAATGCTTATAATGTCTTTTCTTCTTCTCAACACAGTAAAATTGTCTGTGACAGAATCAGGGCTTTCCATACTTGAGAGATTCAAGTCTGAACCGTGGATCCTTCTGATTAGCAGATAGAAGTTTTACTCCACAATCTCCTGGATGGTTGTAGCTCAGATCCAGTTCTCTCAGGTGGGAAGGGTTGCAATTCAAAGCTGATGCCAGAGAAGCAAGGCCTTCTTCTGTGACCAGACAGCCGGACAGCCTACATGCACAGAATGATGTAATGTGAGGATTCTGCAGGACTGTAGAAATTTATTTCTGCAGTCCTGCAGAATGTACAGTCAACTGAAGTTTTTAACTTTTTTAGATGTTAGGAAAAGACAAATCTGTCATTTTTTTCAGAAAAAAAGTGAGAAGGATGTTGGATATTTTGCCCAGTCTTACCTATTTAGTAATTACATGTCCTGTAAAGGCAGTTTGGATGAACTGGGTTGTATTTCAGGATGCAAGATTAAATGGCAACAAATACAAATGCATGTCTATTTTTCTTTGCATGTCATAATAATGGACTAGTTTGTTTTGCTCTATCACATAAAATAATGTGCAACATGTCAAGTTCAAGAAAAAGTTTACATGGTTAGGCCACTCTCACAAAGCACTCTATGTATTTGCCATTTCTTACTTCATTTGCATTAAGGGATGGATTGCTTGGAAAACATTTTTCACCTAGTTTCCTAAAATAGTTTTCAGCCATAGAAAAAAATATATTGGGTCCTCTACATAACTTGTTTTGTGTCCAGTTGTGATTAACCAGTGGAACATTATTTAGGGTTTTTACTTTTTTGATAAAATATCTGAGTGATATCACTTAGTATAAAGAGTCGATTTTTCAAAAGAATTTATGAAATTGTAAAACACATTTTTGATTTGGTTGATATAGAGGAGTTTTAATGAAAGGACAAAGATGGATGCTTCGGATAAATTTCAGATAAATTGCTACTTTTTACCTAGCACTTTTGCTTTGAGTCAGAACTGAAAACACAAAGATTGTGTGTTCAACAATCACCCACTGATCTCGTTAGTCCAGGCTTACCTCAGAGTTTTTAGCTTACAGTATGAACTCCCCAGTCCAGCCGATAGCAGCTTCACTCCTGAATCCCGCAGGTTATTGTTACTTAGGTCCAGCTCTCTAAGGCTAGTGGATTCAGAGCTGAGAACTGCAGACACAGCTTCACAGCTTGTCTCTGACAGGCAACAAAGATTCAGTCTGTGGGGGAAAAAATGGCAAAAGAACAATAAAATATTACTGTGAAGCAAAAATAAATAAATAAATAAAAACACTAATATAAAAATTCATAACTTACTATGCAATTTAGTTTTCTGTTCAGCATACATTTTAGATGACAAAGTAATATTAGGTCATACTACTAGTTTGACCTAGCTTGTCACAGAACAGTGATTCCAAAATAATTTAGCAATAAATCTAGAAACTTAGAGAGCATTCAGCAAATATTGCTTTACTCCATCCTGACCTGAGAATTTCCAGTTGACAATGTGGATTCTTCAGTCCCTCAGACAACTTATTAACTGCTGAACCTTGCAGGATGTTGTTGCTCAGGTCAAGCTCTTTCAGACGAGATAACACGCTGCTGAGAAGTGGATGTAAGAGGTCAATACTTCTCGCCAAAAGGGAACATCCACTCATCCTGAAGAAAGTGAAAAACAAGACAATTTTTGATCAGATAAAATTATGCAAATTTATGAGTTTGCCCTGTACATGTAACCTCCTTCAGCAAGATTAAAACAATTGCACATAAAATTTGTTTAGGTATAGTTGACTAAGAGTGAAACAATTCTCTCAACTACATTGAAGAAAGGTTTTGTCCTTCTTCTTAAGAAAGGGGTTGGTGATTGGTTCCCCTTTTTTCCACAAAGGATATTTTCAAACATTTCATCCAAAATGGTTTTGTCCAAAACTGATCATGTAAAATGCCCAACAATAATGGAGTCTGGGAAAATTTGTCAAAGAAAAGTCAAGGTTAGATGCCACCAAGAATTCTACAAACACTGAGAAGTGTGGCTTCAGAAACAGGATGTGTATTAATTGACTATCTTTAATGACTCAGGAAGAAGGGAATATAATTAAAAAGGTTGACTGTCTGTTAACCACATGCTCCAAAACTCAAGACGTTTTAATTTTAGAGATACTGGTTGCTAAATGATTTATAGTCTACATGTAATTTAATATTGATTCACATGGTATTTTTTGTAAAATTAGTATAAATTGTTTTTTAATAGATATCATTGTAAATTGTTTCATTCATAGAGACAACAATGTTATCTCTACAGGTACAAAAAATAATACTGTTTGCACTAATTCTAACAAAAATTATCTAATATTTCAAATTTAGACTATTAACAATGAAAGCAAAAGATTATACTCAATATATGAAAAAGGAGAAAAAGTACTGCTGAAAATCCTGCATACTATATTTGCTTTCTGCTGGATAGGTTCTGAAAGTGATTATGTCACCTAAGAGTTCTCAGAGTGCAGTTTGGACTTTTCAATCCATCAGAAATCAGTTTCATTCCTGACTCTTGTAGATTGTTGTTACTAAGATCCAGCTCTCTCAAAGAAGAGGACTTGATGCCAAGAACTGAGGACAGAGCTTCGAGACTTCTTTGTGAAAGGACACAGAAGGTCAGTCTGAAAAGAAAATGTGAAAAAAAACATCAACTGGGGATTTTCTTTGTTTTTATTTTTTGCAAAGCTTTAACCCACAATGTAGATGGTATCCAAATGAAACATGCATACTTACACAACTTTCTTTGAGGCTTTGACAACGGGCAACAGCCTAAGAAGAACCTCCTCAGAAGGAGAGAACCTGCTCAGGTCAAATACATCTAGCTGTTTTTCGGAAGATAATAAGAAGACCAAGGCCGACCACTGAGCGGGAGACAGCTTATCTGTGCGGAGTGGTCCTGAAGATAAGAACTGCTGGACCTCTTGCACAAGAGAACCATCATTCAGTTCATTTAGACAGTGGAACAGATTGATGCTTTTTTCTGCAGACCGATTCTCATTGATCTTCTCTTTGATGTACTTGACAGTTTCCTGATTTACCTGTGTGCTTTTTTCTGTTTGTGTCAGCAGGCCTTGTAAGAGTTTCTGATTTGTCTCCAGTGAAAGTCCCAAGAGGAAGCGAAGGAACAAATCCAGGTGTCCATTTGGACTCTGTAAGGCCTCATTCACAGCACTGTGGTAAAAACCTATAACATTTGGTTTGTTTAAAAACATGGATAACCATGAGGGTTGTTTTTCTTTTAACAAATTGACACCCAAAGTGGTGAAGGCCAAATGGACATGAAGAGCAGCAAGAAACTCCTGAACGCTCAGATGTACAAAAGTGAACAGCTTGTCATCGTACAGCCCCCTCTCTACTTTAAAAATTTGTGTGAACATTCCTGAGTACTCTGTAGCATCGTTGATACTGATTTCACATTCTCTCAAATCTGATTCATAAAAGATCAGGTTTCCTTTCTGCAGCTGGTCAAAGGCCAGTTTTCCCAGAGACTCAATCATCTTTCTGCTCTTTGAACTCCAGGGCTCATCTGTCTCATCTTCTCCATCATATTTCACCATCTTAACCTTAGTTTGGACCACCAGGTAGTAAATGTACATCTCAGTCAGGGTTTTCGGCAGTTCTCCAGCCTGTCCTGTTTTAAAGACATTCTCCAGAACTGTAGCAGTGATCCAGCAGAAGACTGGGATGTGGCACATGATGTGGAGGGTTCTTGATGTATTGATATGAGATATAATCTTGCTGGCCTGCTCCTCATCTCTGAATCTTTTCCTGAAGTACTCCTCTTTCTGTGGGTCGGCAAACCCCCCGACTTCTGTCACCATGTCAACACAGTCAGGAGGGATCTGATTGGCTGCTGCAGGTCGTGTTGTTATCCAGAGACGAGCAGAGGGAAGCAGTTTCCCTCGGATCAGGTTTGTCAGAACTACATCCACTGAGGCGGACTCTGTAATGTCATTCAGGATCTTGTTATTCTGGAAGTCCAGAGGAAGTCGGCACTCATCCAGACCATCAAAGATGAATATCACCTGGAACTCTTGAAAACTGTAGATTTCCATGGTTTCAGTAAAGAAATGATGAACAAGTTCCACCAAGCTGAACTCTTTTCCTTTCAAGACATTCAGCTCTCTGAATGTGAATGGGAATATGAACTGGATGTTTTGGTTGGTTTTGTTTTCAGCCCAGTCCAGAGTGAACTTCTGTGTTAGGACTGTTTTTCCAATACCAGCCACTCCCCTTGTCATCACTGTTCTGGCTCCGTTATTTTGTCCAGGTGAATCTTTGAAAAGTTGTTCCAGTCTGATTGTCAGTTCTTTTCCGTCTTGTTTTCTGGAAACTGCTTCAATGTGTCTAAGCTCATGTTCTTCATTCTCCTCTCCAATTCCACCCTCTGTGATGTAGAGATCTGTGTAGATCTTATTCAGAGGGGTTGGGTTTGCTGCCTTAGCAATCCCTTCAGACAAACATTGGAACTTCTTCTCCAGTGCAGATTTGAGTTTACGTTGACAAACTGCAGCATCAGCATCTGAATAAATAAAAGAAACATAAATTAGGGAATTATTACAATGCCATTTCAAGCACGTGGTTTACATGTTTTTTAAAAATCTTAAATAAATTACTCTGGCAGGTATGAATTTCTTACTTTTATGCAGATGATCAATCAGCTCCTTAATATTCACTTTGTCAAGCAATCGCTTTATGATCTCTGCTACTGCCTCATCTCCCAACACCTTCTCATCCTCCCACAGACTTGCAAAACCTTCAGTATATTCTAGACTAAAAAACTTCTTTGAGCTTTTCTGTTCACATCTGTGGAGAAAGAGAAAGTGTAGGTTTAAGAGTTAAGAACTTTTATGTTGTGGTTGTTGTAAATACTAGAGATCAATCAGGTAGAGATCAGACTCAGACTATTTCCATTGATGTGCTCTGATCTGTGATCAGCAGGTCAAACATCAGAAAATAATTGTTTTCTATTCCTTAAATGCATCAAAGGTTCCACTGTTTTTGGTGTATAAATGCATCCCTTTGTTTGAGTTTATATACAATTTATTTTAATTTAGGAATGACAGGTAAAGACTGGGGACACATGCTTTGATCCATAAATGGGAATAATATTATAAATCCTTCATTTTTATGTTTAAGATATTATATCAAAAAGCCAGCTGCATATTTTTGAATTTTAAGTATTAAAATTCATTAAAATTCTTAGAACAAAAAACTGGAGAGACTCAAAATAAGCTATATCCAGAAGGGTAAATGTTTGGGTTTTTTTCTGGTTTTTTTTTTAATCTTGTGCCATTTTTATGTCAGATAAGTCTATGTCTAAGGCCGTTTACACAAAAGAAAGGCTGTAGACACAGTGTGCAGCTACTGTGACATCTTTCATGTTGAGCTTAAGAAAAGACCAGATAAAGATTAGGAATATATGCTCTGATGAATAGATGGTGATAATCCTTTTAATTACTATATTTTCTGTTGGATTCATAACAACGCTGGTTACAGAAGTAGTCAAAACTGGATTTGTCAAGTCAGGAACCAAAACCAAAGACTGATAATGGCCAGGAGAATCCTGCTCAGTGTATCTCTAATAAATACCACTTGGCAGCTGTTAGTTTACTTTTAAAATATGCTACTACCAAAAAAAAAGACATGATGTAGCAAAGTAAAAATTTTCTCAAATATTGGGCTGTTTTAAATTGCTCCCTTTACCCTCATACTGAATGATATCAGAAAAAAAGGTGTTTCACTCAGAATATTATATCACAAGAGCTTCAGTCTACACGACAGTTATTACATCCAAAATATATCATATGAGATAAGGATGGATACAAATATCCCCACCTTTTTAAATTTGGATATTTTCTATTATGATTATGAATCCACATCCTCAAATGTTTAGAAACTGAAAGACCCAATTCATTGTCAGAATTTCCTATCATTACTTTATTTCTATAGCTTTTACTTGTCTCATACCAAGTTATTTTAATCTGTAAATACTAATATACTTGTTTTATATTTGTAAGAAAATAAATGCTGCACCTCTGCCAACAACATTTTAGCACATTGTGAAAATGTTTTAGAAAATCTGTGTAGATTTGATATCAGCTTACATTTGTTTAGGAGATAATGAATTTATTTTAAAGAAGATGACAATTTCCTTTGATGTATCACTCTGGCATGATGCACAGCTAGGGTCAGGCGAGTCTGAGCTCTGGAGCTGGATTCTGAAACAAGGTTAGGAAAAGAAAAACATCTGTAACTTAAACACGATAGAGTGAAAGATAGCGTTATTAGCCGTTGTCTGCAGACTGTCTCAAAACATGTTTTCCAACAAACACAAGTATTTAAGATACCGAGGATTTTATTATTTTTGCAGAGAATGTGAAGGATATCCATGCACAGGAGTAGAGACGGTAAGAAAAAGTCAGCAGTTACCTTTATACAGACAGATCAATTGAATCTATTCCCTCTTTGAGCATAAGTAGCTTTCAATTTTCAAACTGCCAAATGAGAAATCTGATTTGTTCCATCCATCCATCCATACATCCATCCATCCATACATCCATCCATCCATCCATCCATCCATCCATCCATACATCCATCCATCCATACATCCATCCATACATCCATACATCCGTGTTTTAGTATCTTTTTGATATAATTCTTAGCTGAAAACATTTCCACTCTACTAACATCCATTTAGTTTTTTGATCCAATCTTTTCAAAAGTTCTGTTGTTGACAGCTTACATCTCTTCAGCAGATAAGGATTCTTCTTTAAACACAAAGTAAAGGTCCTTTGACGCATCACTATTGCAGGGCACACAGCTAGGACCAGAAAAGTCTCCCCTCTGTAGCAGTGTCCTGAACCAAAGTAAAATCATGCAACGTTAGCACAAAAAGCAATGAAATTGTATTTTGTAGCTCTTGTAGGCCATATTTTACCATGCTCACAACTCTAGCAGATGATTATTCTGTGATATTTTTTATCTGAACAGTAAGTCATCCCCACACAAATAGACAAAGAGTAAGAAAAAAAATTAGCAGCTTGCTCATGACAAATCAATGAAACAGTTTGACCAAATTAACTGCAATATTTGCGATATCTCTAGGCACAATCATAATGTTGGTCATCACCACAATAAATCATCAATAAAATGACACTTCTTCCATCCCAGAGAATGTCAAAGTCGAAGTACAAGAGGAAACTATGTTTCCTAAACTAAGACTGGGGATATTAGTATTTCAGGCAGCCTGAAAGTAAGATTATATTACAGGGAGGAGACAGAAAAAAAACACCTAAACAGTTTGTGCCAACTTACACCGGTTTTTCCAGTGAGGGCTGTCCTTCAAAGGCAATACCAAGATCCTTTGACTCATCGCTGCAGCATGACACACAGCAAGAGTCAGACGAGTCTGGGCTTAACGCAATCCTGAAAACACTTAAAAAATAATGGTTGTGTGAACGTAGAGCTTTATAGAACAACACAATGTAATGCAAAACCGCAGAAAACAAGGAGAAGTGTCTTTTCAGCTGTTTTACAGATAGATTAAATTTATATAACCGGTTGTTGCTTTCAGTTTTAGGTAAGACATTACAACATTACATAGCTTAATTAAACTAAAGATAGTGATCACACTAAGCAGAATACAGAGACTAAGTGGTAAATAGCCTGCACTTGTATAGGGCTTTATCAAGTCTGAGGACTCCAAAACACTTTACACTACAATCAGTCGTTCACCTATTCATCCACACATTCACACACTGTCAGTGGTGAGCTACATTGTAGCCACAGCTGCCCTGGGGAAGACTGACAAAAGTGAGTCTGCCATACAATCAGCGCCACCGAGCCCTCTGGCTACCATCAGCAGGCAAGGCAGATGAAGTGTCTTGCTCAAAGACACAACAACTGAGATGGACAGAGCTTTTTGACAAAACAATGCAGATTTTTCTGAAATTAGGATTGTGTTAATATGTATCTCAACTGTAAACAGTGGAGTTTTGTTTACATATACATTAGGTTAATAAATATGTCTTTATTATTTAAAAAAAATTAAAACAAAATAAATTTTGTATTTGACTAGTGACAATGAAGTTATTTATAAAAATACTCTTTTTTTTTTTTTTTTTTTGCATTTTTCTGTCCTTTACATGTTTTAAAGGCAAACATTTAGAGAGGCTAAATTAAAATGCCAGCAACTTGTGTGTGCTGAAAAACTCGCGCAACAGACGTGAAACAAATATTTCTTTTTTTTGTTTTTGCACATAAGAGATTCTGGAAAAGATTAAGTTCATTACAGCATTGTAACAAAACACTAAAGAGTGTACTAAAAATGATCCTATTTACACTCATTTCCAATTAACTGTTGGAATATTTTAGGTAATTTCACCAAGCCCTAGTATACATATCTTTCCCAAGTACCATATAAAACTTTATCATGGCTCTTAGTGACAGCTTACATCTGTTCAGCAGATGAGGGTTGTTCTTTGAGGTCATTGGGGACTTCCTTTATCACATCAATCTTGCTTGACACCCAGGTAGAGTCAGGAGAATCTAGTTTCTGCAACCCAGTCCTATAACAAATTAAAGAAAACAAACATGTCAATTAAATGTGTGTGATGAACAGAAAATATCACTCACTTCCCTGTCCAAACACCCCTTGAGCTCAAATATTTCAATGTTTACTTGAACAAAAATAGACTCACATTATCATCTTGTTTGAAGTCAGGATTCATTGAGACACTGTCCAGGTTCAGTTACAGGTTCGGTACCTGTAACACAACAGACACAGTATTGGGTAAATGAGTATGAGGATGGTGTGAATGAAGACGCAGTAATTTATAGAGCTAACATATGATCTGACAGAAAGATACAGCTGATCTCTAATATTCACCCTCTAAATGCAGCTCAAATTGAAAAGCTTGAGATCGACTGATTGAGGGAATATTGAGGTTGAATTCAGATTCAAAAAATGGTACGTCTTGTTACAACATGTATCATTAACTCTTCTGTTTCTGTGAATGATATTATGTGACTGTTAAATTAACATTAAAGTGTTTCTTGCCATTGTAGTGGAGGAGGTAGTTCCAGTGGTCATTATGTATATATGGAAACATTTCCGTTATGAGTAGAATATACAGTAGGAAATGACCGCACCGTGGCTGATACCATTTCGAGAATTATTGGTACAAAACCAAAATTATGAAGGTACAAAATGATAAGCAGCTGCTGCTACTGTCAAATAAAACAAACATGAAAAAAGAATAATGACCATGTGAATCTTTACATGAATAAGGATATCCAGGTCAGTCCCACAGCACTATCAATTCCACCCCTGACCCTGGATGAACCTTTGTGGCTGTATGGCAGTTCAGTTTAAGCTAAATCCACCAACAAAAAGAAACTCACAGCCGGCTCTAAACTGACTGAAAGCTGGTAATCTCAAATAACCAATCAGAACTCCACAGGTAGCATCAGCTAACAAGGATTTTAATGAACATTTTTAAACATCTATGAGTTGTAATTTATACATCAGCATTTAATCTATAAACATGGAACAAAATAAATTACACATTTCACTGTTCATCCCAGCATAACAACATCAGGCTTGTAATGGCCTGTGACCTTAACGACCCAGAGGACGGAAGTCACATGCTCTCATAGTGTGAAGTCAAATGACCAATGACTTGTAGTGCTTATATACAACCAGGGATAAAATAGGTTCCCAGCAGTTTATGACAATCTGAAACAAAAACTGCTTCTTTTCAAATTTCAAGGTTTCTGCATTTTGGACACAGAGGATGGATGGTGTGAAACAGGAATCAAAGAAGGGATCTATGTAAAAGAGGAGGAATAATCCTAACTTGAACAGCGTTTAGTGCTGTTTTAAAGACGATTCCTCATTGTTTTAAGGATAAACCACCTTGCTACTCCTCACAGGCATGGCAGGGGGAATCGTCTAAGCAGCACTCCCTTATATTTCTCATTTGGCAAATTGTGTGCCTAGCTTCTAAAAGCTTCTATGTAGGTGGAGGATGGTAGGGAGTTTCCAATGTTTGTTTATACAAAGCCACAACGCTACCTACAGATAAAAAAGTAGGGATAAACTAATGAAATACATGCATGTGTCATTATTTGTATCAGATTTCAAATTCAGTCAACCATGAGATTCTACTCAAACCAAAATCATCACTTTATGAAGCCATGCACTTTATGTGCATGGCTTCATAAATATTTTACGTTGCCTTATTCTGTGTTGTAAAGTAAAGTTGAAAATGCTTTTTTATAATGGCTTGGCTTTTTGTACTATAAGTATGTTAAAAAGTGTAACATTTTCCGATTCTGCTGATTCTTTAGCATGATTTGAGCTAATAGAATTATTAATCCTTCATATGCTCATAAAAACTGAATCTGTTTGTGCCCACTTTCTCTCCTCCTACACCAAAGCTGGTCATGTGGTAGATAAGTCAATGATAGATCACTTCCTGGATTTGCATTCCAAAAGATATTTGTTAAGATTTTGCTTTTATTTTTAATCTATGTTTTCTTATCAATTATTGTTCAGAATAAAATATAGAGGCACAGGAAGATTTCTACATTTTGTTACTCTTTTAAATAAATAATCTCATAACAAACTCTTTCTCTTAAGTTCTAGTTCGAGGAATGATTTAGGGAACATGTTGAGAAATTACGCAAATCTGCTCTTTCTTTGATGTTAGAAAGCTATAAATCCTTTCTTTACTTCCCCTTCTTTGTGTTTTCACTGGAACGTATGCAGAAAAGAATTGCATCAGTAATGGTAACACCACTTAGTTCAGCATATTAGATAAACATTGTGAATCTTGACACTTTGTGTCATGATGACTGGCAGAAGAGGCTTCAAAACTCTTTGGAAATGAACAGGAAAAAAAAAAGAAAATGTTATCTTTTATTATTTTTGCCAACATACCAAAAAGGAAAATGGTAAATGAAAAAAGGACATTGTAAATTAAGACATACACCCCTTCATAATAAATTATTTTAAAAGTTTTTTTTTTTTGTCACTTAATTCAAAAAGTGAAACCTTGTTATGCAGATTCATTACACACCGAGTAATATATTTCAAGCATTTATTTTTGATAATTCTGAATAGTATTGCTTTTTAAAACCCAAAATTTAGTTTATCAGAAAATGTGTATATTATACAGGTCCTTCTCAAAATATTAGCATATTGTGATAAAGTTAATTATTTTCCATAATGTCATGATGAAAATTTTACATTCATATATTTCAGATTCATTGCACACTAACTGAAATATTTCAGGTCTTTTATTGTCTTAATACGGATGATTTTGGCATACAGCTCATGAAAACCCAAAATTCCTATCTCACAAAATTAGCATATCATTAAAAGGGTCTCTAAACGAGCTATGAACCTAATCATCTGAATCAACGAGTTAACTCTAAACACCTGCAAAAGATTCCTGAGGCCTTTAAAACTCCCAGCCTGGTTCATCACTCAAAACCCCAATCATGGGTAAGACTGCCGACCTGACTGCTGTCCAGAAGGCCACTATTGATACCCTCAAGCAAGAGGGTAAGACACAGAAAGACATTTCTGAACGAATAGGCTGTTCCCAGAGTGCTGTATCAAGGCACCTCAGTGGGAAGTCTGTGGGAAGGAAAAAGTGTGGCAGAAAACGCTGCACAACGAGAAGAGGTGACCGGACCCTGAGGAAGATTGTGGAGAAGGGCCGATTCCAGACCTTTGGGGACCTGCGGAAGCAGTGGACTGAGTCTGGAGTAGAAACATCCAGAGCAGGAAATGGGCTACAGGTGCCGCATTCCCCAGGTCAAGCCACTTTTGAACCAGAAACAGCGGCAGAAGCGCCTGACCTGGGCTACAGAGAAGCAGCACTGGACTGTTGCTCAGTGGTCCAAAGTACTTTTTTCGGATGAAAGCAAATTCTGCATGTCATTCGGAAATCAAGGTGCCAGAGTCTGGAGGAAGACTGGGGAGAAGGAAATGCCAAAATGCCAGAAGTCCAGTGTCAAGTACCCACAGTCAGTGATGGTCTGGGGTGCCGTGTCAGCTGCTGGTGTTGGTCCACTGTGTTTTATCAAGGGCAGGGTCAATGCAGCTAGCTATCAGGAGATTTTGGAGCACTTCATGCTTCCATCTGCTGAAAAGCTTTATGGAGATGAAGATTTCCTTTTTCAGCAAGACCTGGCACCTGCTCACAGTGCCAAAACCACTGGTAAATGGTTTACTGACCATGGTATCACTGTGCTCAATTGGCCTGCCAACTCTCCTGACCTGAACCCCATAGAGAATCTGTGGGATATTGTGAAGAGAACGTTGAGAGACTCAAGACCCAACACTCTGGATGAGCTAAAGGCCGCTATCGAAGCATCCTGGGCCTCCATAAGACCTCAGCAGTGCCACAGGCTGATTGCCTCCATGCCACGCCGCATTGAAGCAGTCATTTCTGCAAAAGGATTCCCGACCAAGTATTGAGTGCATAACTGTAGATGATTATTTGAAGGTTGACGTTTTTTGTATTAAAAACACTTTTCTTTTATTGGTCGGATGAAATATGCTAATTTTGTGAGATAGGAATTTTGGGTTTTCATGAGCTGTATGCCAAAATCATCCGTATTAAGACAATAAAAGACCTAAAATATTTCAGTTAGTGTGCAATGAATCTAAAATATATGAATGTTGAATTTTCATCATGACATTATGGAAAATAATGAACTTTATCACAATATGCTAATATTTTGAGAAGGACCTGTACAGCCAAATAAAAGGATGAAATTTTAAAACAGAAATGTCCCCCTTCACATGTGAATGTACCTCACAGTATACACCTGCTGTTCTTCATCTATGCTCCTTTTGCAAGAATTACAGCACTAATGCAGCGTGGCATGGAGATGATCAGGTGAATTTAATGCCCAATCAAGCACAGTGATACCATGGTTATCAGAGCAGTTATTGGTACTTTTGAAAATATAGGCAAGGACCAAGTACTACTGGAAAATGAAATCAGTAACTAAAAAAGCTTGGGAAGCATTTGGTGCTCTACAATTCCCTGGCAGGTGGCTAGGCTCATTTTTGGGCTTGATAAAAACAGAACCACATGGCATGGCTCCCCAAATCGTCACCGTGGTTCACCTTTAGCTAACCCCTATTTTCCTTCTATTTAACTTTCCAAGAGCCTGGCTACAGCTCTACGAATAGCTAGTTTCTTCTCTTTTGTCTTCTCTTCAACTGTCTATTGACAGTTGACAAGTCTTCAGCTTTCCCCATGACTGTGTAGGTCATAACATTCACTTTTCTGCATTTAAACTTTTTTAATTGCTTTTATTTGTCCTATGTAATTAATTTTTTGAGAAAATTAATTATAGGTTTTCATTAGCTGTAAGCCATAAAATTAAAATGTACAGAAATAAGCACTGCGTTCAAAATTTATCTTAATTATGACTTGAATTACTAAAACAAAATACCATTTAAAATGTTATAATACAATTATTTAGGTGCTCCTGTTAACCTTAATTTGGAGACTTTGTCTTTACAGGACCCCATCAGAACCAGATTCAAGGAGGGCTGGTGAAAAGGACAAAGATTGGAGAAACAGAACAACTCAGTCGAGCTGACACTAAAAAACTGACCATGGTTTGTGGTAATATGACAATATAGGACAGAAAGTTAGACAAGGACAAAAAGAGAAATGGTGACCTACAGTCATATTCAATATATTAGAATATGTGTTCCAATGAGGGTCATTTGTCAGATTAAATGTACCTATTGAAAATAACCTTTAAGCAGGTATTAAACATACACAAACTAAAAAAACTATTTCTAAATTCATTGAATGTAAGGACAGTGATCAGCCATTAGGATCCAGAAAAAGAGATGACAATTTGCTGTTAGAAATACAGTGAAACACAGAAAGAGAATAATCGGAGGATTGTGACTGAAAACTTTGGAACAACTGAATTTGTTTCTATAATAAGCTGTGGGAAACACCCCCAACATGATGAACTCCAGAAAGATCTGTGAGCATGATGGTTCTATTTTCAGAACAGTCTCATGCTTTTTTCTGCTCTTTAAAACCTGTTCCTCAATCCTTATCCTTGGGTGGCTGTCACGCTGAAACTTCCTGAGTGGAAATCTGAGTACCACTTTAAGTTTCAGCAGCCACAGCTACACTATTTCTTGTTTGATTTAAAACTTTTGATACATCAACCAAGTCTTTTTCTGTCCCATTTATTTTCATCTAGCTGCAGCAGATATGGCTGTTTCATTCTTTTAACTATTGAACTGAAAGATTTTAAATCCAATACTCAGTCTTGTTTTCCCCCAAAGAGCTGTAAATTCATGTTAGGTCTGCCTTGAGTTTACCAGGTGATTGGTTGTTGTATTTTCTCATGTGTGTCAAGGCCATGACACCTACCATGTAGATTTAAAACTGTTTTCTAAAAGCTCATTAAAGTCTATGTTCTACAAATCCAATCCATTATTGTTTGCCTTTTGTGGTTTTAAGGTGCCAAAACAACCAAAAGTGTAATTTGTGCTTGTAAATGCTTATAACTATTAAATTAAATAGGCTCATTAAGTGTGAACAGAGTGAGTCTTCGTTCCAATTTTAAATTTTTTTGTCAATTAGTTTTTATTTCAGTCATCTTATATCACAACAAGTTAGATACTGAATTCCCTGCAACCCTATACATGTTGACAGACACTGAAAACTTACAGCTGCCTCAAATTACTACAAAAGAAACATTGAACATTAAGATTTTTACCATTACACGTCTCCATTTACAGACATAAAATGATCCGCATATGTAATCTTATCACTTTCTACCTCTTATTTGCTGAACAGAAAGTTAAATGAACATTTTGTTTTTCCCGAAAAAAGATATTCCAAGACATTAGTTGAGAAAATGAACTATTAGACCTTTATGCCTGAGCAACAGAGCTGCTGTAAATCCTGTTTGGTAGGAACATCTCCATCCTTCTCAGGTTGATGTTTTTTTTTTTTTTTTTGTATTAAATTAAAACAAGGCCTGATGTCCATTTTGTTTTGGCCATTTTTCTCTAGAATAGTTTAAATGTTATGTTTGGTTACAAAGAAAATAGTCTGTTTCATACTCAATGAATCGCTACACTGGATATTATTTACTTTAGTGTATATTAGATACACCTTGCTAGTACCAAGTTGAATCTCCTTTTGCCTTGAGTACTGCATTAATTCTCTAGTTTTAACATCTGTTGGAAGCACTCTTCAGTGACTGTCGTCCACATTTAAATGACAGCAAGATGAGGCGCTCTATGTGTGCTGTGAGTTTGATGGCACTACAACATGCTATAGTGAAGTTATTACTTACTTTAATGATAAAACATCATTAAAATGAATGCCATTTATCCAAAGCTTCTTGATTGATAGAGCAAACTGTTATTCGTGATGGGTTTTTTTGTTGTTGTTGTTGTTGTTTTGTGTTTTTTCTAACCTACACCTAGCAACAGGGATTTTACTGAATATGTGGCTATTTAGGCTATAGGCTTTGGGAAATTCTTTACCATTCTTAAAAGTAGTATTTTCCAATCCAAGAATTGTAGTATGAAAAACGTGAGATCACATACACATAAATGATTTTAATAACAATACAGCTCTCCTTGGTGAAGCTATTGAATATTTCTCCATCATATTTTTCTGGTGTTGCAATTTGCAGACGGTCCCTTCGCATGTGAGAACCAGCGAGCTCCGCACAGAGGCCAATGCAAGCTTCCCAGCGTGGTGGTAGGCTCGTTTTGAGGAAAATACGATTCGCTCACTGACTGCCTTGTTGTGGTTGTAGAGAGGTGTCGGTTTTGTAGAAGCAATGTTCCGCTGATGAGTTATTGATCCGGAAAAGCCGAATCTATGAATATCTTTCTAACTTTACCGAAGTCAGGGGCATAGGGTAACAACTACCTGGCTTTCTGAAATCGAAAACAGGGTACTACACACATACTTACCCCCAGATCTTACTCTGAGTTTTCTCTAACCCCGCTTTCTGAAACGGTGCCCAGAGAGGGTGTCAGTGTCAGCAAGAGGAATGATTGTAACACCCCAATAACTAAAAACACGCTCCCTCTTAACTGTTGTGCACGGTTACTTTCAACAAACTACCGGAAGCTTGTCGTGATATTTACAGACACCTTTTACAATCAGGGTTATGTAACATGAGATATGGGCATCCTTCCTGTTCTGTGCGCACAACAACAATAACAACAATAATAACAATAAACATGAATTGGACTAAAACTGTTTTTCATAATTTACATCCAGTCTATATAGTGCGCACTAGCAGAACAGTTCTTCCGGGTATGACGCCTCTTTTTGTTAAATGCCTATTCAATAATGAGCCTTTTCCAATTTTCAGTTTAAGTAACAAAGTTATTTATACGAATAAAAGTGATCAAAGCTTCTTACCGTGTCTCCACCACGACCGGCGCCCACCGAAGACAAGCTGAAGTGAAACTAAAGCCAAAGAAAACACCCTTAAGTCTGCACTCAGTTACACAAGAAGGAGATAGTGGAAAAAAACCTGAAAGTTTCACTCTAAAAAGTCGAAAATGAGCCTTCAGTGGAAAGTAGCTGTCAGTAGACGTGTACAAAATAACATGAACAATAGTAATGATAAAAAAGTATGAAGCTTTATAGGGAACCTACAATTAAAGCAGCTTTTACATTTCTTGTTGCATTTTATTTTAAATAAAAAAGTACTTCATTTCAAAGGTGTTAAGACCGACATTTTTAAATTAAAAAGCTTTTTTTTTTTTTTTACAATTTAATGAAAAATGGCACATTAAATATTATTTATACCCTTCATAATCCATGTGAATATCTTTATAGGCAATACTGCATTTAATCCCTTCTTATAATTGTACTCGTACTTGTACTCATCGTCTTCCGCTTTATCCGGGACTATTTTGCGGGGGTAGCAGACTCAGCAGACACCCAGACGTCCCTCTCTCTAGACACCTCCTCCAGCTCCTCCGGGGGGAGCCCAAGGCGTTCCCAGGCCAGCCAAGAGACATAGTCCCTTCGGCGTGTCCGGAGCCATCCCCTGGGCCTCCTCCCGGTGGGACGTGCCTGGGACACCTCCCAAGGAAGGCGTCCAGGAGGCATCCGATATAGATGCCCGAGCCACCTCAACTGGCTCCTCTCAATGTGGAGGAGAAGCGGCTCTACTCCGAGCCCCTCCCGGATGGCCGAGCTCCTCACCCTATCTCTAAGGGAGTTCCTGGCCACCCTACGGAGGAAGCTCATTTCAGTCGCTTGTATCCAGGATCTCGTTCTTTCGGTCATGACCCAAAGTTCATGACCATAGTTGAGGGTAGGAACGTAGACCGACCGGTAAATCGAGAGCTTCGCTTTTCGGCTCAGCTCTCTCTTCACCACAACGGACCGGCACAGCGCCCCCATTACTGTGGCAGCCGCACCGATCCGTCTGTCGATCTCCCGCTCCATTCTTCCCTCACTCGTGAACAAGACCCTGAGATACTTGAACTCCTCCACTTGAGGCAGGAACTCCACTCCAACCTGAAGAGGGCAAGCCACCCTTTTCCGGTCGAGAACCATGGCCTCGGACTTGGAGGAGCTGATCTTCATCCCAGCCGCTTCACACTCGGCTGCGAACCGCCCCAGCGCATGCTGTAGGTCTTGACTAGAGGGGGCCAGCAGGACCACGTCATCCGCAAAAAGAAGAGACGAAATCCACTGGTCCCCAAACCAGACCTCCACCGGCCCTTGGCTGCGCCTAGAAATCCTGTCCATAAAAGTTATGAACAGGACCGGTGACAAAGGGCAGCCCTGCCGGAGTCCAACAAGTCCGACTTAGTGCCGGCAATGCCGACCAAACTCCTGCTCCGCTTGTACAGAGACTGGATGGCCCCTAATAAAGGGCCCCCGATTCCATACTTCTGGATCACCCCCCACAGGGCATCACGAGGGACACAGTCGAATGCTTTTTCCAGGTCCACAAAACACACGTGGACCAGTTGGGCAAACTCCCAGGAACCCTCAAGTACCCTGTAGAGGGTATAGAGCTGGTCCAGTGTTCCACGGCCGGGACAAAAACCACACTGCTCCTCCTGAAGCCGAGGTTCGACTATCGGCCGGACTCTCCTTTCCAATACCCTGGCGTAGGCCTTACCAGGGAGGCTGAGAAGTGTGATCCCCCTGTAGTTAGAACACACTCTCCGGTCACCCTTCTTATGAAGGGGGACCACCACCCCAGTCTGCCAGTCCAGAGGCACTGTACCCAACCGCCACGCAATGTTGAAGAGGCGTGTCAACTATGACACTTATAATTGTGACCTTTTTTATCGATTGAAGGCCTCCTCCCAATCACCCTTATAATAATCAGAAACTTGTAGCGCTGGGCCCCTCCAAATGTGAATTCATTACTAGATACCAGAAAAGATCTTAGTAAAATTAAAAGATTAGTTCAAACTTAAATCTGCAAGGGTTATTATGAATATCATTGTGCAGAACTGTGTTCATGATACTGATGTACCAAAATTAAATTAGAAAATAAAACTAGAGAAAAACAACATACCTGAGCAGTTGTGTCTTGGTAGTTAAAGCAGATGTGTTTGTTGAAGAGAGAACTATCCATTATCATCTATTCCGGCTCCTTTATAAAGTTTTCTAAATGTTGCTGTTGTTTGACCTGCTCGTCATGGATATTACTCATGCATAATAATCATGCAAAACTATACAGAAGTCACATTTGAGATAATGTCATATTCCAAGCAAACGATTGTCTGGTCATCTGAAATCTGCTTTATCACTGTGACTCATACAGTGCCTTGCGAAAGTACTCGGCCCCCTTGAATTGGTCAACCTCTTGCCACATTTCAGGCTTCAAACATAAAGATATAAAAATTCAAATTTTTTGTGAAGAATCAACAACAAGTGGGGCACAATCGTGAAGTGGAATGAAATTTATTGGATGTGTCAAACCTTTTTAACAAATACAAAACTGAAAAGTGGGGCGTGCAATATTATTCGGCCCCTTTACTTTCAGTGCAGAACATGTGGCAAGAGGTTGACCAGTTCAAGGGGGCCGAGTACTTTCGCAAGGCACTGTAATTTAAAGGTGATAAACTGATCATTCTCAAATGGTGCAGTACAAGCAGATTATGTCTTTAACCATTTTCAGTTTGGGCCAAGACAGCTCAGTCACATGAATACTTGATTGATTGCGCACAATATGACATTTTTACAAGGATGTAACAAGATTTTTGAGAGCCATTATAAGTGAAATTATTTCCAGCTATTTTATGATGAAGACATGTTTATGGACAGCCTCAGTCATGAGACAGCCATTCTAGCTACACTGAAGGATTGATCAAATTCTTGGGGCTTAGAAACGTCTTTCTTAATCTAAACATGATTAAACTGATTGGCTGATCAGTCTTCCATGATGACTCCCTTAGCTGGAAGCCCTGTGAAGGATCACACTGTGGTTTCTTCCACAGTCTCATTTCTGAACATAGCTATGTTGGGAAAGTGTACAACTATAGGTCAGAAGGTCCCTGGGTCAGTCCTGGGTTTTGGCAAGATACTGATTCTCTATTGTGTCTGTGACTAGCTTTCTATTTCTGGTTTGTATATTGTTGTTCTTTCTGTTGCTGATTGGAATTTGACTGGTAGTTATCCACACAGTTGTGTTGATTGATTACTCTGCTTGCGATTGGTTGAGTTGTTTTCTGTCCTGTTTATAGTTTGATATTTGATAAAAGAGGTCCAGATGTAGAAGAAAACGTCCAAGTAATTGATAGAAAGTTGAACCATTGAAAAGAGTCCAGCTGCATGAAAAAAAGCTTTATATGAACTCAACATGTTTTTTCGGCTCTTTTAAGATATTCTGTATGGACATTTTGACAACATCATACCTTTCTAAGTTCAAAATAAAGAAATGCTTGTCACAGAAGAAACTGAAAACTAAACACTGAGGTATCATCTGCTCTTCCTGAAATCACTCATCACCAGCTGTGTGTTGTTCATCTGTATGCAAGTCAACCGCCCACGTGTGAAAAATGGAAAACTCTTTCCTGCCGAAATAAAAAAAAAAACCTGTCAACTTCTTAGGAATCTCTGTATTTGAGTGCTCAACCCTTGAATCAGGAGATTTCCAGATAAGTGCAAGGTTTCATAAAATATCAGGAAGCAGGTGAGCTTGTAATGTCTGGTTTCTTCTACAATGAGAAAACCACCTCACATTTGACATCCCACACATACTCCAAGATCATCTGGATGCATGTTAATCAGGCCAATTCCACAAGCTTTACATTTCAGCTGTTGCTTTCTAGAAAAGAATATTGACATGTTTTAGCAAACCAGTAACAGGAACAAAGCCCCTGTCATGACATAGCTCTCTGGCTACACTGAAGAATTGCTGATGTGTCTGTGGCCTAAAAAGGTCTTCTATGTTCTAATGAAGCTTACACTGATGTGATTTCATTGCTTGATCAGTCCGTAGTTAATACTCCCAGATCATCTGGATGCATGTTAATCAGGCCAATTCCACAAGCTTTACATTTCAGCTGTTGCTTTCTAGAAAAGAATATTGACATGTTTTAGCAAACCAGTAACAGGAACAAAGCCCCGGTAATGACATAGCCCTCTGGCTACACTGAAGGATTGCTGATGTGTCTGTGGCCTAAAAGGGTCTTCTATGTTCTAATAAAGCTTAAACTGATGTGATTTCATTGCTTGATCAGTCCGTAGTTAATACTCCCAGATCATCTGGATGCATGTTAATCAGGCCAATTCCACAATCTTTACATTTCAGCTGTTGCTTTCTAGAAAAGAATATTTACATGTTTTAGCAAACCAGTAACAGGAACACAGCCCCTGTCAGGACATAGCTCTCTGGCTACACTGAAGGATTGCTGATGTGTCTGGGGCCTAAAAGGGTCTTCTATGTTCTAATAAAGTTTACACTGATGTGATTTCATTGCTTGATCAGTCTGTAGTTAATACTCCCAGATCATCTGGATGCATGTTAATCAGGCCAATTCCACAAGCTTTACATTTCAGCTGTTGCTTTCTAGACAATAATATTGACATGTTTTAGCAAACCAGTAACAGGAACAAAGCCCCTGTCATGACATAGCTCTCTGGCTACACTGAAGGATTGCTGATGTGTCGGGCCTAAAAGGGTCTTCTATGTTCTAATAAAGTTTACACTGATGTGATTTCATTGCTTGATCAGTCCGTAGTTAATACTCCCAGATCATCTGGATGCATGTTAATCAGGCCAATTCCACAAGCTTTACATTTCAGCTGTTGCTTTCTAGAAAAGAATATTTACATGTTTTAGCAAACCAGTAACAGGAACAAAGCCCTGTCTTGACATAGCTCTCTGGCTACACTGAAGGATTGCTGATGTGTCGGGCCTAAAAGGGTCTTCTATGTTCTAATAAAGTTTACACTGATGTGATTTCATTGGTTGATCAGTCCGTAGTTAATACTCCCAGATCATCTGGATGCATGTTGATCAGGCCAATTCCACAACATAGCTCTCTGGCTACACTGAAGGATTGCTGATGTGTCTGGGGCCTAAAAGGGTCTTCTATGTTCTAATAAAGTTTACACTGATGTGATTTCATTGCTTGATCAGTCCGTAGTTAATACTCCCAGATCATCTGGATGCATGTTAAACAGGCCAATTCCACAAGCTTTACATTTCAGCTGTTGCTTTCTAGAAAAGAATATTTACATGTTTTAGCAAACCAGTAACAGGAACAAAGCCCTGTCTTGACATAGCTCTCTGGCTACACTGAAGGATTGCTGATGTGTCGGGCCTAAAAGGGTCTTCTATGTTCTAATAAAGTTTACACTGATGTGATTTCATTGGTTGATCAGTCCGTAGTTAATACTCCCAGATCATCTGGATGCATGTTGATCAGGCCAATTCCACAACATAGCTCTCTGGCTACACTGAAGGATTGCTGATGTGCCTGGGGCCTAAAAGGGTCTTCTATGTTCTAATAAAGTTTACACTGATGTGATTTCATTGCTTGATCAGTCCGTAGTTAATACTCCCAGATCATCTGGATGCATGTGAACCGCCCACGTATGGAAAGTGGTAAACTCTTTCCTGCTGAAATAGCTCAGTTGGGAGAGCGTCAGACTGAAGATCTGAAGGTCCCTGGTTCAAACCCGGGTTTCGGCAAAGGATTTACTTCTTCAGGATGTATTATTATCAGGGAGCTTGGTACTCTGAAGAAAAAAAAAACTCTCAACTTCTTAGGAATCTCTGTATTTGATTGCTCAACCCTTAAATCAGGCGATTTCCAGATAAGTGCAAAGTTTCATAAAATATCAGGAAGCAGGTGAGCTTGTAATGTCTGGTTTTTTCTACAATGAGAAAACCACCTCACATTTGATATCCCAAACATACTCCCAGATCATCTGGATGCATGTTAATCAGGCCAATTCCACAAGCTTTACATTTCAGCTGTTGCTTTCTAGAAAAGAATATTGACATGTTTTAGCAAACCAGTAACAGGAACAAAGCCCCTGTCATGACATAGCTCTCTGGCTACACTGAAGAATTGCTGATGTGTCTGTGGCCTAAAAAGGTCTTCTATGTTCTAATGAAGCTTACACTGATGTGATTTCATTGCTTGATCAGTCCGTAGTTAATACTCCTAGATCATCTGGATGCATGTTAATCAGGCCAATTCCATGTCATAGCTCTCTGGCTACACTGAAGAATTGCTGATGTGTCTGTGGCCTAAAAAGGTCTTTTATGTTCTAATGAAGCTTACACTGATGTGATTTCATTGCTTGATCAGTCTGTAGTTAATACTCCCAGATCATCTGGATGCATGTTAATCAGGCCAATTCCACAATCTTTACATTTCAGCTGTTGCTTTCTAGAAAAGAATATTGACATGTTTTAGCAAACCAGTAACAGGAACAAAGCCCCTGTCATGACATAGCTCTCTGGCTACACTGAAGGATTGCTGATGTGTCGGGCCTAAAAGGGTCTTCTATGTTCCAATAAAGTTTACACTGATGTGATTTAATTGGTTGATCAGTCCGTAGTTAATACTCCCAGGTCATCTGGATGCATGTTGATCAGGCCAATTCCATGACATAGCTCTCTGGCTACACTGAAGAATTGCTGATGTGTCTGTGGCCTAAAAAGGTCTTCTATGTTCTAATGAAGCTTACACTGATGTGATTTCATTGCTTGATCAGTCCGTAGTTAATACTCCCAGATCATCTGGATGCATCTTAATCAGGCCAATTCCACAAGCTTTACATTTCGGCTGTTGCTTTCTAGAAAATAATATTTACATGTTTTAGCAAACCAGTAACAGGAACAAAGCCCCGGTAATGACATAGCCCTCTGGCTACACTGAAGGATTGCTGATGTGTCTGGGGCCTAAAAGGGTCTTCTATGTTCTAATAAAGTTTACACTGATGTGATTTCATTGCTTGATCAGTCCGTAGTTAATACTCCCAGATCATCTGGATGCATGTTAATCAGGCCAATTCCACAAGCTTTACATTTCAGCTGTTGCTTTCTAGAAAAGAATATTGACATGTTTTAGCAAACCAGTAACAGGAACAAAGCCCCTGTCATGACATAGCTCTCTGGCTACACTGAAGAATTGCTGATGTGTCTGTGGCCTAAAAAGGTCTTCTATGTTCTAATGAAGCTTACACTGATGTGATTTCATTGCTTGATCAGTCCGTAGTTAATACTTCTAGATCATCTGGATGCATGTTAATCAGGCCAATTCCATGTCATAGCTCTCTGGCTACACTGAAGAATTGCTGATGTGTCTGTGGCCTAAAAAAGTCTTTTATGTTCTAATGAAGCTTACACTGATGTGATTTCATTGCTTGATCAGTCTGTAGTTAATACTCCCAGATCATCTGGATGCATGTTAATCAGGCCAATTCCACAATCTTTACATTTCAGCTGTTGCTTTCTAGAAAAGAATATTGACATGTTTTAGCAAACCAGTAACAGGAACAAAGCCCCTGTCATGACATAGCTCTCTGGCTACACTGAAGGATTGCTGATGTGTCGGGCCTAAAAGGGTCTTCTATGTTCTAATAAAGTTTACACTGATGTGATTTCATTGCTTGATCAGTCCGTAGTTAATACTCCCAGATCATCTGGATGCATGTTAATCAGGCCAATTCCACAAGCTTTACATTTCGGCTGTTGCTTTCTAGAAAACAATATTTACATGTTTTAGCAAACCAGTAACAGGAACAAAGCCCCGGTAATGACATAGCCCTCTGGCTACACTGAAGGATTGCTGATGTGTCTGGGGCCTAAAAGGGTCTTCTATGTTCTAATGAAGCTTACACTGATGTGATTTCTTTGGTTGATCAGTCCGTAGTTAATACTCCCAGATCATCTGGATGCATGTTGATCAGGCCAATTCCACAACATAGCTCTCTGGCTACACTGAAGGATTGCTGATGTGTCTGGGGCCTAAAAGGGTCTTCTATGTTCTAATAAAGTTTACACTGATGTGATTTCATTGCTTGATCAGTCCGTAGTTAATACTCCCAGATCATCTGGATGCATGTTGATCAGGCCAATTCCACAACATAGCTCTCTGGCTACACTGAAGGATTGCTGATGTGTCTGGGGCCTAAAAGGGTCTTCTATGTTCTAATAAAGTTTACACTGATGTGATTTCATTGCTTGATCAGTCCGTAGTTAATACTCCCAGATCATCTGGATGCATGTGAACCGCCCACGTGTGGAAAGTGGAAAACTCTTTCCTGCCGAAATAGCTCAGTTGGGAGAGCGTCAGACTGAAGATCTGAAGGTCCCTGGTTCAAAACCGGGTTTCGGCAAAGGATTTACTTCTTCAGGATGTATTATTATCAGGGAGCTTGGTACTCTGAAGAAAAAAAAACTCTCAACTTCTTAGGAATCTCTGTATTTCAGTGCTCAACCCTTAAATCAGGCGATTTCCAGATAAGTGCAAAGTTTCATAAAATATCAGGAAGCAGGTGAGCTTGTAATGTCTGGTTTTTTCTACAATGAGAAAACCACCTCACATTTGATATCCCAAACATACTCCCAGATCATCTGGATGCATGTTAATCAGGCCAATTCCACAAGCTTTACATTTCAGCTGTTGCTTTCTAGAAAATAATATTGACATGTTTTAGCAAACCAGTAACAGGAACAAAGCCCCTGTCATGACATAGCTCTCTGGCTACACTGAAGGACTGCTGATGTGTTTAGCCTAAAAGGGTCTTCTATGTTCTAATAAAGTTTACACTGATGTGATTTCATTGGTTGATCAGTCCGTAGTTAATACTCCCAGATCATCTGGATGCATGTTAATCAGGCCAATTCCACAAGCTTTACATTTCAGCTGTTGCTTTCTAGAAAAGAATATTGACATGTTTTAGCAAACCAGTAACAGGAACAAAGCCCCTGTCATGACATAGCTCTCTGGCTACGCTGAAGGATTGCTGATGTGTCGGGCCTAAAAGGGTCTTCTATGTTCTAATAAAATTTACACTGATGTGATTTCATTGGTTGATCAGTCCGTAGTTAATACTCCCAGGTCATCTGGATGCATGTTGATCAGGCCAATTCCATGACATAGGTCTCTAGCTACACTGACGAATTGCTGATGTGTCTGTGGCCTAATAAGGTCTTCTGTGTTCTAATGAAGCTTACACTGATGTGATTTCATTGCTTGATCAGTCCGTAGTTAATACTCCCAGGTCATCTGGATGCATGTTGATCAGGCCAATTCCATGACATAGCTCTCTAGCTACACTAGACTTTTAGGATGTGTCTGGGTCCTAAAAGGGTCTTCTATGTTCTAATAAAGCTTAAACTGATGTGATTTCATTGCTTGATCAGTCCGTAGTTAATACTCCCAGATCATCTGGATGCATGTTAATCAGGCCAATTCCACAAGCTTTACATTTCAGCTGTTGCTTTCTAGAAAAGAATATTGACATGTTTTAGCAAACCAGTAACAGGAACAAAGCCCCTGTCATGACATAGCTCTCTGGCTACACTGAAGAATTGCTGATGTGTCTGTGGCCTAAAAAGGTCTTCTATGTTCTAATGAAGCTTACACTGATGTGATTTCATTGCTTGATCAGTCCGTAGTTAATACTCCCAGATCATCTGGATGCATGTTAATCAGGCCAATTCCACAAGCTTTACATTTCAGCTGTTGCTTTCTAGAAAAGAATATTGACATGTTTTAGCAAACCAGTAACAGGAACAAAGCCCCTGTCATGACATAGCTCTCTGGCTACACTGAAGGATTGCTGATGTGTCTGTGGCCTAAAAAGGTCTTCTATGTTCTAATGAAGCTTACACTGATGTGATTTCATTGCTTGATCAGTCCGTAGTTAATACTCCCAGATCATCTGGATGCATGTTGATCAGGCCAATTCCATGACATAGCTCTCTAGCTACACTGAAGAATTGCTGATGTGTCTGTGACCTAAAAAGGTCTTCTATGTTCTAATGAAGCTTACACTGATGTGATTTCATTGCTTGATCAGTCCGTAGTTAATACTCCCAGATCATCTGGATGCATGTTAATCAGGCCAATTCCACAAGCTTTACATTTCAGCTGTTGCTTTCTAGAAAAGAATATTGACATGTTTTAGCAAACCAGTAACAGGAACAAAGCCCCTGTCATGACATAGCTCTCTGGCTACGCTGAAGGATTGCTGATGTGTCGGGCCTAAAAGGGTCTTCTATGTTCTAATAAAATTTACACTGATGTGATTTCATTGGTTGATCAGTCCGTAGTTAATACTCCCAGGTCATCTGGATGCATGTTGATCAGGCCAATTCCATGACATAGCTCTCTAGCTACACTGAAGAATTGCTGATGTGTCTGTGGCCTAAAAAGGTCTTCTATGTTCTAATGAAGCTTACACTGATGTGATTTCATTGCTTGATCAGTCCGTAGTTAATACTCCCAGATCATCTGGATGCATGTTGATCAGGCCAATTCCACAACATAGCTCTCTGGCTACACTGAAGGATTGCTGATGTGTCTGGGGCCTAAAAGGGTATTCTATGTTCTAATAAAGTTTACACTGATGTGATTTCATTGCTTGATCAGACCGTAGTTAATACTCCCAGATCATCTGGATGCATGTTGATCAGGCCAATTCCACAACATAGCTCTCTGGCTACACTGAAGAATTGCTTATGTGTCTGTGGCCTAAAAAGGTCTTCTATGTTCTAATGAAGCTTACACTGATGTGATTTCATTGCTTGATCAGTCCGTAGTTAATACTCCCAGATCATCTGGATGCATGTTAATCAGGCCAATTCCACAAGCTTTACATTTCAGCTGTTGCTTTCTAGAAAAGAATATTGACATGTTTTAGCAAACCAGTAACAGGAACAAAGCCCCTTTCATGACATAGCTCTCTGGCTACACTGAAGGATTGCTGATGTGTCTGTGGCCTAAAAAGGTCTTCTATGTTCTAATGAAGCTTACACTGATGTGATTTCATTGCTTGATCAGTCCGTAGTTAATACTCCCATATCATCTGGATGCATGTTGATCAGGCCAATTCCATGACATAGCTCTCTAGCTACACTGAAGAATTGCTGATGTGTCTGTGACCTAAAAAGGTCTTCTATGTTCTAATGAAGCTTACACTGATGTGATTTCATTGCTTGATCAGTCCGTAGTTAATACTCCCAGATCATCTGGATGCATGTTAATCAGGCCAATTCCACAAGCTTTACATTTCAGCTGTTGCTTTCTAGAAAAGAATATTGACATGTTTTAGCAAACCAGTAACAGGAACAAAGCCCCTGTCATGACATAGCTCTCTGGCTACGCTGAAGGATTGCTGATGTGTCGGGCCTAAAAGGGTCTTCTATGTTCTAATAAAATTTACACTGATGTGATTTCATTGGTTGATCAGTCCGTAGTTAATACTCCCAGGTCATCTGGATGCATGTTGATCAGGCCAATTCCATGACATAGCTCTCTAGCTACACTGAAGAATTGCTGATGTGTCTGTGGCCTAAAAAGGTCTTCTATGTTCTAATGAAGCTTACACTGATGTGATTTCATTGCTTGATCAGTCCGTAGTTAATACTCCCAGATCATCTGGATGCATGTTGATCAGGCCAATTCCACAACATAGCTCTCTGGCTACACTGAAGGATTGCTGATGTGTCTGGGGCCTAAAAGGGTATTCTATGTTCTAATAAAGTTTACACTGATGTGATTTCATTGCTTGATCAGTCCGTAGTTAATACTCCCAGATCATCTGGATGCATGCGAACCGCCCACGTGTGGAAAGTGGAAAACTCTTTCCCGCCGAAATAGCTCAGTTGGGAGAGCGTCAGACTGAAGATCTGACGGTCCCTGGTTCAAACCCGGGTTTCGGCAAAGGATCTACTTCTTCAGGATGTATTATTATCATGGAGCTTGGTACTCTAAAGAAAAAAAAACTCTCAACTTCTTAGGAATCTCTGTATTTCAGTGCTCAACCCTTAAATCAGGCGATTTCCAGATAAGTGCAAAATTTCATAAAATATCAGGAAGCAGGTGAGCTTGTAATGTCTGGTTTTTTCTACAATGAGAAAACCACCTCACATTTGATATCCCAAACATACTCCCAGATCATCTGGATGCATGTTAATCAGGCCAATTCCACAAGCTTTACATTTCAGCTGTTGCTTTCTAGAAAAGAATATTGACATGTTTTAGCAAACCAGTAACAGGAACAAAGCCCCTGTCATGACATAGCTCTCTGGCTACACTGAAGAATTGCTTATGTCTGTGGCCTAAAAAGGTCTTCTATGTTCTAATGAAGCTTACACTGATGTGATTTCATTGCTTGATCAGTCCGTAGTTAATACTCCCAGATCATCTGGATGCATGTTAATCAGGCCAATTCCACAAGCTTTACATTTCAGCTGTTGCTTTCTAGAAAAGAATATTGACATGTTTTAGCAAACCAGTAACAGGAACAAAGCCCCTGTCATGACATAGCTCTCTGGCTACACTGAAGGATTGCTGATGTGTTGGGCCTAAAAGGGTCTTCTATGTTCTAATAAAGTTTACACTGATGTGATTTAATTGGTTGATCAGTCCGTAGTTAATACTCCCAGGTCATCTGGATGCATGTTGATCAGGCCAATTCCATGACATAGCTCTCTAGCTACACTGAAGGGTTGCTGATGTGTCTGGGTCCTAAAAGGGTCTTCTATGTTCTAATAAAGCTTAAACTGATGTGATTTCATTGCTTGATCAGTCCGTAGTTAATACTCCCAGATCATCTGGATGCATGTTAATCAGGCCAATTCCACAAGCTTTACATTTCAGCTGTTGCTTTCTAGAAAAGAATATTGACATGTTTTAGCAAACCAGTAACAGGAACAAAGCCCCTGTCATGACATAGCTCTCTGGCTACACTGAAGAATTGCTGATGTGTCTGTGGCCTAAAAAGGTGTTCTATGTTCTAATGAAGCTTACACTGATGTGATTTCATTGCTTGATCAGTCCGTAGTTAATACTCCCAGATCATCTGGATGCATGTTAATCAGGCCAATTCCACAAGCTTTACATTTCAGCTGTTGCTTTCTAGAAAAGAATATTGACATGTTTTAGCAAACCAGTAACAGGAACAAAGCCCCTGTCATGACATAGCTCTCTGGCTACACTGAAGAATTGCTGATGTGTCTGTGGCCTAAAAAGGTGTTCTATGTTCTAATGAAGCTTACACTGATGTGATTTCATTGCTTGATCAGTCCGTAGTTAATACTCCCAGATCATCTGGATGCATGTTGATCAGGCCAATTCCATGACATAGCTCTCTAGCTACACTGAAGAATTGCTGATGTGTCTGTGGCCTAAAAAGGTCTTCTATGTTCTAATGAAGCTTACACTGATGTGATTTCATTGCTTGATCAGTCCGTAGTTAATACTCCCAGATCATCTGGATGCATGTTAATCAGGCCAATTCCACAAGCTTTACATTTCAGCTGTTGCTTTCTAGAAAAGAATATTGACATGTTTTAGCAAACCAGTAACAGGAACAAAGCCCCTGTCATGACATAGCTCTCTCTGGCTACGCTGAAGGATTGCTGATGTGTCGGGCCTAAAAGGGTCTTCTATGTTCTAATAAAATTTACACTGATGTGATTTCATTGGTTGATCAGTCCGTAGTTAATACTCCCAGGTCATCTGGATGCATGTTGATCAGGCCAATTCCATGTCATAGCTCTCTAGCTACACTGAAGAATTGCTGATGTGTCTGTGGCCTAAAAAGGTCTTCTATGTTCTAATGAAGCTTACACTGATGTGATTTCATTGCTTGATCAGTCCGTAGTTAATACTCCCAGATCATCTGGATGCATGTTGATCAGGCCAATTCCACAACATAGCTCTCTAGCTACACTGAAGAATTGCTGATGTGTCTGTGGCCTAAAAAGGTCTTCTATGTTCTAATGAAGCTTACACTGATGTGATTTCATTGCTTGATCAGTCCGTAGTTAATACTCCCAGATCATCTGGATGCATGTTGATCAGGCCAATTCCACAACATAGCTCTCTGGCTACACTGAAGGATTGCTGATGTGTCTGGGGCCTAAAAGGGTATTCTATGTTCTAATAAAGTTTACACTGATGTGATTTAATTGCTTGATCAGTCCGTAGTTAATACTCCCAGATCATCTGGATGCATGTTGATCAGGCCAATTCCACAACATAGCTCTCTGGCTACACTGAAGGATTGCTGATGTGTCTGGGGCCTAAAAGGGTATTCTATGTTCTAATAAAGTTTACACTGATGTGATTTAATTGCTTGATCAGTCCGTAGTTAATACTCCCAGATCATCTGGATGCATGCGAACCGCCCACGTGTGGAAAGTGGAAAACTCTTTCCCGCCGAAATAGCTCAGTTGGGAGAGCGTCAGACTGAAGATCTGACGGTCCCTGGTTCAAACCCGGGTTTCGGCAAAGGATCTACTTCTTCAGGATGTATTATTATCATGGAGCTTGGTACTCTAAAGAAAGAAAAAAACTCTCAACTTCTTAGGAATCTCTGTATTTCAGTGCTCAACCCTTGAATCAGGCGATTTCCAGATAAGTGCAAAATTTCATAAAATATCAGGAAGCAGGTGAGCTTGTAATGTCTGGTATGTTCTACAATGAGAAAACCACCTCACATTTGATATCCCAAACATACTCCCAGATCATCTGGATGCATGTTAATCAGGCCAATTCCACAAGCTTTACATTTCAGCTGTTGCTTTCTAGAAAAGAATATTGACATGTTTTAGCAAACCAGTAACAGGAACAAAGCCCCTGTCATGACATAGCTCTCTGGCTACACTGAAGAATTGCTTATGTCTGTGGCCTAAAAAGGTCTTCTATGTTCTAATGAAGCTTACACTGATGTGATTTCATTGCTTGATCAGTCCGTAGTTAATACTCCCAGATCATCTGGATGCATGTTAATCAGGCCAATTCCACAAGCTTTACATTTCAGCTGTTGCTTTCTAGAAAAGAATATTGACATGTTTTAGCAAACCAGTAACAGGAACAAAGCCCCTGTCATGACATAGCTCTCTGGCTACACTGAAAAATTGCTGATGTGTCTGTGGCCTAAAAGGGTCTTCTATATTCTAATAAAGCTTAAACTGATGTGATTTCATTGCTTGATCAGTCCGTAGTTAATACTCCCAGATCATCTGGATGCATGTTAATCAGGCCAATTCCACAAGCTTTACATTTCAGCTGTTGCTTTCTAGAAAAGAATATTGACATGTTTTAGCAAACCAGTAACAGGAACAAAGCCCCTGTCATGACATAGCTCTCTGGCTACACTGAAGAATTGCTGATGTGTCTGTGGCCTAAAAAGGTCTTCTATGTTCTAATGAAGCTTACACTGATGTGATTTCATTGCTTGATCAGTCCGTAGTTAATACTCCCAGATCATCTGGATGCATGTTAATCAGGCCAATTCCACAAGCTTTACATTTCAGCTGTTGCTTTCTAGAAAAGAATATTGACATGTTTTAGCAAACCAGTAACAGGAACAAAGCCCCTGTCATGACATAGCTCTCTGGCTACACTGAAGGATTGCTGATGTGTCTGTGGCCTAAAAAGGTCTTCTATGTTCTAATGAAGCTTACACTGATGTGATTTCATTGCTTGATCAGTCCGTAGTTAATACTCCCAGATCATCTGGATGCATGTTGATCAGGCCAATTCCATGACATAGCTCTCTAGCTACACTGAAGAATTGCTGATGTGTCTGTGACCTAAAAAGGTCTTCTATGTTCTAATGAAGCTTACACTGATGTGATTTCATTGCTTGATCAGTCCGTAGTTAATACTCCCAGATCATCTGGATGCATGTTAATCAGGCCAATTCCACAAGCTTTACATTTCAGCTGTTGCTTTCTAGAAAAGAATATTGACATGTTTTAGCAAACCAGTAACAGGAACAAAGCCCCTGTCATGACATAGCTCTCTGGCTACGCTGAAGGATTGCTGATGTGTCGGGCCTAAAAGGGTCTTCTATGTTCTAATAAAATTTACACTGATGTGATTTCATTGGTTGATCAGTCCGTAGTTAATACTCCCAGGTCATCTGGATGCATGTTGATCAGGCCAATTCCATGACATAGCTCTCTAGCTACACTGAAGAATTGCTGATGTGTCTGTGACCTAAAAAGGTCTTCTATGTTCTAATGAAGCTTACACTGATGTGATTTCATTGCTTGATCAGTCCGTAGTTAATACTCCCAGATCATCTGGATGCATGTTAATCAGGCCAATTCCACAAGCTTTACATTTCAGCTGTTGCTTTCTAGAAAATAATATTGACATGTTTTAGCAAACCAGTAACAGGAACAAAGCCCCTGTCATGACATAGCTCTCTGGCTACGCTGAAGGATTGCTGATGTGTCGGGCCTAAAAGGGTCTTCTATGTTCTAATAAAATTTACACTGATGTGATTTCATTGGTTGATCAGTCCGTAGTTAATACTCCCAGATCATCTGGATGCATGCGAACCGCCCACGTGTGGAAAGTGGAAAACTCTTTCCTGCCGAAATAGCTCAGTTGGGAGAGCGTCAGACTGAAGATCTGACGGTCCCTGGTTCAAACCCGGGTTTCGGCAAAGGATCTACTTCTTCAGGATGTATTATTATCATGGAGCTTGGTACTCTAAAGAAAGAAAAAAACTCTCAACTTCTTAGGAATCTCTGTATTTCAGTGCTCAACCCTTAAATCAGGCGATTTCCAGATAAGTGCAAAATTTCATAAAATATCAGGAAGCAGGTGAGCTTGTAATGTCTGGTTTCTTCTACAATGAGAAAACCACCTCACATTTGATATCCCAAACATACTCCCAGATCATCTGGATGCATGTTAATCAGGCCAATTCCACAAGCTTTACATTTCAGCTGTTGCTTTCTAGAAAAGAATATTGACATGTTTTAGCAAACCAGTAACAGGAACAAAGCCCCTGTCATGACATAGCTCTCTGGCTACACTGAAGAATTGCTTATGTCTGTGGCCTAAAAAGGTCTTCTATGTTCTAATGAAGCTTACACTGATGTGATTTCATTGCTTGATCAGTCCGTAGTTAATACTCCCAGATCATCTGGATGCATGTTAATCAGGCCAATTCCACAAGCTTTACATTTCAGCTGTTGCTTTCTAGAAAATAATATTGACATGTTTTAGCAAACCAGTAACAGGAACAAAGCCCCTGTCATGACATAGCTCTCTGGCTACGCTGAAGGATTGCTGATGTGTCGGGCCTAAAAGGGTCTTCTATGTTCTAATAAAATTTACACTGATGTGATTTCATTGGTTGATCAGTCCGTAGTTAATACTCCCAGGTCATCTGGATGCATGTTGATCAGGCCAATTCCATGACATAGCTCTCTAGCTACACTGAAGAATTGCTGATGTGTCTGTGGCCTAAAAATGTCTTCTATGTTCTAATAAAATTTACACTGATGTGATTTCATTGGTTGATCAGTCCGTAGTTAATACTCCCAGATCATCTGGATGCATGTGAACCGCCCACGTGTGGAAAGTGGAAAACTCTTTCCTGCTGAAATAGCTCAGTTGGGAGAGCGTCAGACTAAAGATCTGAAGGTCCCTGTTTCAAACCTGGGTTTCGGCAAAGGATCTACTTTTTCAGGATGTATTATTATCAGGGAGCTTGGTACTCTGAAGAAAAAAAAAAACTCTCAACTTCTTAGGAATCTCTGTATTTGAGTGCTCAACCCTTAAATCAGGCGATTTCCAGATAAGTGCAAAGTTTCATAAAATATCAGGAAGCAGGTGAGCTTGTAATGTCCGGTTTTTTCTACAATGAGAAAACCACCTCACATTTGACATCCCAAACATACTCCCAGATCATCTGGATGCATGTTAATCCGGCCAATTCCACAAGCTTTACATTTCAGCTGTTGCTTTCTAGAAAAGAATATTGACATGTTTTAGCAAACCAGTAACAGGAACAAAGCCCCTGTCATGACATAGCTCTCTGGCTACGCTGAAGGATTGCTGATGTGTCGGGCCTAAAAGGGTCTTCTATGTTCTAATAAAGTTTACACTGATGTGATTTCATTGGTTGATCAGTCCGTAGTTAATACTCCCAGGTCATCTGGATGCATGTTGATCAGGCCAATTCCATGACATAGCTCTCTGGCTACACTGAAGGGTTGCTGATGTGTCTGGGTCCTAAAAGGGTCTTCTATGTTCTAATAAAGCTTAAACTGATGTGATTTCATTGCTTGATCAGTCCGTAGTTAATACTCCCAGATCATCTGGATGCATGTTAATCAGGCCAATTCCACAAGCTTTACATTTCAGCTGTTGCTTTCTAGAAAAGAATATTGACATGTTTTAGCAAACCAGTAACAGGAACAAAGCCCCTTTCATGACATAGCTCTCTGGCTACGCTGAAGGATTGCTGATGTGTCGGACCTAAAAGGGTCTTCTATGTTCTAATAAAATTTACACTGATGTGATTTCATTGGTTGATCAGTCCGTAGTTAATACTCCCAGATCATCTGGATGCATGTTGATCAGGCCAATTCCACAACATAGCTCTCTGGCTACACTGAAGGATTGCTGATGTGTCTGGGGCCTAAAAGGGTATTCTATGTTCTAATAAAGTTTACACTGATGTGATTTCATTGCTTGATCAGTCCGTAGTTAATACTCCCAGATCATCTGGATGCATGCGAACCGCCCACGTGTGGAAAGTGGAAAACTCTTTCCTGCCGAAATAGCTCAGTTGGGAGAGCGTCAGACTGAAGATCTGACGGTCCCTGGTTCAAACCTGGGTTTCGGCAAAGGATCTACTTCTTCAGGATGTATTATTATCATGGAGCTTGGTACTCTGAAGAAAAAAAAAACTCTCAACTTCTTAGGAATCTCTGTATTTGAGTGCTCAACCCTTAAATCAGGCGATTTCCAGATAAGTGCAAAATTTCATAAAATATCAGGAAGCAGGTGAGCTTGTAATGTCTGGTTTTTTCTACAATGAGAAAACCACCTCACATTTGATATCCCAAACATACTCCCAGATCATCTGGATGCATGTTAATCAGGCCAATTCCACAAGCTTTACATTTCAGCTGTTGCTTTCTAGAAAAGAATATTGAAATGTTTTAGCAAACCAGTAACAGGAACAAAGCCCCTGTCATGACATAGCTCTCTGGCTACACTGAAGAATTGCTTATGTGTCTGTGGCCTAAAAAGGTCTTCTATGTTCTAATGAAGCTTACACTGATGTGATTTCATTGCTTGATCAGTCCGTAGTTAATACTCCCAGATCATCTGGATGCATGTTAATCAGGCCAATTCCACAAGCTTTACATTTCAGCTGTTGCTTTCTAGAAAAGAATATTGACATGTTTTAGCAAACCAGTAACAGGAACAAAGCCCCTGTCATGACATAGCTCTCTGGCTACACTGAAGGATTGCTGATGTGTTGGGCCTAAAAGGGTCTTCTATGTTCTAATAAAGTTTACACTGATGTGATTTCATTGGTTGATCAGTCCGTAGTTAATACTCCCAGATCATCTGGATGCATGTTGATCAGGCCAATTCCATGACATAGCTCTCTAGCTACACTGAAGAATTGCTGATGTGTCTGTGGCCTAAAAAGGTCTTCTATGTTCTAATGAAGCTTACACTGATGTGATTTCATTGCTTGATCAGTCCGTAGTTAATACTCCCAGATCATCTGGATGCATGTTAATCAGGCCAATTCCACAAGCTTTACATTTCAGCTGTTGCTTTCTAGAAAATAATATTGACATGTTTTAGCAAACCAGTAACAGGAACAAAGCCCCTGTCATGACATAGCTCTCTGGCTACGCTGAAGGATTGCTGATGTGTCGGGCCTAAAAGGGTCTTCTATGTTCTAATAAAATTTACACTGATGTGATTTCATTGGTTGATCAGTCCGTAGTTAATACTCCCAGGTCATCTGGATGCATGTTGATCAGGCCAATTCCATGACATAGCTCTCTAGCTACACTGAAGAATTGCTGATGTGTCTGTGGCCTAAAAATGTCTTCTATGTTCTAATAAAGCTTACACTGATGTGATTTCATTGCTTGATCAGTCCGTAGTTAATACTCCCAGATCATCTGGATGCATGTTAATCAGGCCAATTCCACAAGCTTTACATTTCAGCTGTTGCTTTCTAGAAAAGAATATTGACATGTTTTAGCAAACCAGTAACAGGAACAAAGCCCCTGTCATGACATGGCTCTCTGGCTACACTGAAGAATTGCTGATGTGTCTGTGGCCTAAAAAGGTCTTCTATGTTCTAATGAAGCTTACACTGATGTGATTTCATTGCTTGATCAGTCCGTAGTTAATACTCCCAGATCATCTGGATGCATGTTAATCAGGCCAATTCCATGTCATAGCTCTCTGGCTACACTGAAGAATTGCTGATGTGTCTGTGGCCTAAAAAGGTCTTTTATGTTCTAATGAAGCTTACACTGATGTGATTTCATTGCTTGATCAGTCTGTAGTTAATACTCCCAGATCATCTGGATGCATGTTAATCAGGCCAATTCCACAAGCTTTACATTTCAGCTGTTGCTTTCTAGAAAATAATATTGACATGTTTTAGCAAACCAGTAACAGGAACAAAGCCCCTGTCATGACATAGCTCTCTGGCTACACTGAAGGATTGCTGATGTGTCGGGCCTAAAAGGGTCTTCTATGTTCTAATAAAGTTTACACTGATGTGATTTCATTGGTTGATCAGTCCGTAGTTAATACTCCCAGGTCATCTGGATGCATGTTGATCAGGCCAATTCCATGACATAGCTCTCTGGCTACACTGAAGAATTGCTGATGTGTCTGTGGCCTAAAAAGGTCTTCTATGTTCTAATGAAGCTTACACTGATGTGATTTCATTGCTTGATCAGTCCGTAGTTAATACTCCCAGATCATCTGGATGCATGTTAATCAGGCCAATTCCACAAGCTTTACATTTCAGCTGTTGCTTTCTAGAAAAGAATATTGACATGTTTTAGCAAACCAGTAACAGGAACAAAGCCCCTGTCATGACATAGCTCTCTGGCTACACTGAAGAATTGCTGATGTGTCTGTGGCCTAAAAAGGTCTTCTATGTTCTAATGAAGCTTACACTGATGTGATTTCATTGCTTGATCAGTCCGTAGTTAATACTTCTAGATCATCTGGATGCATGTTAATCAGGCCAATTCCATGTCATAGCTCTCTGGCTACACTGAAGAATTGCTGATGTGTCTGGGGCCTAATAGGGTCTTCTATGTTCTAATAAAGTTTACACTGATGTGATTTCATTGCTTGATCAGTCTGTAGTTAATACTCCCAGATCATCTGGATGCATGTTAATCAGGCCAATTCCACAATCTTTACATTTCAGCTGTTGCTTTCTAGAAAAGAATATTGACATGTTTTAGCAAACCAGTAACAGGAACAAAGCCCCTGTCATGACATAGCTCTCTGGCTACACTGAAGGATTGCTGATGTGTCGGGCCTAATAGGGTCTTCTATGTTCTAATAAAGTTTACACTGATGTGATTTCATTGGTTGATCAGTCCGTAGTTAATACTCCCAGGTCATCTGGATGCATGTTGATCAGGCCAATTCCATGACATAGCTCTCTGGCTACACTGAAGAATTGCTGATGTGTCTGTGGCCTAAAAAGGTCTTCTATGTTCTAATGAAGCTTACACTGATGTGATTTCATTGCTTGATCAGTCCGTAGTTAATACTCCCAGATCATCTGGATGCATGTTAATCAGGCCAATTCCACAAGCTTTACATTTCAGCTGTTGCTTTCTAGAAAAGAATATTGACATGTTTTAGCAAACCAGTAACAGGAACAAAGCCCCTGTCATGACATAGCTCTCTGGCTACACTGAAGAATTGCTGATGTGTCTGTGGCCTAAAAAGGTCTTCTATGTTCTAATGAAGCTTACACTGATGTGATTTCATTGCTTGATCAGTCCGTAGTTAATACTCCCAGATCATCTGGATGCATGTTAATCAGGCCAATTCCACAAGCTTTACATTTCAGCTGTTGCTTTCTAGAAAAGAATATTGACATGTTTTAGCAAACCAGTAACAGGAACAAAGCCCCTGTCATGACATAGCTCTCTGGCTACACTGAAGGATTGCTGATGTGTTGGGCCTAAAAGGGTCTTCTATGTTCTAATAAAGTTTACACTGATGTGATTTAATTGGTTGATCAGTCCGTAGTTAATACTCCCAGGTCATCTGGATGCATGTGAACCGCCCACGTATGGAAAGTGGTAAAGTCTTTCCTGCCGAAATAGCTCAGTTGGGAGAGCGTCAGACTGAAGATCTGAAGGTCCCTGGTTCAAACCCGGGTTTCGGCAAAGGATTTACTTCTTCAGGATGTATTATTATCAGGGAGCTTGGTACTCTGAAGAAAAAAAAAACTCTCAACTTCTTAGGAATCTCTGTATTTGAGTGCTCAACCCTTAAATCAGGCGATTTCCAGATAAGTGCAAAGTTTCATAATATATCAGGAAGCAGGTGAGCTTGTAATGTCTGGTTTTTTCTACAATGAGAAAACCACCTCACATTTGATATCCCAAACATACTCCCAGATCATCTGGATGCATGTTAATCAGGCCAATTCCACAAGCTTTACATTTCAGCTGTTGCTTTCTAGAAAATAATATTGACATGTTTTAGCAAACCAGTAACAGGAACAAAGCCCCTGTCATGACATAGCTCTCTGGCTACACTGAAGAATTGCTGATGTGTCTGTGGCCTAAAAAGGTCTTCTATGTTCTAATGAAGCTTACACTGATGTGATTTCATTGCTTGATCAGTCCGTAGTTAATACTCCCAGATCATCTGGATGCATGTTAATCAGGCCAATTCCACAAGCTTTACATTTCAGCTGTTGCTTTCTAGAAAAGAATATTGACATGTTTTAGCAAACCAGTAACAGGAACAAAGCCCCTGTCATGACATAGCTCTCTGGGTACACTGAAGAATTGCTGATGTGTCTGTGGCCTAAAAAGGTCTTCTATGTTCTAATGAAGCTTACACTGATGTGATTTCATTGCTTGATCAGTCCGTAGTTAATACTTCTAGATCATCTGGATGCATGTTAATCAGGCCAATTCCATGTCATAGCTCTCTGGCTACACTGAAGAATTGCTGATGTGTCTGTGGCCTAAAAAGGTCTTTTATGTTCTAATGAAGCTTACACTGATGTGATTTCATTGCTTGATCAGTCTGTAGTTAATACTCCCAGATCATCTGGATGCATGTTAATCAGGCCAATTCCACAATCTTTACATTTCAGCTGTTGCTTTCTAGAAAAGAATATTGACATGTTTTAGCAAACCAGTAACAGGAACAAAGCCCCTGTCATGACATAGCTCTCTGGCTACACTGAAGGATTGCTGATGTGTCGGGCCTAAAAGGGTCTTCTATGTTCTAATAAAGTTTACACTGATGTGATTTCATTGGTTGATCAGTCCGTAGTTAATACTCCCAGGTCATCTGGATGCATGTTGATCAGGCCAATTCCATGACATAGCTCTCTGGCTACACTGAAGAATTGCTGATGTGTCTGTGGCCTAAAAAGGTCTTCTATGTTCTAATGAAGCTTACACTGATGTGATTTCATTGCTTGATCAGTCCGTAGTTAATACTCCCAGATCATCTGGATGCATGTTAATCAGGCCAATTCCACAAGCTTTACATTTCAGCTGTTGCTTTCTAGAAAAGAATATTGACATGTTTTAGCAAACCAGTAACAGGAACAAAGCCCCTGTCATGACATAGCTCTCTGGCTACACTGAAGAATTGCTGATGTGTCTGTGGCCTAAAAAGGTCTTCTATGTTCTAATGAAGCTTACACTGATGTGATTTCATTGCTTGATCAGTCCGTAGTTAATACTTCTAGATCATCTGGATGCATGTTAATCAGGCCAATTCCATGTCATAGCTCTCTGGCTACACTGAAGAATTGCTGATGTGTCTGTGGCCTAAAAAGGTCTTTTATGTTCTAATGAAGCTTACACTGATGTGATTTCATTGCTTGATCAGTCTGTAGTTAATACTCCCAGATCATCTGGATGCATGTTAATCAGGCCAATTCCACAATCTTTACATTTCAGCTGTTGCTTTCTAGAAAAGAATATTGACATGTTTTAGCAAACCAGTAACAGGAACAAAGCCCCTGTCATGACATAGCTCTCTGGCTACACTGAAGGATTGCTGATGTGTCGGGCCTAATAGGGTCTTCTATGTTCTAATAAAGTTTACACTGATGTGATTTCATTGGTTGATCAGTCCGTAGTTAATACTCCCAGGTCATCTGGATGCATGTTGATCAGGCCAATTCCATGACATAGCTCTCTGGCTACACTGAAGAATTGCTGATGTGTCTGTGGCCTAAAAAGGTCTTCTATGTTCTAATGAAGCTTACACTGATGTGATTTCATTGCTTGATCAGTCCGTAGTTAATACTCCCAGATCATCTGGATGCATGTTAATCAGGCCAATTCCACAAGCTTTACATTTCAGCTGTTGCTTTCTAGAAAAGAATATTGACATGTTTTAGCAAACCAGTAACAGGAACAAAGCCCCTGTCATGACATAGCTCTCTGGCTACACTGAAGAATTGCTGATGTGTCTGTGGCCTAAAAAGGTCTTCTATGTTCTAATGAAGCTTACACTGATGTGATTTCATTGCTTGATCAGTCCGTAGTTAATACTCCCAGATCATCTGGATGCATGTTAATCAGGCCAATTCCACAAGCTTTACATTTCAGCTGTTGCTTTCTAGAAAAGAATATTGACATGTTTTAGCAAACCAGTAACAGGAACAAAGCCCCTGTCATGACATAGCTCTCTGGCTACACTGAAGGATTGCTGATGTGTTGGGCCTAAAAGGGTCTTCTATGTTCTAATAAAGTTTACACTGATGTGATTTAATTGGTTGATCAGTCCGTAGTTAATACTCCCAGGTCATCTGGATGCATGTGAACCGCCCACGTATGGAAAGTGGTAAAGTCTTTCCTGCCGAAATAGCTCAGTTGGGAGAGCGTCAGACTGAAGATCTGAAGGTCCTTGGTTCAAACCCGGGTTTCGGCAAAGGATTTACTTCTTCAGGATGTATTATTATCAGGGAGCTTGGTACTCTGAAGAAAAAAAAAACTCTCAACTTCTTAGGAATCTCTGTATTTGAGTGCTCAACCCTTAAATCAGGCGATTTCCAGATAAGTGCAAAGTTTCATAATATATCAGGAAGCAGGTGAGCTTGTAATGTCTGGTTTTTTCTACAATGAGAAAACCACCTCACATTTGATATCCCAAACATACTCCCAGATCATCTGGATGCATGTTAATCAGGCCAATTCCACAAGCTTTACATTTCAGCTGTTGCTTTCTAGAAAAGAATATTGACATGTTTTAGCAAACCAGTAACAGGAACAAAGCCCCTGTCATGACATAGCTCTCTGGCTACACTGAAGAATTGCTGATGTGTCTGTGGCCTAAAAAGGTCTTCTATGTTCTAATGAAGCTTACACTGATGTGATTTCATTGCTTGATCAGTCCGTAGTTAATACTCCCAGATCATCTGGATGCATGTTAATCAGGCCAATTCCACAAGCTTTACATTTCAGCTGTTGCTTTCTAGAAAAGAATATTGACATGTTTTAGCAAACCAGTAACAGGAACAAAGCCCCTGTCATGACATAGCTCTCTGGGTACACTGAAGAATTGCTGATGTGTCTGTGGCCTAAAAAGGTCTTCTATGTTCTAATGAAGCTTACACTGATGTGATTTCATTGCTTGATCAGTCCGTAGTTAATACTTCTAGATCATCTGGATGCATGTTAATCAGGCCAATTCCATGTCATAGCTCTCTGGCTACACTGAAGAATTGCTGATGTGTCTGTGGCCTAAAAAGGTCTTTTATGTTCTAATGAAGCTTACACTGATGTGATTTCATTGCTTGATCAGTCTGTAGTTAATACTCCCAGATCATCTGGATGCATGTTAATCAGGCCAATTCCACAATCTTTACATTTCAGCTGTTGCTTTCTAGAAAAGAATATTGACATGTTTTAGCAAACCAGTAACAGGAACAAAGCCCCTGTCATGACATAGCTCTCTGGCTACACTGAAGGATTGCTGATGTGTCGGGCCTAAAAGGGTCTTCTATGTTCTAATAAAGTTTACACTGATGTGATTTCATTGCTTGATCAGTCCGTAGTTAATACTCCCAGATCATCTGGATGCATGTTAATCAGGCCAATTCCACAAGCTTTACATTTCGGCTGTTGCTTTCTAGAAAACAATATTTACATGTTTTAGCAAACCAGTAACAGGAACAAAGCCCCGGTAATGACATAGCCCTCTGGCTACACTGAAGGATTGCTGATGTGTCTGGGGCCTAAAAGGGTCTTCTATGTTCTAATGAAGCTTACACTGATGTGATTTCTTTGGTTGATCAGTCCGTAGTTAATACTCCCAGATCATCTGGATGCATGTTGATCAGGCCAATTCCACAACATAGCTCTCTGGCTACACTGAAGGATTGCTGATGTGTCTGGGGCCTAAAAGGGTCTTCTATGTTCTAATAAAGTTTACACTGATGTGATTTCATTGCTTGATCAGTCCGTAGTTAATACTCCCAGATCATCTGGATGCATGTTGATCAGGCCAATTCCACAACATAGCTCTCTGGCTACACTGAAGGATTGCTGATGTGTCTGGGGCCTAAAAGGGTCTTCTATGTTCTAATGAAGCTTACACTGATGTGATTTCTTTGGTTGATCAGTCCGTAGTTAATACTCCCAGATCATCTGGATGCATGTTGATCAGGCCAATTCCACAACATAGCTCTCTGGCTACACTGAAGGATTGCTGATGTGTCTGGGGCCTAAAAGGGTCTTCTATGTTCTAATAAAGTTTACACTGATGTGATTTCATTGCTTGATCAGTCCGTAGTTAATACTCCCAGATCATCTGGATGCATGTTGATCAGGCCAATTCCACAACATAGCTCTCTGGCTACACTGAAGGATTGCTGATGTGTCTGGGGCCTAAAAGGGTCTTCTATGTTCTAATAAAGTTTACACTGATGTGATTTCATTGCTTGATCAGTCCGTAGTTAATACTCCCAGATCATCTGGATGCATGTTGATCAGGCCAATTCCACAACATAGCTCTCTGGCTACACTGAAGGATTGCTGATGTGTCTGGGGCCTAAAAGGGTCTTCTATGTTCTAATAAAGTTTACACTGATGTGATTTCATTGCTTGATCAGTCCGTAGTTAATACTCCCAGATCATCTGGATGCATGTTGATCAGGCCAATTCCACAACATAGCTCTCTGGCTACACTGAAGGATTGCTGATGTGTCTGGGGCCTAAAAGGGTCTTCTATGTTCTAATTAAGCTTACACTGATGTGATTTCATTGGTTGATCAGTCCGTAGTTAATACTCCCAGATCATCTGGATGCATGTTGATCAGGCCAATTCCACAACATAGCTCTCTGGCTACACTGAAGGATTGCTGATGTGCCTGGGGCCTAAAAGGGTCTTCTATGTTCTAATAAAGTTTACACTGATGTGATTTCATTGCTTGATCAGTCCGTAGTTAATACTCCCAGATCATCTGGATGCATGTTGATCAGGCCAATTCCACAACATAGCTCTCTGGCTACACTGAAGGATTGCTGATGTGTCTGGGGCCTAAAAGGGTCTTCTATGTTCTAATAAAGTTTACACTGATGTGATTTCATTGCTTGATCAGTCCGTAGTTAATACTCCCAGATCATCTGGATGCATGTTGATCAGGCCAATTCCACAACATAGCTCTCTGGCTACACTGAAGGATTGCTGATGTGTCTGGGGCCTAAAAGGGTCTTCTATGTTCTAATAAAGTTTACACTGATGTGATTTCATTGCTTGATCAGTCCGTAGTTAATACTCCCAGATCATCTGGATGCATGTGAACCGCCCACGTGTGGAAAGTGGAAAACTCTTTCCTGCCGAAATAGCTCAGTTGGGAGAGCGTCAGACTGAAGATCTGAAGGTCCCTGGTTCAAAACCGGGTTTCGGCAAAGGATTTACTTCTTCAGGATGTATTATTATCAGGGAGCTTGGTACTCTAAAGAAAAAAAAACTCTCAACTTCTTAGGAATCTCTGTATTTCAGTGCTCAACCCTTAAATCAGGCGATTTCCAGATAAGTGCAAAGTTTCATAATATATCAGGAAGCAGGTGAGCTTGTAATGGCTGGTTTTTTCTACAATGAGAAAACCACCTCACATTTGATATCCCAAACATACTCCCAGATCATCTGGATGCATGTTAATCAGGCCAATTCCACAAGCTTTACATTTCAGCTGTTGCTTTCTAGAAAATAATATTGACATGTTTTAGCAAACCAGTAACAGGAACAAAGCCCCTGTCATGACATAGCTCTCTGGCTACACTGAAGAATTGCTGATGTGTCTGTGGCCTAAAAAGGTCTTCTATGTTCTAATGAAGCTTACACTGATGTGATTTCATTGCTTGATCAGTCCGTAGTTAATACTCCCAGATCATCTGGATGCATGTTAATCAGGCCAATTCCACAAGCTTTACATTTCAGCTGTTGCTTTCTAGAAAAGAATATTGACATGTTTTAGCAAACCAGTAACAGGAACAAAGCCCCTGTCATGACATAGCTCTCTGGGTACACTGAAGAATTGCTGATGTGTCTGTGGCCTAAAAAGGTCTTCTATGTTCTAATGAAGCTTACACTGATGTGATTTCATTGCTTGATCAGTCCGTAGTTAATACTTCTAGATCATCTGGATGCATGTTAATCAGGCCAATTCCATGTCATAGCTCTCTGGCTACACTGAAGAATTGCTGATGTGTCTGTGGCCTAAAAAGGTCTTTTATGTTCTAATGAAGCTTACACTGATGTGATTTCATTGCTTGATCAGTCTGTAGTTAATACTCCCAGATCATCTGGATGCATGTTAATCAGGCCAATTCCACAATCTTTACATTTCAGCTGTTGCTTTCTAGAAAAGAATATTGACATGTTTTAGCAAACCAGTAACAGGAACAAAGCCCCTGTCATGACATAGCTCTCTGGCTACACTGAAGGATTGCTGATGTGTCGGGCCTAAAAGGGTCTTCTATGTTCTAATAAAGTTTACACTGATGTGATTTCATTGCTTGATCAGTCCGTAGTTAATACTCCCAGATCATCTGGATGCATGTTAATCAGGCCAATTCCACAAGCTTTACATTTCGGCTGTTGCTTTCTAGAAAACAATATTTACATGTTTTAGCAAACCAGTAACAGGAACAAAGCCCCGGTAATGACATAGCCCTCTGGCTACACTGAAGGATTGCTGATGTGTCTGGGGCCTAAAAGGGTCTTCTATGTTCTAATGAAGCTTACACTGATGTGATTTCTTTGGTTGATCAGTCCGTAGTTAATACTCCCAGATCATCTGGATGCATGTTGATCAGGCCAATTCCACAACATAGCTCTCTGGCTACACTGAAGGATTGCTGATGTGTCTGGGGCCTAAAAGGGTCTTCTATGTTCTAATAAAGTTTACACTGATGTGATTTCATTGCTTGATCAGTCCGTAGTTAATACTCCCAGATCATCTGGATGCATGTTGATCAGGCCAATTCCACAACATAGCTCTCTGGCTACACTGAAGGATTGCTGATGTGTCTGGGGCCTAAAAGGGTCTTCTATGTTCTAATGAAGCTTACACTGATGTGATTTCATTGGTTGATCAGTCCGTAGTTAATACTCCCAGATCATCTGGATGCATGTTGATCAGGCCAATTCCACAACATAGCTCTCTGGCTACACTGAAGGATTGCTGATGTGTCTGGGGCCTAAAAGGGTCTTCTATGTTCTAATAAAGTTTACACTGATGTGATTTCATTGCTTGATCAGTCCGTAGTTAATACTCCCAGATCATCTGGATGCATGTTGATCAGGCCAATTCCACAACATAGCTCTCTGGCTACACTGAAGGATTGCTGATGTGTCTGGGGCCTAAAAGGGTCTTCTATGTTCTAATAAAGTTTACACTGATGTGATTTCATTGCTTGATCAGTCCGTAGTTAATACTCCCAGATCATCTGGATGCATGTTGATCAGGCCAATTCCACAACATAGCTCTCTGGCTACACTGAAGGATTGCTGATGTGTCTGGGGCCTAAAAGGGTCTTCTATGTTCTAATAAAGTTTACACTGATGTGATTTCATTGCTTGATCAGTCCGTAGTTAATACTCCCAGATCATCTGGATGCATGTTGATCAGGCCAATTCCACAACATAGCTCTCTGGCTACACTGAAGGATTGCTGATGTGTCTGGGGCCTAAAAGGGTCTTCTATGTTCTAATGAAGCTTACACTGATGTGATTTCTTTGGTTGATCAGTCCGTAGTTAATACTCCCAGATCATCTGGATGCATGTTGATCAGGCCAATTCCACAACATAGCTCTCTGGCTACACTGAAGGATTGCTGATGTGTCTGGGGCCTAAAAGGGTCTTCTATGTTCTAATAAAGTTTACACTGATGTGATTTCATTGCTTGATCAGTCCGTAGTTAATACTCCCAGATCATCTGGATGCATGTTGATCAGGCCAATTCCACAACATAGCTCTCTGGCTACACTGAAGGATTGCTGATGTGTCTGGGGCCTAAAAGGGTCTTCTATGTTCTAATAAAGTTTACACTGATGTGATTTCATTGCTTGATCAGTCCGTAGTTAATACTCCCAGATCATCTGGATGCATGTTGATCAGGCCAATTCCACAACATAGCTCTCTGGCTACACTGAAGGATTGCTGATGTGTCTGGGGCCTAAAAGGGTCTTCTATGTTCTAATAAAGTTTACACTGATGTGATTTCATTGCTTGATCAGTCCGTAGTTAATACTCCCAGATCATCTGGATGCATGTGAACCGCCCACGTGTGGAAAGTGGAAAACTCTTTCCTGCCGAAATAGCTCAGTTGGGAGAGCGTCAGACTGAAGATCTGAAGGTCCCTGGTTCAAAACCGGGTTTCGGCAAAGGATTTACTTCTTCAGGATGTATTATTATCAGGGAGCTTGGTACTCTGAAGAAAAAAAAAACTCTCAACTTCTTAGGAATCTCTGTATTTGAGTGCTCAACCCTTAAATCAGGCGATTTCCAGATAAGTGCAAAGTTTCATAAAATATCAGGAAGCAGGTGAGCTTGTAATGTCTGGTTTTTTCTACAATGAGAAAACCACCTCACATTTGATATCCCAAACATACTCCCAGATCATCTGGATGCATGTTAATCAGGCCAATTCCACAAGCTTTACATTTCAGCTGTTGCTTTCTAGAAAAGAATATTGACATGTTTTAGCAAACCAGTAACAGGAACAAAGCCCCTGTCATGACATAGCTCTCTGGCTACACTGAAGAATTGCTGATGTGTCTGTGGCCTAAAAAGGTCTTCTATGTTCTAATGAAGCTTACACTGATGTGATTTCATTGCTTGATCAGTCCGTAGTTAATACTCCCAGATCATCTGGATGCATGTTAATCAGGCCAATTCCACAAGCTTTACATTTCAGCTGTTGCTTTCTAGAAAATAATATTGACATGTTTTAGCAAACCAGTAACAGGAACAAAGCCCCTGTCATGACATAGCTCTCTGGCTACACTGAAGGATTGCTGATGTGTCGGGCCTAAAAGGGTCTTCTATGTTCTAATAAAGTTTACACTGATGTGATTTCATTGGTTGATCAGTCCGTAGTTAATACTCCCAGGTCATCTGGATGCATGTTGATCAGGCCAATTCCATGACATAGCTCTCTAGCTACACTGAAGAATTGCTGATGTGTCTGGGGCCTAAAAGGGTCTTCTATGTTCTAATAAAGTTTACACTGATGTGATTTCATTGCTTGATCAGTCCGTAGTTAATACTCCCAGATCATCTGGATGCATGTTAATCAGGCCAATTCCACAAGCTTTACATTTCAGCTGTTGCTTTCTAGAAAAGAATATTGACATGTTTTAGCAAACCAGTAACAGGAACAAAGCCCCTGTCATGACATAGCTCTCTGGCTACACTGAAGAATTGCTGATGTGTCTGTGGCCTAAAAAGGTCTTCTATGTTCTAATGAAGCTTACACTGATGTGATTTCATTGCTTGATCAGTCCGTAGTTAATACTCCCAGATCATCTGGATGCATGTTAATCAGGCCAATTCCACAAGCTTTACATTTCAGCTGTTGCTTTCTAGAAAATAATATTGACATGTTTTAGCAAACCAGTAACAGGAACAAAGCCCCTGTCATGACATAGCTCTCTGGCTACACTGAAGGACTGCTGATGTGTTTAGCCTAAAAGGGTCTTCTATGGTCTAATAAAGTTTACACTGATGTGATTTCATTGGTTGATCAGTCCGTAGTTAATACTCCCAGATCATCTGGATGCATGTTAATCAGGCCAATTCCACAAGCTTTACATTTCAGCTGTTGCTTTCTAGAAAAGAATATTGACATGTTTTAGCAAACCAGTAACAGGAACAAAGCCCCTGTCATGACATAGCTCTCTGGCTACGCTGAAGGATTGCTGATGTGTCGGGCCTAAAAGGGTCTTCTATGTTCTAATAAAATTTACACTGATGTGATTTCATTGGTTGATCAGTCCGTAGTTAATACTCCCAGGTCATCTGGATGCATGTTGATCAGACCAATTCCATGACATAGGTCTCTAGCTACACTGAAGAATTGCTGATGTGTCTGTGGCCTAATAAGGTCTTCTATGTTCTAATGAAGCTTACACTGATGTGATTTCATTGCTTGATCAGTCCGTAGTTAATACTCCCAGATCATCTGGATGCATGTTGATCAGGCCAATTCCACAACATAGCTCTCTGGCTACACTGAAGGATTGCTGATGTGTCTGTGGCCTAAAAGGGTCTTCTATGTTCTAATAAAGCTTAAACTGATGTGATTTCATTGCTTGATCAGTCCGTAGTTAATACTCCCAGATCATCTGGATGCATGTTGATCAGGCCAATTCCACAACATAGCTCTCTGGCTACACTGAAGGATTGCTGATGTGTCTGGGGCCTAAAAGGGTATTCTATGTTCTAATAAAGTTTACACTGATGTGATTTCATTGCTTGATCAGTCCGTAGTTAATACTCCCAGATCATCTGGATGCATGCGAACCGCCCACGTGTGGAAAGTGGAAAACTCTTTCCTGCCGAAATAGCTCAGTTGGGAGAGCGTCAGACTGAAGATCTGAAGGTCCCTGTTTCAAACCTGGGTTTCGGCAAAGGATCTACTTCTTCAGGATGTATTATTATCATGGAGCTTGGTACTCTAAAGAAAGAAAAAACTCTCAACTTCTTAGGAATCTCTGTATTTCAGTGCTCAACCCTTAAATCAGGCGATTTCCAGATAAGTGCAAAATTAAATAAAATATCAGGAAGCAGGTGAGCTTGTAATGTCTGGTTTTTTCTACAATGAGAAAACCACCTCACATTTGATATCCCAAACATACTCCCAGATCATCTGGATGCATGTTAATCAGGCCAATTCCACAAGCTTTACATTTCAGCTGTTGCTTTCTAGAAAAGAATATTGACATGTTTTAGCAAACCAGTAACAGGAACAAAGCCCCTGTCATGACATAGCTCTCTGGCTACACTGAAGAATTGCTTATGTCTGTGGCCTAAAAAGGTCTTCTATGTTCTAATGAAGCTTACACTGATGTGATTTCATTGCTTGATCAGTCCGTAGTTAATACTCCCAGATCATCTGGATGCATGTTAATCAGGCCAATTCCACAAGCTTTACATTTCAGCTGTTGCTTTCTAGAAAAGAATATTAACATGTTTTAGCAAACCAGTAACAGGAACAAAGCCCCTGTCATGACATAGCTCTCTGGCTACACTGAAGGATTGCTGATGTGTTGGGCCTAAAAGGGTCTTCTATGTTCTAATAAAGTTTACACTGATGTGATTTCATTGGTTGATCAGTCCGTAGTTAATACTCCCAGGTCATCTGGATGCATGTTGATCAGGCCAATTCCATGACATAGCTCTCTAGCTACACTGAAGGGTTGCTGATGTGTCTGGGTCCTAAAAGGGTCTTCTATGTTCTAATAAAGCTTAAACTGATGTGATTTCATTGCTTGATCAGTCCGTAGTTAATACTCCCAGATCATCTGGATGCATGTTAATCAGGCCAATTCCACAAGCTTTACATTTCAGCTGTTGCTTTCTAGAAAAGAATATTGACATGTTTTAGCAAACCAGTAACAGGAACAAAGCCCCTGTCATGACATAGCTCTCTGGCTACACTGAAGAATTGCTGATGTGTCTGTGGCCTAAAAAGGTGTTCTATGTTCTAATGAAGCTTACACTGATGTGATTTCATTGCTTGATCAGTCCGTAGTTAATACTCCCAGATCATCTGGATGCATGTTGATCAGGCCAATTCCATGACATAGCTCTCTAGCTACACTGAAGAATTGCTGATGTGTCTGTGGCCTAAAAAGGTCTTCTATGTTCTAATGAAGCTTACACTGATGTGATTTCATTGCTTGATCAGTCCGTAGTTAATACTCCCAGGTCATCTGGATGCATGTTGATCAGGCCAATTCCATGACATAGCTCTCTAGCTACACTGAAGGGTTGCTGATGTGTCTGTGGCCTAAAAAGGTCTTCTATGTTCTAATGAAGCTTACACTGATGTGATTTCATTGCTTGATCAGTCCGTAGTTAATACTCCCAGATCATCTGGATGCATGTTGATCAGGCCAATTCCATGACATAGCTCTCTAGCTACACTGAAGAATTGCTGATGTGTCTGTGGCCTAAAAAGGTCTTCTATGTTCTAATGAAGCTTACACTGATGTGATTTCATTGCTTGATCAGTCCGTAGTTAATACTCCCAGATCATCTGGATGCATGTTAATCAGGCCAATTCCACAAGCTTTACATTTCAGCTGTTGCTTTCTAGAAAAGAATATTGACATGTTTTAGCAAACCAGTAACAGGAACAAAGCCCCTGTCATGACATAGCTCTCTGGCTACACTGAAGGATTGCTGATGTGTTGGGCCTAAAAGGGTCTTCTATGTTCTAATAAAGTTTACACTGATGTGATTTCATTGGTTGATCAGTCCGTAGTTAATACTCCCAGGTCATCTGGATGCATGTTGATCAGGCCAATTCCATGACATAGCTATCTGGCTACACTGAAGGGTTGCTGATGTGTCTGGGTCCTAAAAGGGTCTTCTATGTTCTAATAAAGCTTAAACTGATGTGATTTCATTGCTTGATCAGTCCGTAGTTAATACTCCCAGATCATCTGGATGCATGTTAATCAGGCCAATTCCACAAGCTTTACATTTCAGCTGTTGCTTTCTAGAAAAGAATATTGACATGTTTTAGCAAACCAGTAACAGGAACAAAGCCCCTGTCATGACATAGCTCTCTGGCTACACTGAAGGGTTGCTGATGTGTCTGGGTCCTAAAAGGGTCTTCTATGTTCTAATAAAGCTTAAACTGATGTGATTTCATTGGTTGATCAGTCCGTAGTTAATACTCCCAGATCATCTGGATGCATGTTGATCAGGCCAATTCCACAACTTAGCTCTCTGGCTACACTGAAGGATTGCTGATGTGTCTGGGGCCTAAAAGGGTATTCTATGTTCTAATAAAGTTTACACTGATGTGATTTCATTGCTTGATCAGTCCGTAGTTAATACTCCCAGATCATCTGGATGCATGCGAACCGCCCACGTGTGGAAAGTAGAAAACTCTTTCCTGCCGAAATAGCTCAGTTGGGAGAGCGTCAGACTGAAGATCTGAAGGTCCCTGGTTCAAAACCGGGTTTCGGCAAAGGATTTACTTCTTCAGGATGTATTATTATCAGGGAGCTTGGTACTCTGAAGAAAAAAAAAACTCTCAACTTCTTAGGAATCTCTGTATTTGAGTGCTCAACCCTTAAATCAGGCGATTTCCAGATAAGTGCAAAGTTTCATAAAATATCAGGAAGCAGGTGAGCTTGTAATGTCTGGTTTTTTCTACAATGAGAAAACCACCTCACATTTGATATCCCAAACATACTCCCAGATCATCTGGATGCATGTTAATCAGGCCAATTCCACAAGCTTTACATTTCAGCTGTTGCTTTCTAGAAAAGAATATTGACATGTTTTAGCAAACCAGTAACAGGAACAAAGCCCCTGTCATGACATAGCTCTCTGGCTACACTGAAGAATTGCTGATGTGTCTGTGGCCTAAAAAGGTCTTCTATGTTCTAATGAAGCTTACACTGATGTGATTTCATTGCTTGATCAGTCCGTAGTTAATACTCCCAGATCATCTGGATGCATGTTAATCAGGCCAATTCCACAAGCTTTACATTTCAGCTGTTGCTTTCTAGAAAATAATATTGACATGTTTTAGCAAACCAGTAACAGGAACAAAGCCCCTGTCATGACATAGCTCTCTGGCTACACTGAAGAATTGCTGATGTGTCTGTGGCCTAAAAAGGTCTTCTATGTTCTAATGAAGCTTACACTGATGTGATTTCATTGCTTGATCAGTCCGTAGTTAATACTCCCAGATCATCTGGATGCATGTTAATCAGGCCAATTCCACAAGCTTTACATTTCAGCTGTTGCTTTCTAGAAAAGAATATTGACATGTTTTAGCAAACCAGTAACAGGAACAAAGCCCCTGTCATGACATAGCTCTCTGGCTACACTGAAGGATTGCTGATGTGTCTGTGGCCTAAAAAGGTCTTCTATGTTCTAATGAAGCTTACACTGATGTGATTTCATTGGTTGATCAGTCCGTAGTTAATACTCCCAGATCATCTGGATGCATGTTGATCAGGCCAATTCCATGACATAGCTCTCTAGCTACACTGAAGAATTGCTGATGTGTCTGTGACCTAAAAAGGTCTTCTATGTTCTAATGAAGCTTACACTGATGTGATTTCATTGCTTGATCAGTCCGTAGTTAATACTCCCAGATCATCTGGATGCATGTTAATCAGGCCAATTCCACAAGCTTTACATTTCAGCTGTTGCTTTCTAGAAAAGAATATTGACATGTTTTAGCAAACCAGTAACAGGAACAAAGCCCCTGTCATGACATAGCTCTCTGGCTACGCTGAAGGATTGCTGATGTGTCGGGCCTAAAAGGGTCTTCTATGTTCTAATAAAATTTACACTGATGTGATTTCATTGGTTGATCAGTCCGTAGTTAATACTCCCAGGTCATCTGGATGCATGTTGATCAGGCCAATTCCATGACATAGCTCTCTAGCTACACTGAAGAATTGCAGATGTGTCTGTGGCCTAAAAAGGTCTTCTATGTTCTAATGAAGCTTACACTGATGTGATTTCATTGCTTGATCAGTCCGTAGTTAATACTCCCAGATCATCTGGATGCATGTTGATCAGGCCAATTCCACAACATAGCTCTCTGGCTACACTGAAGGATTGCTGATGTGTCTGGGGCCTAAAAGGGTATTCTATGTTCTAATAAAGTTTACACTGATGTGATTTCATTGCTTGATCAGTCCGTAGTTAATACTCCCAGGTCATCTGGATGCATGTTGATCAGGCCAATTCCATGACATAGCTCTCTAGCTACACTGAAGGGTTGCTGATGTGTCTGGGTCCTAAAAGGGTCTTCTATGTTCTAATAAAGCTTAAACTGATGTGATTTCATTGCTTGATCAGTCCGTAGTTAATACTCCCAGATCATCTGGATGCATGTTAATCAGGCCAATTCCACAAGCTTTACATTTCAGCTGTTGCTTTCTAGAAAAGAATATTGACATGTTTTAGCAAACCAGTAACAGGAACAAAGCCCCTGTCATGACATAGCTCTCTGGCTACACTGAAGAATTGCTGATGTGTCTGTGGCCTAAAAAGGTGTTCTATGTTCTAATGAAGCTTACACTGATGTGATTTCATTGCTTGATCAGTCCGTAGTTAATACTCCCAGATCATCTGGATGCATGTTAATCAGGCCAATTCCACAAGCTTTACATTTCAGCTGTTGCTTTCTAGAAAAGAATATTGACATGTTTTAGCAAACCAGTAACAGGAACAAAGCCCCTGTCATGACATAACTCTCTGGCTACACTGAAGAATTGCTGATGTGTCTGTGGCCTAAAAAGGTCTTCTATGTTCTAATGAAGCTTACACTGATGTGATTTCATTGCTTGATCAGTCCGTAGTTAATACTCCCAGGTCATCTGGATGCATGTTGATCAGGCCAATTCCATGACATAGCTCTCTAGCTACACTGAAGAATTGCTGATGTGTCTGTGGCCTAAAAAGGTCTTCTATGTTCTAATGAAGCTTACACTGATGTGATTTCATTGCTTGATCAGTCCGTAGTTAATACTCCCAGATCATCTGGATGCATGTTGATCAGGCCAATTCCACAACATAGCTCTCTGGCTACACTGAAGAATTGCTGATGTGTCTGTGACCTAAAAAGGTCTTCTATGTTCTAATGAAGCTTACACTGATGTGATTTCATTGCTTGATCAGTCCGTAGTTAATACTCCCAGATCATCTGGATGCATGTTAATCAGGCCAATTCCACAAGCTTTACATTTCAGCTGTTGCTTTCTAGAAAAGAATATTGACATGTTTTAGCAAACCAGTAACAGGAACAAAGCCCCTGTCATGACATAGCTCTCTGGCTACGCTGAAGGATTGCTGATGTGTCGGGCCTAAAAGGGTCTTCTATGTTCTAATAAAATTTACACTGATGTGATTTCATTGGTTGATCAGTCCGTAGTTAATACTCCCAGATCATCTGGATGCATGTTGATCAGGCCAATTCCACAACATAGCTCTCTGGCTACACTGAAGGATTGCTGATGTGTCTGGGGCCTAAAAGGGTATTCTATGTTCTAATAAAGTTTACACTGATGTGATTTCATTGCTTGATCAGTCCGTAGTTAATACTCCCAGATCATCTGGATGCATGCGAACCGCCCACGTGTGGAAAGTAGAAAACTCTTTCCTGCCGAAATAGCTCAGTTGGGAGAGCGTCAGACTGAAGATCTGACGGTCCCTGGTTCAAACCCGGGTTTCGGCAAAGGATCTACTTCTTCAGGATGTATTATTATCATGGAGCTTGGTACTCTAAAGAAAAAAAAACTCTCAACTTCTTAGGAATCTCTGTATTTCAGTGCTCAACCCTTAAATCAGGTGATTTCCAGATAAGTGCAAAATTTCATAAAATATCAGGAAGCAGGTGAGCTTGTAATGTCTGGTTTTTTCTACAATGAGAAAACCACCTCACATTTGATATCCCAAACATACTCCCAGATCATCTGGATGCATGTTAATCAGGCCAATTCCACAAGCTTTACATTTCAGCTGTTGCTTTCTAGAAAAGAATATTGACATGTTTTAGCAAACCAGTAACAGGAACAAAGCCCCTGTCATGACATAGCTCTCTGGCTACACTGAAGAATTGCTTATGTCTGTGGCCTAAAAAGGTCTTCTATGTTCTAATGAAGCTTACACTGATGTGATTTCATTGCTTGATCAGTCCGTAGTTAATACTCCCAGATCATCTGGATGCATGTTGATCAGGCCAATTCCACAACATAGCTCTCTGGCTACACTGAAGAATTGCTTATGTCTGTGGCCTAAAAAGGTCTTCTATGTTCTAATGAAGCTTACACTGATGTGATTTCATTGCTTGATCAGTCCGTAGTTAATACTCCCAGATCATCTGGATGCATGTTAATCAGGCCAATTCCACAAGCTTTACATTTCAGCTGTTGCTTTCTAGAAAAGAATATTGACATGTTTTAGCAAACCAGTAACAGGAACAAAGCCCCTGTCATGACATAGCTCTCTGGCTACACTGAAGGATTGCTGATGTGTTGGGCCTAAAAGGGTCTTCTATGTTCTAATAAAGTTTACACTGATGTGATTTAATTGGTTGATCAGTCCGTAGTTAATACTCCCAGGTCATCTGGATGCATGTTGATCAGGCCAATTCCATGACATAGCTCTCTAGCTACACTGAAGGGTTGCTGATGTGTCTGGGTCCTAAAAGGGTCTTCTATGTTCTAATAAAGCTTAAACTGATGTGATTTCATTGCTTGATCAGTCCGTAGTTAATACTCCCAGATCATCTGGATGCATGTTAATCAGGCCAATTCCACAAGCTTTACATTTCAGCTGTTGCTTTCTAGAAAAGAATATTGACATGTTTTAGCAAACCAGTAACAGGAACAAAGCCCCTGTCATGACATAGCTCTCTGGCTACACTGAAGAATTGCTGATGTGTCTGTGGCCTAAAAAGGTGTTCTATGTTCTAATGAAGCTTACACTGATGTGATTTCATTGCTTGATCAGTCCGTAGTTAATACTCCCAGATCATCTGGATGCATGTTGATCAGGCCAATTCCACAACATAGCTCTCTGGATACACTGAAGGATTGCTGATGTGTCTGGGGCCTAAAAGGGTATTCTATGTTCTAATAAAGTTTACACTGATGTGATTTCATTGCTTGATCAGTCCGTAGTTAATACTCCCAGATCATCTGGATGCATGCGAACCGCCCACGTGTGGAAAGTGGAAAACTCTTTCCTGCCGAAATAGCTCAGTTGGGAGAGCGTCAGACTGAAGATCTGACGGTCCCTGGTTCAAACCCGGGTTTTGGCAAAGGATCTACTTCTTCAGGATGTATTATTATCATGGAGCTTGGTACTCTAAAGAAAAAAAAACTCTCAACTTCTTAGGAATCTCTGTATTTCAGTGCTCAACCCTTAAATCAGGTGATTTCCAGATAAGTGCAAAATTTCATAAAATATCAGGAAGCAGGTGAGCTTGTAATGTCTGGTTTTTTCTACAATGAGAAAACCACCTCACATTTGATATCCCAAACATACTCCCAGATCATCTGGATGCATGTTAATCAGGCCAATTCCACAAGCTTTACATTTCAGCTGTTGCTTTCTAGAAAAGAATATTGACATGTTTTAGCAAACCAGTAACAGGAACAAAGCCCCTGTCATGACATAGCTCTCTGGCTACACTGAAGAATTGCTTATGTCTGTGGCCTAAAAAGGTCTTCTATGTTCTAATGAAGCTTACACTGATGTGATTTCATTGCTTGATCAGTCCGTAGTTAATACTCCCAGATCATCTGGATGCATGTTGATCAGGCCAATTCCACAACATAGCTCTCTGGCTACACTGAAGAATTGCTTATGTCTGTGGCCTAAAAAGGTCTTCTATGTTCTAATGAAGCTTACACTGATGTGATTTCATTGCTTGATCAGTCCGTAGTTAATACTCCCAGATCATCTGGATGCATGTTAATCAGGCCAATTCCACAAGCTTTACATTTCAGCTGTTGCTTTCTAGAAAAGAATATTGACATGTTTTAGCAAACCAGTAACAGGAACAAAGCCCCTGTCATGACATAGCTCTCTGGCTACACTGAAGGATTGCTGATGTGTTGGGCCTAAAAGGCTCTTCTATGATCTAATAAAGTTTACACTGATGTGATTTAATTGGTTGATCAGTCCGTAGTTAATACTCCCAGGTCATCTGGATGCATGTTGATCAGGCCAATTCCATGACATAGCTCTCTAGCTACACTGAAGGGTTGCTGATGTGTCTGGGTCCTAAAAGGGTCTTCTATGTTCTAATAAAGCTTAAACTGATGTGATTTCATTGCTTGATCAGTCCGTAGTTAATACTCCCAGATCATCTGGATGCATGTTAATCAGGCCAATTCCACAAGCTTTACATTTCAGCTGTTGCTTTCTAGAAAAGAATATTGACATGTTTTAGCAAACCAGTAACAGGAACAAAGCCCCTGTCATGACATAGCTCTCTGGCTACACTGAAAAATTGCTGATGTGTCTGTGGCCTAAAAAGGTGTTCTATGTTCTAATGAAGCTTACACTGATGTGATTTCATTGCTTGATCAGTCCGTAGTTAATACTCCCAGATCATCTGGATGCATGTTAATCAGGCCAATTCCACAAGCTTTACATTTCAGCTGTTGCTTTCTAGAAAAGAATATTGACATGTTTTAGCAAACCAGTAACAGGAACAAAGCCCCTGTCATGACATAGCTCTCTGGCTACACTGAAGAATTGCTGATGTGTCTGTGGCCTAAAAAGGTGTTCTATGTTCTAATGAAGCTTACACTGATGTGATTTCATTGCTTGATCAGTCCGTAGTTAATACTCCCAGATCATCTGGATGCATGTTGATCAGGCCAATTCCATGACATAGCTCTCTAGCTACACTGAAGAATTGCTGATGTGTCTGTGGCCTAAAAAGGTCTTCTATGTTCTAATGAAGCTTACACTGATGTGATTTCATTGCTTGATCAGTCCATAGTTAATACTCCCAGATCATCTGGATGCATGTTAATCAGGCCAATTCCACAAGCTTTACATTTCAGCTGTTGCTTTCTAGAAAAGAATATTGACATGTTTTAGCAAACCAGTAACAGGAACAAAGCCCCTGTCATGACATAGCTCTCTGGCTACGCTGAAGGATTGCTGATGTGTCGGGCCTAAAATGGTCTTCTATGTTCTAATAAAATTTACACTGATGTGATTTCATTGGTTGATCAGTCCGTAGTTAATACTCCCAGGTCATCTGGATGCATGTTGATCAGGCCAATTCCATGACATAGCTCTCTAGCTACACTGAAGAATTGCTGATGTGTCTGTGGCCTAAAAAGGTCTTCTATGTTCTAATGAAGCTTACACTGATGTGATTTCATTGCTTGATCAGTCCGTAGTTAATACTCCCAGATCATCTGGATGCATGTTGATCAGGCCAATTCCACAACATAGCTCTCTGGATACACTGAAGGATTGCTGATGTGTCTGGGGCCTAAAAGGGTATTCTATGTTCTAATAAAGTTTACACTGATGTGATTTCATTGCTTGATCAGTCCGTAGTTAATACTCCCAGATCATCTGGATGCATGCGAACCGCCCACGTGTGGAAAGTGGAAAACTCTTTCCTGCCGAAATAGCTCAGTTGGGAGAGCGTCAGACTGAAGATCTGACGGTCCCTGGTTCAAACCCGGGTTTCGGCAAAGGATCTACTTCTTCAGGATGTATTATTATCATGGAGCTTGGTACTCTAAAGAAAGAAAAAACTCTCAACTTCTTAGGATTCTCTGTATTTCAGTGCTCAACCCTTAAATCAGGCGATTTCCAGATAAGTGCAAAATTTCATAAAATATCAGGAAGCAGGTGAGCTTGTAATGTCTGGTTTTTTCTACAATGAGAAAACCACCTCACATTTGATATCCCAAACATACTCCCAGATCATCTGGATGCATGTTAATCAGGCCAATTCCACAAGCTTTACATTTCAGCTGTTGCTTTCTAGAAAAGAATATTGACATGTTTTAGCAAACCAGTAACAGGAACAAAGCCCCTGTCATGACATAGCTCTCTGGCTACACTGAAAAATTGCTGATGTGTCTGTGGCCTAAAAAGGTGTTCTATGTTCTAATGAAGCTTACACTGATGTGATTTCATTGCTTGATCAGTCCGTAGTTAATACTCCCAGATCATCTGGATGCATGTTAATCAGGCCAATTCCACAAGCTTTACATTTCAGCTGTTGCTTTCTAGAAAATAATATTGACATGTTTTAGCAAACCAGTAACAGGAACAAAGCCCCTGTCATGACATAGCTCTCTGGCTACACTGAAGAATTGCTGATGTGTCTGTGGCCTAAAAAGGTGTTCTATGTTCTAATGAAGCTTACACTGATGTGATTTCATTGCTTGATCAGTCCGTAGTTAATACTCCCAGATCATCTGGATGCATGTTGATCAGGCCAATTCCATGACATAGCTCTCTAGCTACACTGAAGAATTGCTGATGTGTCTGTGGCCTAAAAAGGTCTTCTATGTTCTAATGAAGCTTACACTGATGTGATTTCATTGCTTGATCAGTCCGTAGTTAATACTCCCAGATCATCTGGATGCATGTTAATCAGGCCAATTCCACAAGCTTTACATTTCAGCTGTTGCTTTCTAGAAAAGAATATTGACATGTTTTAGCAAACCAGTAACAGGAACAAAGCCCCTGTCATGACATAGCTCTCTGGCTACACTGAAGAATTGCTTATGTCTGTGGCCTAAAAAGGTCTTCTATGTTCTAATGAAGCTTACACTGATGTGATTTCATTGCTTGATCAGTCCGTAGTTAATACTCCCAGATCATCTGGATGCATGTTAATCAGGCCAATTCCACAAGCTTTACATTTCAGCTGTTGCTTTCTAGAAAAGAATATTGACATGTTTTAGCAAACCAGTAACAGGAACAAAGCCCCTGTCATGACATAGCTCTCTGGCTACATTGAAAAATTGCTGATGTGTCTGTGGCCTAAAAGGGTCTTCTATATTCTAATAAAGCTTAAACTGATGTGATTTCATTGCTTGATCAGTCCGTAGTTAATACTCCCAGGTCATCTGGATGCATGTTGATCAGGCCAATTCCATGACATAGCTCTCTAGCTACTCTGAAGGGTTGCTGATGTGTCTGGGTCCTAAAAGGGTCTTCTATGTTCTAATAAAGCTTACACTGATGTGATTTCCTTGCTTGATCAGTCCGTAGTTAATACTCCCAGATCATCTGGATGCATGTTAATCAGGCCAATTCCACAAGCTTTACATTTCAGCTGTTGCTTTCTAGAAAAGAATATTGACATGTTTTAGCAAACCAGTAACAGGAACAAAGCCCCTGTCATGACATAGCTCTCTGGCTACACTGAAGAATTGCTGATGTGTCTGTGGCCTAAAAAGGTCTTCTTTGTTCTAATGAAGCTTACACTGATGTGATTTCATTGCTTGATCAGTCCGTAGTTAATACTCCCAGATCATCTGGATGCATGTTAATCAGGCCAATTCCACAAGCTTTACATTTCAGCTGTTGCTTTCTAGAAAAGAATATTGACATGTTTTAGCAAACCAGTAACAGGAACAAAGCCCCTGTCATGACATAGCTCTCTGGCTACACTGAAGGATTGCTGATGTGTTGGGCCTAAAAGGGTCTTCTATGTTCTAATAAAGTTTACACTGATGTGATTTAATTGGTTGATCAGTCCGTAGTTAATACTCCCAGGTCATCTGGATGCATGTTGATCAGGCCAATTCCATGACATAGCTCTCTAGCTACACTGAAGAATTGCTGATGTGTCTGTGGCCTAAAAAGGTCTTCTATGTTCTAATGAAGCTTACACTGATGTGATTTCATTGCTTGATCAGTCCGTAGTTAATACTCCCAGATCATCTGGATGCATGTTAATCAGGCCAATTCCACAAGCTTTACATTTCAGCTGTTGCTTTCTAGAAAAGAATATTGACATGTTTTAGCAAACCAGTAACAGGAACAAAGCCCCTGTCATGACATAGCTCTCTGGCTACGCTGAAGGATTGCTGATGTGTCGGGCCTAAAAGGGTCTTCTATGTTCTAATAAAATTAACACTGATGTGATTTCATTGGTTGATCAGTCCGTAGTTAATACTCCCAGGTCATCTGGATGCATGTTAATCAGGCCAATTCCACAAGCTTTACATTTCAGCTGTTGCTTTCTAGAAAAGAATATTGACATGTTTTAGCAAACCAGTAACAGGAACAAAGCCCCTGTCATGACATAGCTCTCTGGCTACGCTGAAGGATTGCTGATGTGTCGGGCCTAAAAGGGTCTTCTATGTTCTAATAAAATTTACACTGATGTGATTTCATTGGTTGATCAGTCCGTAGTTAATACTCCCAGGTCATCTGGATGCATGTTGATCAGGCCAATTCCATGACATAGCTCTCTAGCTACACTGAAGAATTGCTGATGTGTCTGTGGCCTAAAAAGGTCTTCTATGGTCTAATGAAGCTTACACTGATGTGATTTCATTGCTTGATCAGTCCGTAGTTAATACTCCCAGATCATCTGGATGCATGTTGATCAGGCCAATTCCACAACATAGCTCTCTGGATACACTGAAGGATTGCTGATGTGTCTGGGGCCTAAAAGGGTATTCTATGTTCTAATAAAGTTTACACTGATGTGATTTCATTGCTTGATCAGTCCGTAGTTAATACTCCCAGATCATCTGGATGCATGCGAACCGCCCACGTGTGGAAAGTGGAAAACTCTTTCCTGCCGAAATAGCTCAGTTGGGAGAGCGTCAGACTGAAGATCTGACGGTCCCTGGTTCAAACCCGGGTTTCGGCAAAGGATCTACTTCTTCAGGATGTATTATTATCATGGAGCTTGGTACTCTAAAGAAAGAAAAAACTCTCAACTTCTTAGGAATCTCTGTATTTCAGTGCTCAACCCTTAAATCAGGCGATTTCCAGATAAGTGCAAAATTTCATAAAATATCAGGAAGCAGGTGAGCTTGTAATGTCTGGTTTTTTCTACAATGAGAAAACCACCTCACATTTGATATCCCAAACATACTCCCAGATCATCTGGATGCATGTTAATCAGGCCAATTCCACAAGCTTTACATTTCAGCTGTTGCTTTCTAGAAAAGAATATTGACATGTTTTAGCAAACCAGTAACAGGAACAAAGCCCCTGTCATGACATAGCTCTCTGGCTACACTGAAGAATTGCTTATGTCTGTGGCCTAAAAAGGTCTTCTATGTTCTAATGAAGCTTACACTGATGTGATTTCATTGCTTGATCAGTCCGTAGTTAATACTCCCAGATCATCTGGATGCATGTTAATCAGGCCAATTCCACAAGCTTTACATTTCAGCTGTTGCTTTCTAGAAAAGAATATTGACATGTTTTAGCAAACCAGTAACAGGAACACAGCCCCTGTCATGACATAGCTCTCTGGCTACACTGAAAAATTGCTGATGTGTCTGTGGCCTAAAAGGGTCTTCTATATTCTAATAAAGCTTAAACTGATGTGATTTCATTGCTTGATCAGTCCGTAGTTAATACTCCCAGGTCATCTGGATGCATGTTGATCAGGCCAATTCCATGACATAGCTCTCTAGCTACTCTGAAGGGTTGCTGATGTGTCTGGGTCCTAAAAGGGTCTTCTATGTTCTAATAAAGCTTACACTGATGTGATTTCCTTGCTTGATCAGTCCGTAGTTAATACTCCCAGATCATCTGGATGCATGTTAATCAGGCCAATTCCACAAGCTTTACATTTCAGCTGTTGCTTTCTAGAAAAGAATATTGACATGTTTTAGCAAACCAGTAACAGGAACAAAGCCCCTGTCATGACATAGCTCTCTGGCTACACTGAAGAATTGCTGATGTGTCTGTGGCCTAAAAAGGTCTTCTTTGTTCTAATGAAGCTTACACTGATGTGATTTCATTGCTTGATCAGTCCGTAGTTAATACTCCCAGATCATCTGGATGCATGTTAATCAGGCCAATTCCACAAGCTTTACATTTCAGCTGTTGCTTTCTAGAAAAGAATATTGACATGTTTTAGCAAACCAGTAACAGGAACAAAGCCCCTGTCATGACATAGCTCTCTGGCTACACTGAAGGATTGCTGATGTGTTGGGCCTAAAAGGGTCTTCTATGTTCTAATAAAGTTTACACTGATGTGATTTAATTGGTTGATCAGTCCGTAGTTAATACTCCCAGGTCATCTGGATGCATGTTGATCAGGCCAATTCCATGACATAGCTCTCTAGCTACACTGAAGAATTGCTGATGTGTCTGTGGCCTAAAAAGGTCTTCTATGTTCTAATGAAGCTTACACTGATGTGATTTCATTGCTTGATCAGTCCGTAGTTAATACTCCCAGATCATCTGGATGCATGTTAATCAGGCCAATTCCACAAGCTTTACATTTCAGCTGTTGCTTTCTAGAAAAGAATATTGACATGTTTTAGCAAACCAGTAACAGGAACAAAGCCCCTGTCATGACATAGCTCTCTGGCTACGCTGAAGGATTGCTGATGTGTCGGGCCTAAAAGGGTCTTCTATGTTCTAATAAAATTTACACTGATGTGATTTCATTGGTTGATCAGTCCGTAGTTAATACTCCCAGGTCATCTGGATGCATGTTAATCAGGCCAATTCCACAAGCTTTACATTTCAGCTGTTGCTTTCTAGAAAAGAATATTGACATGTTTTAGCAAACCAGTAACAGGAACAAAGCTCCTGTCATGACATAGCTCTCTGGCTACGCTGAAGAATTGCTGATGTGTCTGTGGCCTAAAAAGGTCTTCTATGTTCTAATGAAGCTTACACTGATGTGATTTCATTGCTTGATCAGTCCGTAGTTAATACTCCCAGATCATCTGGATGCATGTTGATCAGGCCAATTCCACAACATAGCTCTCTGGATACACTGAAGGATTGCTGATGTGTCTGGGGCCTAAAAGGGTATTCTATGTTCTAATAAAGTTTACACTGATGTGATTTCATTGCTTGATCAGTCCGTAGTTAATACTCCCAGATCATCTGGATGCATGCGAACCGCCCACGTGTGGAAAGTGGAAAACTCTTTCCTGCCGAAATAGCTCAGTTGGGAGAGCGTCAGACTGAAGATCTGACGGTCCCTGGTTCAAACCCGGGTTTCGGCAAAGGATCTACTTCTTCAGGATGTATTATTATCATGGAGCTTGGTACTCTAAAGAAAGAAAAAACTCTCAACTTCTTAGGAATCTCTGTATTTCAGTGCTCAACCCTTAAATCAGGCGATTTCCAGATAAGTGCAAAATTTCATAAAATATCAGGAAGCAGGTGAGCTTGTAATGTCTGGTTTTTTCTACAATGAGAAAACCACCTCACATTTGATATCCCAAACATACTCCCAGATCATCTGGATGCATGTTAATCAGGCCAATTCCACAAGCTTTACATTTCAGCTGTTGCTTTCTAGAAAAGAATATTGACATGTTTTAGCAAACCAGTAACAGGAACAAAGCCCCTGTCATGACATAGCTCTCTGGCTACACTGAAGAATTGCTTATGTCTGTGGCATAAAAAGGTCTTCTATGTTCTAATGAAGCTTACACTGATGTGATTTCATTGCTTGATCAGTCCGTAGTTAATACTCCCAGATCATCTGGATGCATGTTAATCAGGCCAATTCCACAAGCTTTACATTTCAGCTGTTGCTTTCTAGAAAAGAATATTGACATGTTTTAGCAAACCAGTAACAGGAACAAAGCCCCTGTCATGACATAGCTCTCTGGCTACACTGAAAAATTGCTGATGTGTCTGTGGCCTAAAAGGGTCTTCTATATTCTAATAAAGCTTAAACTGATGTGATTTCATTGCTTGATCAGTCCGTAGTTAATACTCCCAGGTCATCTGGATGCATGTTGATCAGGCCAATTCCATGACATAGCTCTCTAGCTACTCTGAAGGGTTGCTGATGTGTCTGGGTCCTAAAAGGGTCTTCTATGTTCTAATAAAGCTTACACTGATGTGATTTCCTTGCTTGATCAGTCCGTAGTTAATACTCCCAGATCATCTGGATGCATGTTAATCAGGCCAATTCCACAAGCTTTACATTTCAGCTGTTGCTTTCTAGAAAAGAATATTGACATGTTTTAGCAAACCAGTAACAGGAACAAAGCCCCTGTCATGACATAGCTCTCTGGCTACACTGAAGAATTGCTGATGTGTCTGTGGCCTAAAAAGGTCTTCTTTGTTCTAATGAAGCTTACACTGATGTGATTTCATTTCTTGATCAGTCCGTAGTTAATACTCCCAGATCATCTGGATGCATGTTAATCAGGCCAATTCCACAAGCTTTACATTTCAGCTGTTGCTTTCTAGAAAAGAATATTGACATGTTTTAGCAAACCAGTAACAGGAACAAAGCCCCTGTCATGACATAGCTCTCTGGCTACACTGAAGGATTGCTGATGTGTTGGGCCTAAAAGGGTCTTCTATGTTCTAATAAAGTTTACACTGATGTGATTTAATTGGTTGATCAGTCCGTAGTTAATACTCCCAGGTCATCTGGATGCATGTTGATCAGGCCAATTCCATGACATAGCTCTCTAGCTACACTGAAGAATTGCTGATGTGTCTGTGGCCTAAAAAGGTCTTCTATGTTCTAATGAAGCTTACACTGATGTGATTTCATTGCTTGATCAGTCCGTAGTTAATACTCCCAGATCATCTGGATGCATGTTAATCAGGCCAATTCCACAAGCTTTACATTTCAGCTGTTGCTTTCTAGAAAAGAATATTGACATGTTTTAGCAAACCAGTAACAGGAACAAAGCCCCTGTCATGACATAGCTCTCTGGCTACGCTGAAGGATTGCTGATGTGTCGGGCCTAAAAGGGTCTTCTATGTTCTAATAAAATTTACACTGATGTGATTTCATTGGTTGATCAGTCCGTAGTTAATACTCCCAGGTCATCTGGATGCATGTTAATCAGGCCAATTCCACAAGCTTTACATTTCAGCTGTTGCTTTCTAGAAAAGAATATTGACATGTTTTAGCAAACCAGTAACAGGAACAAAGCCCCTGTCATGACATAGCTCTCTGGCTACACTGAAAAATTGCTGATGTGTCTCTGGCCTAAAAGGGTCTTCTATATTCTAATAAAGCTTAAACTGATGTGATTTCATTGCTTGATCAGTCCGTAGTTAATACTCCCAGGTCATCTGGATGCATGTTGATCAGGCCAATTCCATGACATAGCTCTCTAGCTACTCTGAAGGGTTGCTGATGTGTCTGGGTCCTAAAAGGGTCTTCTATGTTCTAATAAAGCTTACACTGATGTGATTTCCTTGCTTGATCAGTCCGTAGTTAATACTCCCAGATCATCTGGATGCATGTTAATCAGGCCAATTCCACAAGCTTTACATTTCAGCTGTTGCTTTCTAGAAAAGAATATTGACATGTTTTAGCAAACCAGTAACAGGAACAAAGCCCCTGTCATGACATAGCTCTCTGGCTACACTGAAGAATTGCTGATGTGTCTGTGGCCTAAAAAGGTCTTCTTTGTTCTAATGAAGCTTACACTGATGTGATTTCATTGCTTGATCAGTCCGTAGTTAATACTCCCAGATCATCTGGATGCATGTTAATCAGGCCAATTCCACAAGCTTTACATTTCAGCTGTTGCTTTCTAGAAAAGAATATTGACATGTTTTAGCAAACCAGTAACAGGAACAAAGCCCCTGTCATGACATAGCTCTCTGGCTACACTGAAGGATTGCTGATGTGTTGGGCCTAAAAGGGTCTTCTATGTTCTAATAAAGTTTACACTGATGTGATTTAATTGGTTGATCAGTCCGTAGTTAATACTCCCAGGTCATCTGGATGCATGTTGATCAGGCCAATTCCATGACATAGCTCTCTAGCTACACTGAAGAATTGCTGATGTGTCTGTGGCCTAAAAAGGTCTTCTATGTTCTAATGAAGCTTACACTGATGTGATTTCATTGCTTGATCAGTCCGTAGTTAATACTCCCAGATCATCTGGATGCATGTTAATCAGGCCAATTCCACAAGCTTTACATTTCAGCTGTTGCTTTCTAGAAAAGAATATTGACATGTTTTAGCAAACCAGTAACAGGAACAAAGCCCCTGTCATGACATAGCTCTCTGGCTACGCTGAAGGATTGCTGATGTGTCGGGCCTAAAAGGGTCTTCTATGTTCTAATAAAATTTACACTGATGTGATTTCATTGGTTGATCAGTCCGTAGTTAATACTCCCAGGTCATCTGGATGCATGTTAATCAGGCCAATTCCACAAGCTTTACATTTCAGCTGTTGCTTTCTAGAAAAGAATATTGACATGTTTTAGCAAACCAGTAACAGGAACAAAGCCCCTGTCATGACATAGCTCTCTGGCTACACTGAAAAATTGCTGATGTGTCTCTGGCCTAAAAGGGTCTTCTATATTCTAATAAAGCTTAAACTGATGTGATTTCATTGCTTGATCAGTCCGTAGTTAATACTCCCAGGTCATCTGGATGCATGTTGATCAGGCCAATTCCATGACATAGCTCTCTAGCTACTCTGAAGGGTTGCTGATGTGTCTGGGTCCTAAAAGGGTCTTCTATGTTCTAATAAAGCTTACACTGATGTGATTTCCTTGCTTGATCAGTCCGTAGTTAATACTCCCAGATCATCTGGATGCATGTTAATCAGGCCAATTCCACAAGCTTTACATTTCAGCTGTTGCTTTCTAGAAAAGAATATTGACATGTTTTAGCAAACCAGTAACAGGAACAAAGCCCCTGTCATGACATAGCTCTCTTGCTACACTGAAGAATTGCTGATGTGTCTGTGGCCTAAAAAGGTCTTCTTTGTTCTAATGAAGCTTACACTGATGTGATTTCATTGCTTGATCAGTCCGTAGTTAATACTCCCAGATCATCTGGATGCATGTTAATCAGGCCAATTCCACAAGCTTTACATTTCAGCTGTTGCTTTCTAGAAAAGAATATTGACATGTTTTAGCAAAGCAGTAACAGGAACAAAGCCCCTGTCATGACATAGCTCTCTGGCTACACTGAAGGATTGCTGATGTGTTGGGCCTAAAAGGGTCTTCTATGTTCTAATAAAGTTTACACTGATGTGATTTAATTGGTTGATCAGTCCGTAGTTAATACTCCCAGGTCATCTGGATGCATGTTGATCAGGCCAATTCCATGACATAGCTCTCTAGCTACACTGAAGGGTTGCTGATGTGTCTGGGTCCTAAAAGGGTCTTCTATGTTCTAATAAAGCTTAAACTGATGTGATTTCATTGCTTGATCAGTCCGTAGTTAATACTCCCAGATCATCTGGATGCATGTTAATCAGGCCAATTCCACAAGCTTTACATTTCAGCTGTTGCTTTCTAGAAAAGAATATTGACATGTTTTAGCAAACCAGTAACAGGAACAAAGCCCCTGTCATGACATAGCTCTCTGGCTACACTGAAGAATTGCTGATGTGTCTGTGGCCTAAAAAGGTCTTCTTTGTTCTAATGAAGCTTACACTGATGTGATTTCATTGCTTGATCAGTCCGTAGTTAATACTCCCAGATCATCTGGATGCATGTTAATCAGGCCAATTCCACAAGCTTTACATTTCAGCTGTTGCTTTCTAGAAAAGAATATTGATATGTTTTAGCAAACCAGTAACAGGAACAAAGCCCCTGTCATGACATAGCTCTCTGGCTACACTGAAGGATTGCTGATGTGTTGGGCCTAAAAGGGTCTTCTATGTTCTAATAAAGTTTACACTGATGTGATTTAATTGGTTGATCAGTCCGTAGTTAATACTCCCAGGTCATCTGGATGCATGTTGATCAGGCCAATTCCATGACATAGCTCTCTAGCTACACTGAAGGGTTGCTGATGTGTCTGGGTCCTAAAAGGGTCTTCTATGTTCTAATAAAGCTTAAACTGATGTGATTTCATTGCTTGATCAGTCCGTAGTTAATACTCCCAGATCATCTGGATGCATGTTAATCAGGCCAATTCCACAAGCTTTACATTTCAGCTGTTGCTTTCTAGAAAAGAATATTGACATGTTTTAGCAAACCAGTAACAGGAACAAAGCCCCTGTCATGACATAGCTCTCTGGCTACGCTGAAGGATTGCTGATGTGTCGGGCCTAAAAGGGTCTTCTATGTTCTAATAAAATTTACACTGATGTGATTTCATTGGTTGATCAGTCCGTAGTTAATACTCCCAGGTCATCTGGATGCATGTTAATCAGGCCAATTCCACAAGCTTTACATTTCAGCTGTTGCTTTCTAGAAAAGAATATTGACATGTTTTAGCAAACCAGTAACAGGAACAAAGCCCCTGTCATGACATAGCTCTCTGGCTACACTGAAAAATTGCTGATGTGTCTCTGGCCTAAAAGGGTCTTCTATATTCTAATAAAGCTTAAACTGATGTGATTTCATTGCTTGATCAGTCCGTAGTTAATACTCCCAGGTCATCTGGATGCATGTTGATCAGGCCAATTCCATGACATAGCTCTCTAGCTACTCTGAAGGGTTGCTGATGTGTCTGGGTCCTAAAAGGGTCTTCTATGTTCTAATAAAGCTTACACTGATGTGATTTCCTTGCTTGATCAGTCCGTAGTTAATACTCCCAGATCATCTGGATGCATGTTAATCAGGCCAATTCCACAAGCTTTACATTTCAGCTGTTGCTTTCTAGAAAAGAATATTGACATGTTTTAGCAAACCAGTAACAGGAACAAAGCCCCTGTCATGACATAGCTCTCTGGCTACACTGAAGAATTGCTGATGTGTCTGTGGCCTAAAAAGGTCTTCTTTGTTCTAATGAAGCTTACACTGATGTGATTTCATTGCTTGATCAGTCCGTAGTTAATACTCCCAGATCATCTGGATGCATGTTAATCAGGCCAATTCCACAAGCTTTACATTTCAGCTGTTGCTTTCTAGAAAAGAATATTGACATGTTTTAGCAAACCAGTAACAGGAACAAAGCCCCTGTCATGACATAGCTCTCTGGCTACACTGAAGGATTGCTGATGTGTTGGGCCTAAAAGGGTCTTCTATGTTCTAATAAAGTTTACACTGATGTGATTTAATTGGTTGATCAGTCCGTAGTTAATACTCCCAGGTCATCTGGATGCATGTTGATCAGGCCAATTCCATGACATAGCTCTCTAGCTACACTGAAGGGTTGCTGATGTGTCTGGGTCCTAAAAGGGTCTTCTATGTTCTAATAAAGCTTAAACTGATGTGATTTCATTGCTTGATCAGTCCGTAGTTAATACTCCCAGATCATCTGGATGCATGTTAATCAGGCCAATTCCACAAGCTTTACATTTCAGCTGTTGCTTTCTAGAAAAGAATATTGACATGTTTTAGCAAACCAGTAACAGGAACAAAGCCCCTGTCATGACATAGCTCTCTGGCTACACTGAAGAATTGCTGATGTGTCTGTGGCCTAAAAAGGTGTTCTATGTTCTAATGAAGCTTACACTGATGTGATTTCATTGCTTGATCAGTCCGTAGTTAATACTCCCAGATCATCTGGATGCATGTTGATCAGGCCAATTCCATGACATAGCTCTCTAGCTACTCTGAAGGGTTGCTGATGTGTCTGGGTCCTAAAAGGGTCTTCTATGTTCTAATAAAGCTTACACTGATGTGATTTCCTTGCTTGATCAGTCCGTAGTTAATACTCCCAGATCATCTGGATGCATGTTAATCAGGCCAATTCCACAAGCTTTACATTTCAGCTGTTGCTTTCTAGAAAAGAATATTGACATGTTTTAGCAAACCAGTAACAGGAACAAAGCCCCTGTCATGACATAGCTCTCTGGCTACGCTGAAGGATTGCTGATGTGTCGGGCCTAAAAGGGTCTTCTATGTTCTAATAAAATTTACACTGATGTGATTTCATTGGTTGATCAGTCCGTAGTTAATACTCCCAGGTCATCTGGATGCATGTTAATCAGGCCAATTCCACAAGCTTTACATTTCAGCTGTTGCTTTCTAGAAAAGAATATTGACATGTTTTAGCAAACCAGTAACAGGAACAAAGCCCCTGTCATGACATAGCTCTCTGGCTACACTGAAAAATTGCTGATGTGTCTCTGGCCTAAAAGGGTCTTCTATATTCTAATAAAGCTTAAACTGATGTGATTTCATTGCTTGATCAGTCCGTAGTTAATACTCCCAGATCATCTGGATGCATGTTGATCAGGCCAATTCCATGACATAGCTCTCTAGCTACTCTGAAGGGTTGCTGATGTGTCTGGGTCCTAAAAGGGTCTTCTATGTTCTAATAAAGCTTACACTGATGTGATTTCCTTGCTTGATCAGTCCGTAGTTAATACTCCCAGATCATCTGGATGCATGTTAATCAGGCCAATTCCACAAGCTTTACATTTCAGCTGTTGCTTTCTAGAAAAGAATATTGACATGTTTTAGCAAACCAGTAACAGGAACAAAGCCCCTGTCATGACATAGCTCTCTGGCTACACTGAAGAATTGCTGATGTGTCTGTGGCCTAAAAAGGTCTTCTTTGTTCTAATGAAGCTTACACTGATGTGATTTCATTGCTTGATCAGTCCGTAGTTAATACTCCCAGATCATCTGGATGCATGTTAATCAGGCCAATTCCACAAGCTTTACATTTCAGCTGTTGCTTTCTAGAAAAGAATATTGACATGTTTTAGCAAACCAGTAACAGGAACAAAGCCCCTGTCATGACATAGCTCTCTGGCTACACTGAAGGATTGCTGATGTGTTGGGCCTAAAAGGGTCTTCTATGTTCTAATAAAGTTTACACTGATGTGATTTAATTGGTTGATCAGTCCGTAGTTAATACTCCCAGGTCATCTGGATGCATGTTGATCAGGCCAATTCCATGACATAGCTCTCTAGCTACACTGAAGGGTTGCTGATGTGTCTGGGTCCTAAAAGGGTCTTCTATGTTCTAATAAAGCTTAAACTGATGTGATTTCATTGCTTGATCAGTCCGTAGTTAATACTCCCAGATCATCTGGATGCATGTTAATCAGGCCAATTCCACAAGCTTTACATTTCAGCTGTTGCTTTCTAGAAAAGAATATTGACATGTTTTAGCAAACCAGTAACAGGAACAAAGCCCCTGTCATGACATAGCTCTCTGGCTACACTGAAGAATTGCTGATGTGTCTGTGGCCTAAAAAGGTGTTCTATGTTCTAATGAAGCTTACACTGATGTGATTTCATTGCTTGATCAGTCCGTAGTTAATACTCCCAGATCATCTGGATGCATGTTGATCAGGCCAATTCCATGACATAGCTCTCTAGCTACACTGAAGAATTGCTGATGTGTCTGTGGCCTAAAAAGGTCTTCTATGTTCTAATGAAGCTTACACTGATGTGATTTCATTGCTTGATCAGTCCGTAGTTAATACTCCCAGATCATCTGGATGCATGTTAATCAGGCCAATTCCACAAGCTTTACATTTCAGCTGTTGCTTTCTAGAAAATAATATTGACATGTTTTAGCAAACCAGTAACAGGAACAAAGCCCCTGTCATGACATAGCTCTCTGGCTACGCTGAAGGATTGCTGATGTGTCGGGCCTAAAAGGGTCTTCTATGTTCTAATAAAATTTACACTGATGTGATTTCATTGGTTGATCAGTCCGTAGTTAATACTCCCAGGTCATCTGGATGCATGTTAATCAGGCCAATTCCACAAGCTTTACATTTCAGCTGTTGCTTTCTAGAAAAGAATATTGACATGTTTTAGCAAACCAGTAACAGGAACAAAGCCCCTGTCATGACATAGCTCTCTGGCTACACTGAAAAATTGCTGATGTGTCTGTGGCCTAAAAGGGTCTTCTATATTCTAATAAAGCTTAAACTGATGTGATTTCATTGCTTGATCAGTCCGTAGTTAATACTCCCAGGTCATCTGGATGCATGTTGATCAGGCCAATTCCATGACATAGCTCTCTAGCTACTCTGAAGGGTTGCTGATGTGTCTGGGTCCTAAAAGGGTCTTCTATGTTCTAATAAAGCTTACACTGATGTGATTTCATTGCTTGATCAGTCCGTAGTTAATACTCCCAGATCATCTGGATGCATGTTAATCAGGCCAATTCCACAAGCTTTACATTTCAGCTATTGCTTTCTAGAAAAGAATATTGACATGTTTTAGCAAACCAGTAACAGGAACAAAGCCCCTGTCATGACATAGCTCTCTGGCTACGCTGAAGGATTGCTGATGTGTCGGGCCTAAAAGGGTCTTCTATGTTCTAATAAAGCTTACACTGATGTGATTTCATTGCTTGATCAGTCCATAGTTAATACTCCCAGATCATCTGGATGCATGTTAATCAGGCCAATTCCACAAGCTTTACATTTCAGCTGTTGCTTTCTAGAAAAGAATATTGACATGTTTTAGCAAACCAGTAACAGGAACAAAGCCCCTTTCATGACATAGCTCTCTGGCTACGCTGAAGAATTGCTGATGTGTCTGTGGCCTAAAAAGGTCTTCTTTGTTCTAATGAAGCTTACACTGATGTGATTTAATTGGTTGATCAGTCCGTAGTTAATACTCCCAGGTCATCTGGATGCATGTTGATCAGGCCAATTCCATGACATAGCTCTCTAGCTACACTGAAGGGTTGCTGATGTGTCTGGGTCCTAAAAGGGTCTTCTATGTTCTAATAAAGCTTAAACTGATGTGATTTCATTGCTTGATCAGTCCGTAGTTAATACTCCCAGATCATCTGGATGCATGTTAATCAGGCCAATTCCACAAGCTTTACATTTCAGCTGTTGCTTTCTAGAAATGAATATTGACATGTTTTAGCAAACCAGTAACAGGAACAAAGCCCCTGTCATGACATAGCTCTCTGGCTACACTGAAGAATTGCTGATGTGTCTGTGGCCTAAAAAGGTGTTCTATGTTCTAATGAAGCTTACACTGATGTGATTTCATTGCTTGATCAGTCCGTAGTTAATACTCCCAGATCATCTGGATGCATGTTGATCAGGCCAATTCCATGACATAGCTCTCTAGCTACACTGAAGAATTGCTGATGTGTCTGTGGCCTAAAAAGGTCTTCTATGTTCTAATGAAGCTTACACTGATGTGATTTCATTGCTTGATCAGTCCGTAGTTAATACTCCCAGATCATCTGGATGCATGTTAATCAGGCCAATTCCACAAGCTTTACATTTCAGCTGTTGCTTTCTAGAAAAGAATATTGACATGTTTTAGCAAACCAGTAACAGGAACAAAGCCCCTGTCATGACATAGCTCTCTGGCTACGCTGAAGGATTGCTGATGTGTCGGGCCTAAAAGGGTCTTCTATGTTCTAATAAAATTTACACTGATGTGATTTCATTGGTTGATCAGTCCGTAGTTAATACTCCCAGGTCATCTGGATGCATGTTAATCAGGCCAATTCCACAAGCTTTACATTTCAGCTGTTGCTTTCTAGAAAAGAATATTGACATGTTTTAGCAAACCAGTAACAGGAACAAAGCCCCTGTCATGACATAGCTCTCTGGCTACACTGAAAAATTGCTGATGTGTCTGTGGCCTAAAAGGGTCTTCTATATTCTAATAAAGCTTAGACTGATGTGATTTCATTGCTTGATCAGTCCGTAGTTAATACTCCCAGGTCATCTGGATGCATGTTGATCAGGCCAATTCCATGACATAGCTCTCTAGCTACTCTGAAGGGTTGCTGATGTGTCTGGGTCCTAAAAGGGTCTTCTATGTTCTAATAAAGCTTACACTGATGTGATTTCATTGCTTGATCAGTCCATAGGTAATACTCCCAGATCATCTGGATGCATGTTAATCAGGCCAATTCCACAAGCTTTACATTTCAGCTGTTGCTTTCTAGAAAAGAATATTGACATGTTTTAGCAAACCAGTAACAGGAACAAAGCCCCTGTCATGACATAGCTCTCTGGCTACGCTGAAGGATTGCTGATGTGTCGGGCCTAAAAGGGTCTTCTATGTTCTAATAAAGCTTACACTGATGTGATTTCATTGCTTGATCAGTCCGTAGTTAATACTCCCAGATCATCTGGATGCATGTTAATCAGGCCAATTCCACAAGCTTTACATTTCAGCTGTTGCTTTCTAGAAAAGAATATTGACATGTTTTAGCAAACCAGTAACAGGAACAAAGCCCCTGTCATGACATAGCTCTCTGGCTACACTGAAGGATTGCTGATGTGTTGGGCCTAAAAGGGTCTTCTATGTTCTAATAAAGTTTACACTGATGTGATTTAATTGGTTGATCAGTCCGTAGTTAATACTCCCAGGTCATCTGGATGCATGTTGATCAGGCCAATTCCATGACATAGCTCTCTAGCTACACTGAAGGGTTGCTGATGTGTCTGGGTCCTAAAAGGGTCTTCTATGTTCTAATAAAGTTTAAACTGATGTGATTTCATTGCTTGATCAGTCCGTAGTTAATACTCCCAGATCATCTGGATGCATGTTAATCAGGCCAATTCCACAAGCTTTACATTTCAGCTGTTGCTTTCTAGAAATGAATATTGACATGTTTTAGCAAACCAGTAACAGGAACAAAGCCCCTGTCATGACATAGCTCTCTGGCTACACTGAAGAATTGCTGATGTGTCTGTGGCCTAAAAAGGTGTTCTATGTTCTAATGAAGCTTACACTGATGTGATTTCATTGCTTGATCAGTCCGTAGTTAATACTCCCAGATCATCTGGATGCATGTTGATCAGGCCAATTCCATGACATAGCTCTCTAGCTACACTGAAGAATTGCTGATGTGTCTGTGGCCTAAAAAGGTCTTCTATGTTCTAATGAAGCTTACACTGATGTGATTTCATTGCTTGATCAGTCCGTAGTTAATACTCCCAGATCATCTGGATGCATGTTAATCAGGCCAATTCCACAAGCTTTACATTTCAGCTGTTGCTTTCTAGAAAAGAATATTGACATGTTTTAGCAAACCAGTAACAGGAACAAAGCCCCTGTCATGACATAGCTCTCTGGCTACACTGAAAAATTGCTGATGTGTCTGTGGCCTAAAAGGGTCTTCTATATTCTAATAAAGCTTAAACTGATGTGATTTCATTGCTTGATCAGTCCGTAGTTAATACTCCCAGGTCATCTGGATGCATGTTGATCAGGCCAATTCCATGACATAGCTCTCTAGCTACTCTGAAGGGTTGCTGATGTGTCTGGGTCCTAAAAGGGTCTTCTATGTTCTAATAAAGCTTACACTGATGTGATTTCATTGCTTGATCAGTCCGTAGTTAATACTCCCAGATCATCTGGATGCATGTTAATCAGGCCAATTCCACAAGCTTTACATTTCAGCTGTTGCTTTCTAGAAAAGAATATTGACATGTTTTAGCAAACCAGTAACAGGAACAAAGCCCCTGTCATGACATAGCTCTCTGGCTACACTGAAGGATTGCTGATGTGTTGGGCCTAAAAGGGTCTTCTATGTTCTAATAAAGTTTACACTGATGTGATTTAATTGGTTGATCAGTCCGTAGTTAATACTCCCAGGTCATCTGGATGCATGTTGATCAGGCCAATTCCATGACATAGCTCTCTAGCTACACTGAAGGGTTGCTGATGTGTCTGGGTCCTAAAAGGGTCTTCTATGTTCTAATAAAGTTTAAACTGATGTGATTTCATTGCTTGATCAGTCCGTAGTTAATACTCCCAGATCATCTGGATGCATGTTAATCAGGCCAATTCCACAAGCTTTACATTTCAGCTGTTGCTTTCTAGAAATGAATATTGACATGTTTTAGCAAACCAGTAACAGGAACAAAGCCCCTGTCATGACATAGCTCTCTGGCTACACTGAAGAATTGCTGATGTGTCTGTGGCCTAAAAAGGTGTTCTATGTTCTAATGAAGCTTACACTGATGTGATTTCATTGCTTGATCAGTCCGTAGTTAATACTCCCAGATCATCTGGATGCATGTTGATCAGGCCAATTCCATGACATAGCTCTCTAGCTACACTGAAGAATTGCTGATGTGTCTGTGGCCTAAAAAGGTCTTCTATGTTCTAATGAAGCTTACACTGATGTGATTTCATTGCTTGATCAGTCCGTAGTTAATACTCCCAGATCATCTGGATGCATGTTAATCAGGCCAATTCCACAAGCTTTACATTTCAGCTGTTGCTTTCTAGAAAAGAATATTGACATGTTTTAGCAAACCAGTAACAGGAACAAAGCCCCTGTCATGACATAGCTCTCTGGCTACGCTGAAGGATTGCTGATGTGTCGGGCCTAAAAGTGTCTTCTATGTTCTAATAAAATTTACACTGATGTGATTTCATTGGTTGATCAGTCCGTAGTTAATACTCCCAGGTCATCTGGATGCATGTTAATCAGGCCAATTCCACAAGCTTTACATTTCAGCTGTTGCTTTCTAGAAAAGAATATTGACATGTTTTAGCAAACCAGTAACAGGAACAAAGCCCCTGTCATGACATAGCTCTCTGGCTACACTGAAAAATTGCTGATGTGTCTGTGGCCTAAAAGGGTCTTCTATATTCTAATAAAGCTTAAACTGATGTGATTTCATTGCTTGATCAGTCCGTAGTTAATACTCCCAGGTCATCTGGATGCATGTTGATCAGGCCAATTCCATGACATAGCTCTCTAGCTACTCTGAAGGGTTGCTGATGTGTCTGGGTCCTAAAAGGGTCTTCTATGTTCTAATAAAGCTTACACTGATGTGATTTCATTGCTTGATCAGTCCGTAGTTAATACTCCCAGATCATCTGGATGCATGTTAATCAGGCCAATTCCACAAGCTTTACATTTCAGCTGTTGCTTTCTAGAAAAGAATATTGACATGTTTTAGCAAACCAGTAACAGGAACAAAGCCCCTGTCATGACATAGCTCTCTGGCTACACTGAAGGATTGCTGATGTGTTGGGCCTAAAAGGGTCTTCTATGTTCTAATAAAGTTTACACTGATGTGATTTAATTGGTTGATCAGTCCGTAGTTAATACTCCCAGGTCATCTGGATGCATGTTGATCAGGCCAATTCCATGACATAGCTCTCTAGCTACACTGAAGGGTTGCTGATATGTCTGGGTCCTAAAAGGGTCTTCTATGTTCTAATAAAGTTTAAACTGATGTGATTTCATTGCTTGATCAGTCCATAGTTAATACTCCCAGATCATCTGGATGCATGTTAATCAGGCCAATTCCACAAGCTTTACATTTCAGCTGTTGCTTTCTAGAAATGAATATTGACATGTTTTAGCAAACCAGTAACAGGAACAAAGCCCCTGTCATGACATAGCTCTCTGGCTACACTGAAGAATTGCTGATGTGTCTGTGGCCTAAAAAGGTGTTCTATGTTCTAATGAAGCTTACACTGATGTGATTTCATTGCTTGATCAGTCCGTAGTTAATACTCCCAGATCATCTGGATGCATGTTGATCAGGCCAATTCCATGACATAGCTCTCTAGCTACACTGAAGAATTGCTGATGTGTCTGTGGCCTAAAAAGGTCTTCTATGTTCTAATGAAGCTTACACTGATGTGATTTCATTGCTTGATCAGTCCGTAGTTAATACTCCCAGATCATCTGGATGCATGTTAATCAGGCCAATTCCACAAGCTTTACATTTCAGCTGTTGCTTTCTAGAAAAGAATATTGACATGTTTTAGCAAACCAGTAACAGGAACAAAGCCCCTGTCATGACATAGCTCTCTGGCTACGCTGAAGGATTGCTGATGTGTCGGGCCTAAAAGTGTCTTCTATGTTCTAATAAAATTTACACTGATGTGATTTCATTGGTTGATCAGTCCGTAGTTAATACTCCCAGGTCATCTGGATGCATGTTAATCAGGCCAATTCCACAAGCTTTACATTTCAGCTGTTGCTTTCTAGAAAAGAATATTGACATGTTTTAGCAAACCAGTAACAGGAACAAAGCCCCTGTCATGACATAGCTCTCTGGCTACACTGAAAAATTGCTGATGTGTCTGTGGCCTAAAAGGGTCTTCTATATTCTAATAAAGCTTAAACTGATGTGATTTCATTGGTTGATCAGTCCGTAGTTAATACTCCCAGGTCATCTGGATGCATGTTAATCAGGCCAATTCCACAAGCTTTACATTTCAGCTGTTGCTTTCTAGAAAAGAATATTGACATGTTTTAGCAAACCAGTAACAGGAACAAAGCCCCTGTCATGACATAGCTCTCTGGCTACACTGAAAAATTGCTGATGTGTCTGTGGCCTAAAAGGGTCTTCTATATTCTAATAAAGCTTAAACTGATGTGATTTCATTGGTTGATCAGTCCGTAGTTAATACTCCCAGATCATCTGGATGCATGTTAATCAGGCCAATTCCACAAGCTTTACATTTCAGCTGTTGCTTTCTAGAAAAGAATATTGACATGTTTTAGCAAACCAGTAACAGGAACAAAGCCCCTTTCATGACATAGCTCTCTGGCTACGCTGAAGGATTGCTGATGTGTCGGACCTAAAAGGGTCTTCTATGTTCTAATAAAATTTACACTAATGTGATTTCATTGGTTGATCAGTCCGTAGTTAATACTCCCAGATCATCTGGATGCATGTTGATCAGGCCAATTCCACAACTTAGCTCTCTGGCTACACTGAAGGATTGCTGATGTGTCTGGGGCCTAAAAGGGTATTCTATGTTCTAATAAAGTTTACACTGATGTGATTTAATTGCTTGATCAGTCCGTAGTTAATACTCCCAGATCATCTGGATGCATGCGAACCGCCCACGTGTGGAAAGTGGAAAACTCTTTCCTGCCGAAATAGCTCAGTTGGGAGAGCGTCAGACTGAAGATCTGACGGTCCCTGGTTCAAACCCGGGTTTCGGCAAAGGATCTACTTCTTCAGGATGTATTATTATCATGGAGCTTGGTACTCTGAAGAAAAAAAAAACTCTCAACTTCTTAGGAATCTCTGTATTTGAGTGCTCAACCCTTAAATCAGGCGATTTCCAGATAAGTGCAAAATTTCATAAAATATCAGGAAGCAGGTGAGCTTGTAATGTCTGGTTTTTTCTACAATGAGAAAACCACCTCACATTTGATATCCCAAACATACTCCCAGATCATCTGGATGCATGTTAATCAGGCCAATTCCACAAGCTTTACATTTCAGCTGTTGCTTTCTAGAAAAGAATATTGACATGTTTTAGCAAACCAGTAACAGGAACAAAGCTCCTGTCATGACATAGCTCTCTGGCTACGCTGAAGAATTGCTGATGTGTCTGTGGCCTAAAAAGGTCTTCTATGTTCTAATGAAGCTTACACTGATGTGATTTCATTGCTTGATCAGTCCGTAGTTAATACTCCCAGATCATCTGGATGCATGTTAATCAGGCCAATTCCACAAGCTTTACATTTCAGCTGTTGCTTTCTAGAAAAGAATATTGACATGTTTTAGCAAACCAGTAACAGGAACAAAGCCCCTGTCATGACATAGCTCTCTGGCAACACTGAAGAATTGCTGATGTGTCTGTGGCCTAAAAAGGTCTTCTATGTTCTAATGAAGCTTACACTGATGTGATTTAATTGCTTGATCAGTCCGTAGTTAATACTCCCAGATCATCTGGATGCATGTTGATCAGGCCAATTCCATGACATAGCTCTCTAGCTACTCTGAAGGGTTGCTGATGTGTCTGGGTCCTAAAAGGGTCTTCTATGTTCTAATAAAGCTTACACTGATGTGATTTCATTGCTTGATCAGTCCGTAGTTAATACTCCCAGATCATCTGGATGCATGTTAATCAGGCCAATTCCACAAGCTTTACATTTCAGCTGTTGCTTTCTAGAAAAGAATATTGACATGTTTTAGCAAACCAGTAACAGGAACAAAGCCCCTGTCATGACATAGCTCTCTGGCTACACTGAAGGATTGCTGATGTGTCTGTGGCCTAAAAAGGTGTTCTATGTTCTAATGAAGCTTACACTGATGTGATTTAATTGGTTGATCAGTCCGTAGTTAATACTCCCAGGTCATCTGGATGCATGTTGATCAGGCCAATTCCATGACATAGCTCTCTAGCTACACTGAAGGGTTGCTGATGTGTCTGGGTCCTAAAAGGGTCTTCTATGTTCTAATAAAGTTTAAACTGATGTGATTTCATTGCTTGATCAGTCCGTAGTTAATACTCCCAGATCATCTGGATGCATGTTAATCAGGCCAATTCCACAAGCTTTACATTTCAGCTGTTGCTTTCTAGAAATGAATATTGACATGTTTTAGCAAACCAGTAACAGGAACAAAGCCCCTGTCATGACATAGCTCTCTGGCTACACTGAAGAATTGCTGATGTGTCTGTGGCCTAAAAAGGTGTTCTATGTTCTAATGAAGCTTACACTGATGTGATTTCATTGCTTGATCAGTCCGTAGTTAATACTCCCAGATCATCTGGATGCATGTTGATCAGGCCAATTCCATGACATAGCTCTCTAGCTACACTGAAGAATTGCTGATGTGTCTGTGGCCTAAAAAGGTCTTCTATGTTCTAATGAAGCTTACACTGATGTGATTTCATTGCTTGATCAGTCCGTAGTTAATACTCCCAGATCATCTGGATGCATGTTAATCAGGCCAATTCCACAAGCTTTACATTTCAGCTGTTGCTTTCTAGAAAAGAATATTGACATGTTTTAGCAAACCAGTAACAGGAACAAAGCCCCTGTCATGACATAGCTCTCTGGCTACGCTGAAGGATTGCTGATGTGTCGGGCCTAAAAGTGTCTTCTATGTTCTAATAAAATTTACACTGATGTGATTTCATTGGTTGATCAGTCCGTAGTTAATACTCCCAGGTCATCTGGATGCATGTTAATCAGGCCAATTCCACAAGCTTTACATTTCAGCTGTTGCTTTCTAGAAAAGAATATTGACATGTTTTAGCAAACCAGTAACAGGAACAAAGCCCCTGTCATGACATAGCTCTCTGGCTACACTGAAAAATTGCTGATGTGTCTGTGGCCTAAAAGGGTCTTCTATATTCTAATAAAGCTTAAACTGATGTGATTTCATTGGTTGATCAGTCCGTAGTTAATACTCCCAGGTCATCTGGATGCATGTTGATCAGGCCAATTCCATGACATAGCTCTCTGGCTACACTGAAGGGTTGCTGATGTGTCTGGGTCCTAAAAGGGTATTCTATGTTCTAATAAAGCTTAAACTGATGTGATTTCATTGCTTGATCAGTCCGTAGTTAATACTCCCAGATCATCTGGATGCATGTTAATCAGGCCAATTCCACAAGCTTTACATTTCAGCTGTTGCTTTCTAGAAAAGAATATTGACATGTTTTAGCAAACCAGTAACAGGAACAAAGCCCCTTTCATGACATAGCTCTCTGGCTACGCTGAAGGATTGCTGATGTGTCGGACCTAAAAGGGTCTTCTATGTTCTAATAAAATTTACACTAATGTGATTTCATTGGTTGATCAGTCCGTAGTTAATACTCCCAGATCATCTGGATGCATGTTGATCAGGCCAATTCCACAACTTAGCTCTCTGGCTACACTGAAGGATTGCTGATGTGTCTGGGGCCTAAAAGGGTATTCTATGTTCTAATAAAGTTTACACTGATGTGATTTAATTGCTTGATCAGTCCGTAGTTAATACTCCCAGATCATCTGGATGCATGCGAACCGCCCACGTGTGGAAAGTGGAAAACTCTTTCCTGCCGAAATAGCTCAGTTGGGAGAGCGTCAGACTGAAGATCTGACGGTCCCTGGTTCAAACCCGGGTTTCGGCAAAGGATCTACTTCTTCAGGATGTATTATTATCATGGAGCTTGGTACTCTGAAGAAAAAAAAAACTCTCAACTTCTTAGGAATCTCTGTATTTGAGTGCTCAACCCTTAAATCAGGCGATTTCCAGATAAGTGCAAAATTTCATAAAATATCAGGAAGCAGGTGAGCTTGTAATGTCTGGTTTTTTCTACAATGAGAAAACCACCTCACATTTGATATCCCAAACATACTCCCAGATCATCTGGATGCATGTTAATCAGGCCAATTCCACAAGCTTTACATTTCAGCTGTTGCTTTCTAGAAAAGAATATTGACATGTTTTAGCAAACCAGTAACAGGAAAATAGCTCCTGTCATGACATAGCTCTCTGGCTACGCTGAAGAATTGCTGATGTGTCTGTGGCCTAAAAAGGTCTTCTATGTTCTAATGAAGCTTACACTGATGTGATTTCATTGCTTGATCAGTCCGTAGTTAATACTCCCAGATCATCTGGATGCATGTTAATCAGGCCAATTCCACAAGCTTTACATTTCAGCTGTTGCTTTCTAGAAAAGAATATTGACATGTTTTAGCAAACCAGTAACAGGAACAAAGCCCCTGTCATGACATAGCTCTCTGGCAACACTGAAGAATTGCTGATGTGTCTGTGGCCTAAAAAGGTCTTCTATGTTCTAATGAAGCTTACACTGATGTGATTTAATTGCTTGATCAGTCCGTAGTTAATACTCCCAGGTCATCTGGATGCATGTTGATCAGGCCAATTCCATGACATAGCTCTCTGGCTACACTGAAGGGTTGCTGATGTGTCTGGGTCCTAAAAGGGTATTCTATGTTCTAATAAAGCTTAAACTGATGTGATTTCATTGCTTGATCAGTCCGTAGTTAATACTCCCAGATCATCTGGATGCATGTTAATCAGGCCAATTCCACAAGCTTTACATTTCAGCTGTTGCTTTCTAGAAAAGAATATTGACATGTTTTAGCAAACCAGTAACAGGAACAAAGCCCCTTTCATGACATAGCTCTCTGGCTACGCTGAAGGATTGCTGATGTGTCGGACCTAAAAGGGTCTTCTATGTTCTAATAAAATTTACACTGATGTGATTTCATTGGTTGATCAGTCCGTAGTTAATACTCCCAGATCATCTGGATGCATGTTGATCAGGCCAATTCCACAACTTAGCTCTCTGGCTACACTGAAGGATTGCTGATGTGTCTGGGGCCTAAAAGGGTATTCTATGTTCTAATAAAGTTTTCACTGATGTGATTTCATTGCTTGATCAGTCCGTAGTTAATACTCCCAGATCATCTGGATGCATGCGAACCGCCCACGTGTGGAAAGTGGAAAACTCTTTCCTGCCGAAATAGCTCAGTTGGGAGAGCGTCAGACTGAAGATCTGAAGGTCCCTGGTTCAAACCTGGGTTTCTGCAAAGGATCTACTTCTTCAGGATGTATTATTATCAGGGAGCTTGGTACTCTGCAAAAAACTGTTAACTGTTTTGGAATCTCTGTATTTGAGTGCACTGAAGATTCTTTATTCCAATAACGTTTACACTGATATGAGTGGAATTCAGTGAATTAATTTTACTTATATATACAGGTCAGAATGACACTCAGCCATACATTTCACCTTTTGTGACCCTGTTTGCTAGAACACATACCTACCAATAGGAACACATTCTTTCACTAAAGAATGTGTTCATTATTCTTCTTGCCTGAAAAAGTATTCATAATCTGAACAATCTGCAGCCCTGCAGATGTTTTTAATAAACAAGGTAAGGATTTATTCAAAAGACTTAGAGAAACAGAGTGCGATGATCTTGTACTAAACTGAAACTAAACGCTGAGGTTTCATCTGCTCTTCCTGAAATCACTCATCACCAGCTGTGTGTTGTTAGCTAGTTAAGCTCTGATTGGTCAGAGTTGGTCTCTGCCAATATTTATAAAGCCTCATGCTGCTATATCTGGACTTTAGTATGATGGCTTTTCAGGTCCTACTGGGGTATGTTGCTGGCTAACTGTTATGGAGCTGACTTTTTAATTCCAGTTGATGATTTTTGTTTTTTCTTGATTTCAGGGGTGTTCCTGTCAAAGGTATAATAATATGCATGTTGACTAAAGTAAACAAATGTAAGTAACAAATGTTTGGCATCTAGGTTCAGTACCTCAACACCAGAGCAGCAGTGGCACCAATGCAGGGGGTAACGTTGCCTCTTACAGAAGAGTATCTGCTGGCCACACTGTACCTGTGTCCCACAGTGCTCCTGCAGGTGTTCTCAAACAAGATCCCAGACCATCCCAATTTTTGCAGTCAGAGCTGGTGTTTGTCGGTGTGAGCTCCATGCCTGAAGCAGGACATACTACTAATGCTGGTTCTGTTCCTGTTCAAGCAGCACATGTTGGTTCTTATATTCCTGTTCCAGTTGGGTATTATGGGGCAGGTTCCTATATGCCAGGATATGATGCTGGCTCTCAACAGGCTGGAGCTGCTCAGCCTCCAGTCCCAGGTAACCAGTCTAAAATAGCTCTCTAAAATGCCATTGCCAAGTCTTTCACATTAAGAAAATCTAACTTGAATCCTATTTCCACCACCTCCAGAAGCAAAGTGGACCATTGCTCCTCAGTCCTTTGAGGAAGCATCAACCAACACTCAGGCCCAGGATCCTGGTGCCCTTCTCCCACCTCCAGGACCTGCCCTGCAGTCTGGAGAAACTTCCAATGTTGTGAAGGAAGCTGAACTTGGGAACTACCAGCAACAAACGGAGTACTTTGGCTACCCGGTTGACCATATGGGGCCTGGCCAGGGTTTTCCACTAGCGACACAGAGTCTTGGTGTGGGTGGCTTGTGGGGTTATCCTTCTCCCTACCCTCTTCCTTACCCATTTCCCTACCCTGATTTTGACTACAGGCTCCTGTATGGTCTGTATCCTCCTGGCACCTACACGACCTTTAGCAGAGAGCATGAGAAGGGTACAGACTACTTTCAGGACATTCACTATCTGAAGGAATATGGTTCCAATGCTCCACAGACACCACAGCACCCTGGATCTGGACAGCAGAAGGTGTTCCCTGGCACAACCTAGAGACCTGGAGGGAGAACACTTATGTTAATACATGTACCTGCAGATTCACTATGTCTTGGCACTTGGCCTAATGTGTTGTCATCTTTAGGTGAAGTGCACATGCCTTGGTGGTGGAATGTTTCAGGGTTTTAATTAATAAAATCATTGACACTGCCCCGTGTTTGACTGAAAGTCTCTGGTTACACCTGGTCGTTGACCATAGTTCTCAAACTAGATCTAATTAAGGTATGTTTGACTACATAAACCTGGCCCACTGAAAAATACGGGTGGTTCTTGTCTTTCTAAAGGCCTCTTAAAGTAGACAAGATTTTCAAAATGATAAAGCTGGTAGGGATTTTATTGTATGTTTATTACAGTAAACACAAACTCAAATTTGCTGTTCCTATTTTTACAATTTTTATCTAGGTCCCTTTTTTAAATTGCGCTTTATGAAACAATTGACTAAACTTAAATGGGTAACTTCAGTTTTCAACCTAAACGTTACCACTGTGCCAGTCTTGAGATCATTCATGCTACACAGCAGGATTGACTGGTGCTTAAAGTCTTGATCTTTAAATTTGTTCAGTCCGACTCCTCCTGTTGGCCTGTCAATGGTTCCCAGTCTAATTTTGTCACAGACTTAATCACTGAAATGGCTGTTTAGAGTCTGTAGGTCTCTAAAGTTGATCTGGATCAGCGTTGGACTGAACAATAACAGTTTAAACTGTTAAAAACCACCAAAGGGAACCATTCTGGCTAAGCGGTAAATGTGAGATGCAAGACGAATGGATAAACTGAGGTCAGTTCAAGACTATAAATTATCAAAACATAATTCCTTTTGATATTCCCCAGATGGAGATCCTGAGGAAAACCCCCAACAAACTGAGCATTAAAAGCAAAGGTGTTGAGAGCACATCTGCATGCTGCCATCTAAGAGAAAAATAAATTTTTACGCTACATGTTGCTCATGTTCTTGGTTTACAGCACCAGACTAATTATGCCATTTGGTCCACAAAGTTAAGAGTTTGGGAGTCCACTTGCAGTTTAGCTTTAGTAGATCAAACACCAGCAATCTGACATCCAAAAAATGTCAGCAGATTCCAAAGTTATTAAATTAGCTTTTCACGAATACGAAGAGTATGAAAACGGTGCAAGGTGTAAATTTTGCCCAAAGGTTAATTGACATCAACCTTTAGGCAAATGTGATGTACTATAAATGTGCTGTAATCGGTGTCCAAGAACTTTTATTTTAACTAGTGTTAATTTGATTACATTTTTTTTCTCTTAACCTTCAAATGTGGGGTTTGGTAGCATGGTTTATTCCTCTTGTACATATGTGTGTCAAGTTCTAGATGTTTTGGCCATACCAGACTAGTTATACGACTGCATTGTTAACACCTTTTTTTACCTTGGGCTAATGACATTTTATGCTAATTTAGGTCTGGTGCCCTTCGCAATTAACAGGGAAAAAACACAAATAGCATTAACAGCCAAAAATCTTTTTTTTTTGTCCTCATTTCTCTTGTGAAGAGTAGTAAAAATCTTTTTCTTCTGCACAGTAGGAAATAAAATTGGATCTGTGGGGGTTAAACAAGTCTCCACTTGTACAACTAACTTGAAGTCACCCGAGTATTCATCCTAGCAACCCCTTACTCATTACATTAAGTCTAAATGAAGCCAATTTGTCTTACGTTTACACAAAACATACTTACAGTAATGTTGGCAATCAGCAGTTCCATTAAGTTTTGTCAAAATGTATAAAATGTCAGACCTTATTTTGCAAAAGTGACTTTTTTACAAAACGTTTTTTAAAGTTTATTTTTTACATACAAATCTTTTACTCTTTTTTATTTTATTTATCATACAACTACTATACAATGTAAGCTGATGAATTTAGTTTAGGGATTGTGCATCATTGTGTGGCTGCATTTAATAACCCGCATATTAGTTTATGATGATTATTAGTTTAATACTAAGAAGTTAGTTTGGTTGAATAATAAACCATTTTTCATTAATTTCTGCAATTTTCGGTCTAGGTTTTCTTTTTTTATTTCAAACCAAGGTCCCAAAATATTAGTCTAATTCTAAAGATTCATTCTCAGCCTTGGTCTTGGAAGGTCGGGTCTTGGGCTTGGTCATGGTCTCTGAAGAACCGGCTTTGACTCCAATTCTGGTACAAACAGCAGAGGTAATTTCACCTCGGTTATGGTGGCCGGGCAGTGACAGCTTGGAATGTCAACCTCTAACACAATTATAATAGAAGTAATTGTGGTTCACGTTCACAAGACCAATAAAGGCGTCAACTACCGAAGGACTTTGTGGTGCAGTTCCTCTCTCATTTTCCCCTGCTGCAGAAGACGACAGACTCTGAGTGAAGTTAAAAAGGCAGGAACGTTTATTTACTTTGAAAAGTTTCCTATCATTGATGTGCCCAATGTCCATTACTATTTTTTTATTTATATTGTTTACCATAAAAGCTGTAAGCAGTTTCATCATGTCACTGCTGTTTAGAAGAAAACATTTACTTTTATTATAAGCTGAATGAAGCTGAATTATCCACGTTGATGATATACTAACATGAAAGATGACAAACACAAAATTATGCTCTTTTTAGAATTAGTTTTTGTGTATTTTTGTTATCAATTATGGGGGAGAAGACAACATTAGTTATGTGTCTCTGCAAGAGAGAACAGCAATCTACCAAAAGTAGGGCGTGGTGTAGCAGTAGAGCTCGCGGCCAATTTACAGAGGCTTCAGTTCTCGATGCAGCTGTCCCTGCTTCGAGTCCTGACCCTGGCTGCATCTCTTCACCCTATTTTCAAATAACAAAAAAAAAAATAAAGCCACTAAAAGAAACCTAGTCAGATTTTGGCTGCCCATCAGTGAGTAATGGTCTCGGTCTGATCAACCCAATGAAAATTGTTTGGCTCCACAACTGCCCAAAACACAACACTCTACTCTGTCTCCACTGTGGGTTTTTTTTTCTACTTGTCTATGCCCACCTTTTTCTTCTTAGGGGTCAATCTCCAGGTTCAGTGAGTGAGAGGCAGGGTACAGCCAGGACAGGTCACCAGTCCATCACAAGGAGCGCACATATAACAAATAAAGCTCACACGTTAGGGCAATATAGAATCTCCAGTTAATCCAACAAAAAGGTTTTCAGTTTGTAGGAGGAAACCAGAAAAACCCACATATGAACAGGGAGAACCTCTGCTTTTATAACTAGATGGACTGAAATAAAACAACCAACATTATATTTATTTATTGTTATTGCATATTTAACATAGACAGAAAACAATCTTAACTGGTTTAGGCTGTATGTGTGTTTTTATATGACCTAATAAAAAGCCTAACATCTCATAAAAATGAAAAACCTGAAATGTGTCCAGAGTTGCTTGCTTTTGGAGAAATCTGACTTCAGGGGAAGCACTTCCTTTTGTTATGGATGTATGATTCTGTAGCCTTTTCCAATCATCTCTTTGCTGCACCGCTCACTGCTACAGCTTACACAACATAACTGTTGATATCACATAAGACGCAACACATAGTCAAGGATAAACTGATATAAGAGGATGACACCCTTTAGGAGGGTTATAAACAGGCAAAGATAAAAGCAGGACTCACGCTCCATTCTTTGCTCCTCTCGGTTCTTCCCTAAGATGGGCTGAGGGGGGCCCGGTACCGAAGGTGAATGTCACTCTGTATCTGTTCAATTGTATACTCTGTACACTGATCATTTTGGCATTAAAGCTTGATTTTATACTTAACCATTTCTCATTATTTCACAAGGTAAATACTTTGCTGGTTTTACTGGTTGGGTCTCGGAACTGGAGAGAAACGGACCCGGTGGTGCACAGGGAGGAAAGAGAGTAAAAACTCCCATTTTACAACACTTTCAGAAATTAATCTAACTTTCTGTACAATGAAAGCATTCTTGAAAAACAAAATGACAAATAACATAATTTGAGGTTGTTTTGTATTTATTCAGTAACAATGCTTGGACTTTGATCTCTCCTCTTAGAGGATGTGAATCTCCAGCCTTCTTTATGTAACTTTTGCTGATTTTAGGAGAAAACCCTTCATCGTGTAGTGATGGGCGAGGGTGCGTTGCATGGAGGAATTTCCACCAGCTCCACCCCACCTTTTTAACCACCACTGAAGGTCAGCCTGGACCCCAGTCAGCCATTTGAATGCAGCTAACTTTTCTGTACCTGTACAGACATCAGTGCTGTACTGATTTTCATTGGCTTCTTTGAAGATTCAGAGTAAATCAGATTTTTTCATTAAATCTAATCATTTTTTGATGCTACATACAATAGACTTGTCTGCAGGGTTTTGACATATATTTCTCCACTAAAGTAGGTCATCTGCAGAAATCCGACATGACGTAGTAGCCTTATGTCACTGATGGAAAACTTTCAACTTACACCGAAGATTGTTTGTGTATGAAGATGTATCACTTTGCTAAAACATTAGGCTAAACATGAAAACAAGATCTTAAATGCTTTGATCACGTCTACATTACTATTTAGTCTTGTTCTAATACGCATTACTTGATATATTCATTTATTTTGTGACCGTGCAGCCAAATTTTACAGTGCACAAATGAAATGCGACATTAACAGAATTCGAACATACAAAGTAAAAAAAAAAAAGATAAAGTCAATTAGATAAAGTCGTGTGCATTATTGGCAATAATAATAAATGCAGATCCTAATCACTTTGCTCCTAAATTCTTTCATTCAGTTGGATAGATTAAAATTATAAAGGTGAAACACGCGGGAATCTTTATCTTATGAAAAGTGAGACAATACAAATCGTGTTTCAAACATACTTCCAGAATTTACCACTTTATAAATAAGTAAAGTTATATAATATGGCCTTACTTGTTGAACTATTATATTGTAAGAATATTTTAAAGATAAAATAAAATTACAGTGCCTTGCAAAGGAATTGTCTAAAACCTTACAACCCCAGACTTCATTATATTTATTTATATAATTTCTGTAATACACCAACACAGAGAACTTCACAATTGTGAATTTTGAAATGAAATTGATTTTTTACCACATGAAAATCTAAAAGTGTGGAATTTATTTGTATTCAGTCCACATTTCCTCTGATACCCCTCAAGCGAAGGGATCAATGGTAACTCTGGAGGAGCTGCAGATATCCACAGCTCTGGTAGTATGCTTTTCTGGTACAAGAAAGCCAGTCATAGTTGATACGAAGATGGGGGGAGCTAAAAAAAAAAAAAAGGAGGACAGGAAACCATTTAACAAAGAGTTAAAACTTGGGTGAAGTTCACCCTCCAATGGGACAACAACCCAGCAGCAGTAAAGGTGCATCTATAGAATCTGGTGAGCTGAATACAAATGTCGATTCCACTTTTAAGATTTATAAAAATAATTAAAACCAGTGTATCAGTTTCCTTCCATCTCACAGATAGTCGATCAAATTCAGTCCCGATAAAATACATAGAAAATGCTATATATATATTTTTTTTAATGTTATTATTACATGCTGTAATATGCGATGTAACCGAGTGTTTTAACAGGGCTCTAGAATTTGTGTCAGAGTGATCCCTCTGTAGCTCCTCCTCCTCTCTGCTGGTACGTGCAGGGCGTGTGTAGCGTCGGCCCCGCCCACCCTCTCCTCTCCAGAACACGCTTTCAGTTGCGGGATGTGCTGACACCAGTCTTTCTTCTGCATCAGCTGGAACTCACCCATTCTTATTTGACGTGTTTTTCACCCCTCCGGCATGGAGCTGGACCGCAGGCTGCTGCTAATCCACTGCGCCGCTCACGCCCTGTCGGTCGCGACGGGGCTGCTGGTGGTCGTCCCGATGGCGCTTAACGGTTCGGCTTTCAAAGGCCGCTGCGCCCTCTTCTCCACCGGCTACTGGAGGAAAGAAGACCAGGCCGAGCTTACGGGACAGCCTGAGGAGCTGTCTCACCTGGTGGTGCAGCGGTGGGGCCCGCTGGAAGCCTGCCAACTCGCCACTTTTGTGGGTATATTTACGACGCTTTACGGGGCTGCGCAGGGCTGGAGGTGCCTCTTCTATCTGCACGGACGGCATGACGAGTAAGTCCATGGACACACACAAACACGGGGTTTGTTTTTATGATGGCAGCACTTATCCTTTATCCAGTTAAATGCACAAATATTGCAAACGCAGGCCTTTGCAGAATAAACTTATATATGTATAATATACCTCTTATTAATATCATATGACGCACTAATTAACAGCATGCAATTATATGATGAATAAGCTAAACGTATTTATATTTTTACTACGGTGTGGTAACGTCTAACATTTGAAACAAATGTTAAATAAAATCCAGTTGATGCTCCATAAAACCTAATTTTGCCTGGCAAAATGTTTTGAACATCACTTATTTTAGATGAAGAATTCATAAAGTGTTTAATATTAATGTTTTAAACCTTGTAATAAATGCTATAAATTCACATTTTCCAAACGTTTTGTTTCCAGTTGTTTCACCTTTTTTACCTTCCAAACCTTAAGTGTGTTTATATTTTTATTAAATATAAAGTTAAACATAAAAATTGCAGGACACAAATTGTTTAAATGTAGGTGAAAATCATAAATAGTTAGTATTTTAATGAGGCAAACATTTTAACTTATTAATTAATTATGACCAGGTTTCCAGGTCATATAAATGTGTCATCAAGTAACCAAAAAAATTTTATTTACTTGTATTAAATACATGATTATTACAAATGCTTTACAGAAAACATAGAATTATTTCTATATTTATATGACTATTATATGGAACAATTAAGTAAATAAATACAGATAAAGTAATGTGAGATTTTAATATATAAATTCATATTTTAAGTTATGAACTTCTCCATTTCTTGTCTACTTTATAAACTAGTTGCAAGTTTCATAAGTTTAATAATAGATTTATTTATGTAACAATTTAAACTTGTAGCATGTTTTATGTTCTTCATTTCTGTTTTAAAAAATTGTGAAAAATAACTCCTTATAGGACAGTCTCATGTAAATAAACCTTTTTTATGTTTTGATCTTATGAAAACTGTTCCGCATGACTTGATGTTTCTCCCTGCGTGTGTCTCCTCCCAGCACCCTGTTTTCCTCTTTCCTCACAGTCCTGGTGAGTGCCTGTGTGCTCTTCCTGTCTGCTGGGGCCAGCGTCATTTTGTCTCTGGGCTTCAGCTCCTGGTGCGACACAGTCACAGATGACAACACACGTCCCTATAGGTAAAATCCTCTGTGGGTTACCTGATAGATAGATAGATAGATAGATAGATAGATAGATAGATAGATGATAGATGGATGGATGGATGGATGGATGGATGGATGGATAGATAGATAGATAGATAGATAGATAGATAGATAGATAGATAGATAGATAGATAGATAGATAGATAGATAGATAGATAGATAGATAGATAGATAGATAGATAATAGATGATAGATAGATAGATATTTTAATAAACTGGGACCATAATTATGAGTATTAATAATCTTTTCCTTTCCCGGTTTCATGTTCAGTTGTGCAGAGTCCCAGTCTGTCCCTCTTTACCTGGACGTTAACACCTCCACTTTCTACACAGATCTCAGTTTGGCACAGGTAGGAGCTCGGATTCAAACACCAAACATAGCCAACATGATGGAAACCTTCAGTTCCGTCTGTCCTCCAGCAGCTTCAGCAAACATTTCCCCACACAAAAATGTTTGTGTTGCTTGTAAACCCGTTTTCTGCTAATTTAATGCGTTTCTTTCGGAAAGTTAAGAAACTCAAAAAAAACTGCGCCTTCTCTTGACAGCAGTGACGGCTCCTCCTCTCTAAGCTCCCCACTGTCAAAGCAAGTTGTTATAATAGTCTTCTTTTTGTTGTTGGCAATGTTTTAGCATCTCAGATTTTTATTTTATTTGATAAAATGAAAGCAATGTTTGTATGAAAAAAATCATCCAGTTTACTTAATCTTCTACATTACAGATTGTATTCTGTTGATTTTAAACCAAGCATAATCAATCAACAAGAACTCCCGTTCAGCCATCGTTACGTTATTGACAGACAATAAATATGACACATGATGGAAAGTTATTAGAAACTGTGGCAAATATCAGTAGTGTCAATACTGGAGTTTATTTATCCAGTGTAAAAGAAGAAATTTATCCTGGGCCTAAAAATATAAACTCTCAAAACTAAATCAGATTGGTATTAGTGCACGTGGGCATGAGTATCCAGGTTTTAACCTATATTTTTAAGTATTGCTAAATTAAACAGCTGGAGGTCTCTGAAACAAACCAGTGTGCAGTTCATGGATTTAAAAGTCAAATATTCACACAGTGCCTTGCAAAATTATTCTGCGAAGTTTCCAGATTTTGTGGTGTTAAAACCACAAACCTCAATGTATTTGATTTTTGATTTTTCTGTGATAGACCAACAAAAATAGCACATAATTGTAATGTTTTAGAAAAATTATACATGGTTATTAACATTAATAATAAATGGGACCAGAAATCAATTTTCTGTTCTACATGCATATCTCTATGTAGGAAAACTAACTTACACTAACACCATCCCCAGTGTGAAACATGGTGGTGGTAACATCAACCTCTGGAGATGCTTTTCTTCAGGAGGTACAGGACAGTTTGTTTGTGTGGATAAATGTGTGGAGCTAAATACAGGAGAATCCTGGAAAAAAACCTGTACGAGGCTACAAAAGACTTGAGGCGGAGGTTCACCTCCCAGCATTAAAACAGCCTCAAACATACAGCTAGAGCTACAACAGACTGGTTTGGATCAAAGCATGTTCATGTGTTTGAGTGGCCCAGTCAAAGTCTTGATTTGCTGCTGTAATTGCAGCGAAAGTATTCACTCACGGGAGCTAAATATTGACACTTTCAGATTTTTCTTTGTAAAAAAAAAAAAAAAAGGGGGAGAAAGAAGTGTCTCATTTAACCTTCCACCTCACAATTTTGTACTTCTCTGTCGGTGAATTGCATAAAATCCTAATAATCGTTGTAGTTTGTAGTCATATAACATAAGAAAATGTGAAACTTTAAGGGGTTATGAAACCTTCTGCTAGGTATTGTAATTATTAACCTTTACATGGCATGTTAATTACCAAAAACAACCTTGCTTGACACACACAATATAGGAATTTAAGCTGAGTAAGTGATCCCCAACTTTGAGTGTTTTTAGGCCTATAGTCACGGCTGTGTTTGCATCCTCAGGCGTCCCTGTGGTTTGTGACGGCTCTGTGGCTGGTTCAGTCCATCCTGGCCTTCCTGCGGCTCTACCACTCCCACAGACAGCACATCACGGGTCCTTGGCTGCACCGAGACAAGGAGCTGCTGCTGGGACACAGTCCGACCGACAGCAGCTCCCCGACGCCTCCTCTTCCCCCTGCAACCCCAACTGTCTACGTCTGACAGGGAGGGAGTGAGGTAGTGACACGGCTCCTCGTATTTAACTCCACCCTTTATATATTTTAACCTGACTTTGTTCATTATGACCACTTATGATGTCCACTCTGCACGTCTTATTGTTCATATGCCTCATCTCATTCAGCAGAGCCTGACCACTAAATTATATTGACTGATTATTAGCAGATAAGAATGAAGAAAGTGCAGCAGAGACATGCCAAAGATACAGTATGTCGTAATTTTAGCTTTTAACATTTTAAATTCTAATTCAAACAAATAGCAAAATTCCTTTAATATGCATTACCAGTCAGTCTTATTTAATAATGCTTAAGTATTATTTAGTCCTCTGCATGTTAATACTATTTTAATTTAGTTTTTCTATGCCCTGTCTGTTTCTTCTTTAAATCCCTGAGGGATGGCTCTGTGAGATGCATCTAAACGAGATTCAGAAATATACAATAAAGCATGGGATTTATCTAGTTTTAAAGGAACTGTGACTTGCAAGGAAAACCTAAATGTTTAACTTTTTACTCATCAAACATTTAGGGGATTTACTTTCAGCTTTACTTAAGTTTAGCATTTTAATACGTCTTTGATGCGCAGCTATCTTTTTTTGTACTTTTTTGTTCATCTGGTTACCTGCGTGGCTACAGGATCGACGATTTGCAAACGTTCTGATAAATTAGGTTAATAGTGTAATATATACAGTGGCCCTCAAATGTGAACACACTCCTGATAAAATCCCAGGTTTTTGTGATTTATAAAAAGCTATGCTAAATCATTTTCAGAATCGTCTTACAAAAATAATAATAATCCTATAAAATTTAACTGAAAATCAATTTTAGCAGTCATCCCTCTTTGGGGGTCTGTCAACACCCACTTGGCAATATTTGTCTACTTCTTATTTTACTGTGCTTTATATTTTATTTATTTATGTTACTGATGATGCTTCATGATGTTTTTATTTGCATTTGGTTGATGTATATTTAAAAAGCATGGTTGTTTACATTTCTCCTGGAGTCCAACATTTTGCACAGTTGCGTCCTCATCAGGGATGAAAAAAAGTGAGAATTTTTTGCATTATGTTTAATTCTGATGAAGCATTGAGATGCTTTTATTGTGAAGCAAGTGTTGAGAAAGAGCTACGAGTTCATGAAAAAGGCTCACTGTGTGAGGATGGCCTAAATGTTCTGTTGTTAGCGCGCCGCCGAGCCTCTCTGCTCCTGTGACGACTTTTACGATGGTGCTGTTTGTGTGGATGGAGCTGCTCTCAGGATCTCCTCCAACAATCTACTTGGTTTTTGTTTAACTTCTTTGCTGATCTATGGTAGCTTTGAAACAGAAAATATTGCCGTGTTTTCTAAGGTTTTCTGTTTAAATAACTCAAAGTTGTTGTTCTTTCGGGTTATGGTACAGAGCAGCTGTAATGAAGCACAAACAGTGGAGCTGGAAGTCTGAAGTAAAGAGAGATCAGCTGGTGTTGTCACTGGAGACTGTTTATAAAATGGTTTTTAAATTGTAACTGACTGTAATTCTTGTTACCTGTTTGTTCTCATTCATCTTCATGTATTTAAATAAAATACCTGCTCTCATTTCGTAGTTTTTTGTTGAACCTTGATGATACCAAAGCACATCTAGTGATTAAATTACAGTTTTAAAGTGCAGAGTGTAACAGATTAATGGCTACTTTAAACTGTATTAATATACATGAATAAAGTTAGCGCCATAATCAGAAATCTAAAGGATGAATCCTTCACCCATCCAAAGGAACGACTCAATCACACGTTCATCTCTCCTCTTGTGTGCTCCACCTGTCTCCCTTAGACACAAAACAAATGCTGGTTTCATAATTGCCATAAAAATATTATGTATCAACACGGTTTTCCCCCAGTTTTGTTCAAGGATGCCATTATAAGTCCTCACCAGGCATAACAAAACTTCATATTAATTTCCCGTTTTTTTTAAACTCGTTTAATGCCAGTTTAAGCAATAGAAGTTTCATATGTAAAAACTAATTGGTTTGGGGCTTATGGGTTTTTCTAAATCTTGTTGTGGCAGAAATTGGCAGCAAAAATAATCCTGATTAATTTTTGTTTTTGTACAGTCATTCAACAAGATGATTTGTTTACCATCCCATATATGCAAATTGGTAGATTTAGAAAATATGAAATAATGTATTCACGTAGTAGAAAACTAAATATACAGTTTTGAAAGGATTGTAACACAAGGGACTGACTAAAAATTGCAATGGTGGTGTATAAAAATGCATTATGAATGCTGGAAGGACAAAGATTGCTCTTTTTAGTTTAAAAGGCAGATAAAAAGCTTGAAGAAGAAAACATAAAACACACCACCTGGCCAAATTTGCATAAGCAAATAGGTTAACTAATTATGGATTACAAAAAAGCTCAGTGAATTTCTACATTAGAAATGTAGGAACATTAATTGGAATGTATGTACCTGACTTTTGTGAAGTTCCTTGAGATGACCTGTGTTGTGAATTGGCGCTATATAAATAAACTGAATTGAATTGAATTTAACACTTTGAACCTTATTTACAGGTACTTATAAACTTATTTTGAGTCTAAAACTTTAGGTACATAAACACAGATTTTTTTAAAGACTTGGCAGCCATCTATGTTGTCATGGGATCTAAGAGGTCAATCATGGATCTTTGCAAGGTACTTGGAAAAAAAACATCTAAAAGTGTGAAATTAATTTTCTTAATACGTTTTTAGGAAATGGCAAGAACAACAGGATAGAGAAGATACTACAATATTCAAAATGAAGAATAGGTCATTGAATCAAGAGAGGAGATGTATCAAGAATGAGATTGGTCAATGTGCATTAAATAGTTTGCTTAAAATAAGGAAACAGTATCGCATATATTCTTAGATTTTATAAAATATTTATTTATAAAAGAGGACAACTTCGAAGGATTTGAAAGAAGACGTTATGCCGATATTACTGATGTCAGTGCCCTGAAAACAGTTAACTAAACCATAGGGGGCGCTAATGAAGCATGAACGATGGCAACTGCCCGCCAATAAACTCCTAAAAGAAGACGAAGAAGAAACCCCACTGTTTTGAATCAGACTATCTTCTTTATCGTTCAGTCAGGTCTTATTTCCTTTAAACGGACCGACTGTTTTATCTCGATGCCGTAAGAATGAAGTTAGCGGACATTAAGAAGTTGAAAGTGGCCGAGCTGCGGTCCAAACTAACTGAACTGGGCTTGGACAGCAGAGGACTGAAGGTTGAACTGGTGGACAGACTGTGGTCCGCCTCACAGTCAGGACAGAGTCCAGAACATGTAGAACTACTGGAGGACAGCTTACCGTCTGGACCGACGGAACCAGCTGAGGTTCAGGTTCCGACCGAGTCCTCGTCACCGCCGGTGGTCGAATGTGCTGCTGCGCTGTGTGAAGTAAACCGGAGTAGAGCGTACACGGACACCGCCACACAAACTGAGTTAGAACCCGGTTCACCAGCGGTATCACCGGGTTCCGAGCGCCTACCAGGTTCTGAGACTGTCTGTCAGGCTGAGGGAGGGCAGCTGGAACCTACAGGTGGTCCTCTCTCTGAGGAAATGGGCAGAGGAAGAGCTTTCTATGAGTTCAAAGAGGAGATACGATACAAAAGGTAGACAGTTAGTTAAAAATCTACACAGTACTGAGATGCTAGGTTTTTGTGACGTAAATAAATCGGTCCAAGATAAATAATTACAGATCTTTTTCCACCTTTAATGTGATCTATAAGCAGTTTAACTCTGTTAAAAAACAATGAAATCCTTTAGAGACGCAACATAAAAACAAATAATGTGCACACGTTTTTATAACTAGTGGCTGTGTTCGCATTTAACCCCCACATTCAAACTGCTGTTAAATAAATCATTTAAAGTGTCTTTGACTAACAGGGTTCCTTCACCCTGGAGAGTATGGATAGGTTTGGAAAAGAGAAACTTGGGTTTCCAGACTTTATTCCTCAGTTTTGATTTGAAATATAGATCAAAAACTCGAATAAATTCAAGTTATTTTTCACGGATTCATATTTAAATGTTGTCTTTAATCTTTGATTTGCTACAACACAACTTAGGTTGTTGTCAAACTCCATAGTTTTTGAATCAGTGGGGGGAAAAAAACACTAAAGCACATTCATTCAACAATTGTGCTTAAAAGTGCTTTTAAGAATCAGTATTTAATACTTGATGGAGTTGATCTAAATTGGTCCAGAAGCCAAGAAGAAGAGCAAAGTTGGCCTTTACCATGCTTTCAAATTGAAAGCCAACTTCAGTGTTTCATTAACATTTGAACAAAAAAAAATTAAAACAAAATATAGATAAATGTTTTATACTCAAATGTTCGATTAAAAAAAGAAGGGAATTTTTGGAGTAGAAACTGGAAGAAACTCTTGATTAACTCCGTGGTCTGCAGAGAGCTTCCAAAACACCGAAGGGATCATACATGTTAAAAGGTATCAGTCAGAAGAAGTTACTAAATAATTTCTAAGACATTAAGATATACGATGACACACAGTGAATACAACCATCAGGAGGAGACAATGTGGTGACATTCCCAAGATATGGAGGTCTGTTAAAATGTTATGATATGGCAAGAAGAAAACTGGTCAGGAAGGCTGTAAAGAAGCCTACGGCAACATTAACGAAGCTGCAGGAAAGATGTAAATGTATTCTTCATGTATCTGGTCGATGGTGGTGAGACACAAGCCTCGTCTAAATTTAGCAACACAGTTGAAGTCTCCCAAAAGCATGTAAGAATTGTGGTATGGTGTGACGATAACATGGTTAAATGTTTTGGTCATGATAGCAAAAGGTATGTTTGGTGCAAAAACAACACTGAACATCAAAAATAAAACGCCATACTCACAGTGAAGCATGGTGGTGGGTGCATCATGCTTTGGGACTTTTTTTTTTTTTGTCAGCTGAAACTGGGAACATGGTCAAGGTCGAGGAAATTATGAACAGTTCCAAATACCAGTCAGTTATAGAACAAAACCTTCAGGCTTTAGCTAGAAAGCTACAGGGAACCTTTTCAATCAGCTCATCCACAACTTAAAGCATACATCCAAATCAGCAAAACATTGAAGAAGATGTAACATTTGGAACGTCCCATCCAGAGGCCAAGCCTGAAACTATGGGGTGGCCTGAACAATTTGGAGCATCTTTGCTAAGAACGAAGGGCGAACATTCAAAGGCCAAGATGGGCCATCCTAATAGACTGACTACTGTAGTAAATTCAAAAGATGCTTCTTCGTTGTATTCGTTGAAGGGTGTGCATACTTACGCAACCACATTGTTTTAACGTTTTATTCATAGTTTTAGTTTTTTTTTTTTTTTTAGTTTTAAGTTGTCCAGGTTATGGGTCAAATTAAAAGTTGAAAAGTTCTGAAATCGGTGTCTTGGTCCAGTGTTTTCCAGCACAAAAGCCAGGCACTTTTAACAGAGGTCCACTGTTATTATTTTTATTTTTTTGGAAAGAAGGATCCAACCAATTATCTCAGACTATAAGAGCAGTGTGACTTTTATCCTGGCTGTGGAACATCAGTCCAGATCCTTACAGTCAGGGTTTTGCTGAGGAGGTCGTGGGAGTTTGGTTTTCCTAATTATAATGCCTAATTATATAAGAAATAAATCTGATGAGCTTTTTCAGGCCATAGAGTCTGTATGAGGGACAGATGAGATTTTACCCACAGATGCACATTGGACAGGACTCTGCTCATCAGATCCTACTTGTCGATTCTCTTCAGTCATTGGCGTTCATGTTGTTTGTTTTAGTCATATAACAAAGAGTGTTAAATTGAGTATCTGTGTCTTTCCAGATCCAAATCACCCCAGCCTCCACAGGACAAGGAGGAGGAAGAGGAATGGGATGAAGATAAAGTGAGATTAGATCCATGTGAGTCCAGATTTAAGTTAGTTACCTATTATGGAATCCTTTTAGAAATGTCGCCGAGACTTTGTCGTTTCCACAGATGGCCGTCACCTTCACTTTGAAGTGGGCTCTGATGGATCTTGTGGGCAGCCGCGGTACTGGGATCGGTTCCCCCTGCTCTGGTCCGGCTGCAGGCTAACCCACGGGGTGCGGCAGGGCAGGGTGGGCTTTGAGGTTCGGTTGGAGAGGAAGTTGTTGACTGTAGAGTCGGAAGACCAAGAGGTCAAGGACTCGTACGGACTGAGAGCGGGCTGGTCGGTGGGCAACTCCTCTCTGCTGCTTGGTAAGGACTAGGTCAACCTTATCTGAACATGTTTCTACGCTTGTATAAAGACCATGAACTGAAACTTTGTGTGTTTCATTCCAGGGGAGGACGAGCTCTCTTATGCTTATGATGGATGCGGTCAAAAAGTTTCTGGTGGAAACACGGAGGAGTACGGGGAGCCTCTGTCTGAGGGGGACATCATTGGTTGTTATGCCGTGAGTTACTTGTCATTATATTCTCTAGTTTAAGTGATGCTGGGATTGTTTCTCTCTATTTCTTATTCTGTTTGTTTCCTGTTTGTTCCTCCACAACCTCAGTCTTTTTCTACAGATGGCGCTGTTGAGTTCTTTTTCCATAAGAACAGTCGTTTCCTGGGCCAGGCTTTTTACCTGAGTCCCTCTGTGCTGCGGGGTCGAGTCTTGGTTCCTCATGTTCTCTGCAAGAACTGTTCAGTCCGATTGCTTCTGGACCCTGTAACCCCTCAGTGGTACCCCGGACCGCCGGGGTTTACGCCGCTGACGGCGCTCCCTGCTGGTCAGAGAGTGCGCACCACATCAACTCCTTCCAGAGCGCAGTGTGAGGTTAGATCTTGGTCCTTGCAATTTAGCTTTAAAGTTCCTCATCCTTGTGCTTCAATGAGTGTGTCTATTATATATATTAGCTAGTATGACACGCTGTGATAAAATATCTTATATAAAATGAAAAAAGAAGAATACAGAGTATTTATTGTATTTAGCAAATTCTTTCAAACTCTTGCTTTGGCAGCTTTTTTTTTTTTTTTCTGCCTTTCCTGTGCGGCCCTTGAATTCACCATGGCAGCACATTCTGCAGTGTGTGCTGAACAGAATGAGGAAAGTGGAGACCAAAGGAAGACGTTACAGGCCTGAAAAACTTGAGCTGATGATCAGTGTCTAGAAGACTTGGTTTTAAGAAACAAAACTCCAGCAAAGACCTGACAGAGACAGGGGTCGTTCCCACACAGTCTCCAAACATAAACAAGTAAATAAATAATAATACTATGAAGGTAAATCTACATTTCTGATAAGTTGAGAACTTTTTACATTGATTTATATTCAGATGACACCCTTTATCTTTGATTTGCTACATCAAATCTTACATTTTTCTCAAACTCATTCATGTTTTAGGTTTTTAACTTACTAGTGGTTCTTACCAGTGATTCTTCAACTAGGTCTGATTTAAACACTTTTTTAGTCAGTCAGTCATTTTCTACCGCTTATTCCATAGTGGGTCGCGGGGAATCTGGTGCCTATCTCCAGCAGTCTATGGGCAAGAGGCAGGGTACACCCTGGACAGGTCGCCAATCCATTGCAGGGCAACACACATACAACCAAGCACACACTCATTCATACACCTAAGGGCAATTTAGAGTGACCAATTAACCTAACTGGCATGTCTTTGGACTGTGGGAGGAAGCCGGAATACCCGGTGAGAACCCACGCATGCACGGGGAGAACATGCAAACTCCATGCAGAAAGACCCTCGGACGGGAAACGAACCCAGGACCTTCTTGCTGCAAGGCAACAGTGCTACCAACTGCGCCACCGTGCAGCCCAAAACACTTTTTTATTCTTACAATAAAAGTTTTATAGCTTTTGAAAGCTTTTAGAAGGGATCTAAGTGGTGGAAAAAGACCCAGGATAAACTGATGAATCAAATTCATCTTCAGCTTTGTGTTGTTTCATAATTTGTGGAACATACAGATAATAAAACACAACAGAGTAAAAGTTTCTGATCCCAAACATCCAGAATGGTATAAAAAAAGAGTATTGAAATTGACCTTCCTAAATGTTTTCCAGGACAATTTAATTAAAAGCAGTTGTTAGCGTCCACCGTGTTTAATCCTAAAAGACAGATTTTTAGCTTTCATCTCTCTCTCCCTGCAGGTGGTGATGATGGTGGGTCTTCCAGGCTCTGGGAAGAGCTTCTGGGCTCAGACTCACATGAAGCAGTATCCAGAGAAGAAGTACAGACTGTTGGGAACGGAGGACCTACTCACTTGTATGCTAGTCAGTGAAAGCCTCATCTTCTCTTTGATTTAGCATTTTCAGAGCTCCATCCACCTCTGAGCAGCTGATCTTCATAACGTGTGTGTGTTTGTGCAGAGTGGTGGTCAGAGAGACAGGAGGCTGCAGCAGGCCTCCCAGTGTCTGACCGATCTAATCAAGGCTGCTGCCGAGACGCCTGGAAACTACATCCTCGACCAAGTAACTCAGAACTAGACCCGAAACTCACTCTTGCAGAAAAACATTAAAAGCTTGCTGTGTGTGTGTGTGTGTGAATGGATAATTTAACTTTTTACCGTATTTCCCCAGTGCAACGTCCTCTTCTCTGCACGTCGGCACAAGCTGCAGCTGTTTGCAGGTTTCAGACGGAGGGTGGTGATGGTTTTCCCTTCAACAGATGAGTGGAAAAGACGGCTGTCACAGCGTCGAATGAGTGATGGCGAGCACATCCCTGAGACCGCCCTGCTCAAACTCCAAGGTGTGGCTTATTTGCTTTGTATTGAAAAAGGGGTCTAATTTCAACCTTCACATAGGGATGGTCAGTTACCGTATTGTTTGTCGTTATCATGAAAAGTAAAAGCAGACAGTATTGTCGGAACTGTTACTATGTTCTCCACTGTCTGGGTGACTGGTACTCAGTGGGAAGAATAGATGTCTTGCAATCCAGAAGTTGTGGGTTTGATTCCAGCTTCCGCCTGTCCCATAACCTCAGGCACTTAACCTCAAGTTGCTTACCGATCTGTGTATCGGTGCATGAATGTGTCCTGGATAAATGTCACTTTATTGTAAGGGGCTTTGAGTGGTCGGTATGACTACAAAACAGGGCATAAATTTTACCATTTGATTTCATGAGACCATCAATAAATGATAAATTATGATTAGATCCAGTTACTGTCTGCAGGTTAGTGATAAAAATCTCTCTTCTTTATGTAACTGGGGTCCTGAAGAAGCCTGTTTAAGCATGGGTGTGTTTTTAGGTGCAGTGTTTGTATTTGTGGGGCTTTGACTGCAGTGAAATGTAGTCCCAGCAACTGCAGAGAAGCTGTAAAAAAAATTTTATTGTTAGTTTTATTATCACAATAAAAACCACAAGATAGTGTGATAAAATGTAAAGTCCATATCGGCCACTGCTTCTGTGGGAATTTACCTGTGCACCCCAGAGACCCTAATGGTCTTAAATGTAAAGGTGTAGCTTGGCGTAGCGGCAGAGCGAGCCACATACGGAGGTCTCAGTCCTCCATTCAATCCCGACCCCGGAGACCTGTGCTGCATGTCTTCCCCTATCTCCACCCCACTTCCCGGCTGCCTACCTTGGAAAATAACAAAAATAAAGGGCAATAGTGCCACAAAAAATATTAAAAATAATATATTTTTAAGTGATTAAAAACATGTTAAACCAGGATTGAAATGTTTGGACACAGACACAGCAAATATGTATTTCTCCATTTCTGTTCTCGTCTTCAGTGAGCTGCAGTCTTCCAGAGCCGCAGCCCGAGCTGATGGAGGAATTGGAGTACGCGGAGCTGCCGCAGGAACAGGCACAGATCCTCCTGACGGAGTACAAAGAGGAGGCTCACAGGCTGCTGCCGCCCGTCATCAAACCAGACAAGAAACCCAGATGGTGCAAGAAAAGACGTCACCTTCTGGGTCCTCCACCATCAAACAGGATGCAGTGGACAGCAGTCCCTGGTTAGCATAAGATGTGATGAATATTTTGTGAGACCTATTGGTTCAAACTGTTGGCTGATTTTCTTTTTGGGGTTTTGTTTTTGTCTTTGAAGGTTGGGCCGACCCAAGAAGTAACATGCAGCCGAGACATGTGAGCGGTACTTTTTCATCAGTTATTTGTTTCAGCAACAGCTAAATTGAATCTGAATCTCATTGATGCAACAGATCATCTCACTTCATTATATATTTATTATTAAACCAAACCAATCTAAAGTTATTATCTTAATATTAAGATGTTTATCAACTATATGAGAATTGATTTAATTTTGTTTTTAAGGGGAAAACACTGAGTGTCTAGTTGAAAATGTAAAAAAACATCTTAATTAGTTTAATCACCCCTTAAACATTAAAACTGGTTAAAGTTTGAGATTAAAATATAAAACAGTTTGTTCAGATACCCTGAAAATAAAACAGTGATTGGAGAATAATTTGGTTACGTGACCATTTATTTAAGCTGTAAAATTAACATGAAGCTTATTTTATAGATAATTTTGAATCATTTTGATGAACAACCTTGCTCTGCCTAGTGAAACATACATTTAAAAGGCAATATTTATATCATCAAATATAACCATCAGGACTTAAGGTTAGTTTATTTGAAGGCAAGAAGGTTGAAGATAAAATTACAAGTGATAAATATGACATGCTTCTATTTTAAGAAGGGATGCACTGAGATACGAGTTGGTGATCATAATTGGCTGACCTCAAGCTCATTGAAGATCTTTTTCTGGTCACTGAACACACCATAAGCGAGCTGTACCAGCTGACATTAAATGCAACACTTTCTAGTGTGGCAGTTCAGGTCGGCAAGAAGCCAAAAGGTGCAAAAAGGTTTTTAATGGATAAACTGTGTTTATTCAGGCTGCTACAACTTAGGCTATCTGCGCTAATCCCCAAAATCCCCCAAAAATTATTTGTTGTTGAGCAGGTAAAAAAAAAGAAAAGATTTCACCATAAAACTATTTACCGTTTTTAATTGTGAGGAAAACAAATTGTGACCCCTGAGTACTTTCAACTTGACAGAAAAAGTTTTGGCACCACTGCTCTATATCAATTTATCTTTGTTTGAAATAATTACATTTTGCTTTAACGTGACTTCATCGTAAAATGGCAACATTTCCAGAAAGGCTGAGAAATACACCCTGAATGCTGGTAGCTTTAGTTGCAGCAGGTTGACCTTTAACAACCTGACATTGGGAATTAGCTACAAATCTCTGATCAAAAAGATAAATGGGGAGAAACCAGGTGTAAAAGTAATTTTAGTTAGAAACATAGTAAATGCGTATATGTTGTTGCTCTATTTGATTTGATTTGACATCAAATAGTTCTCCTTGTGAACATTTTGAAGTTTCCACTTTGGCTCTTTGCTGCCCCAGAACTGGCTGGTTCTTTAGGTTTGAACAACCAACTTTTCTCTCTTGTTTCAGTGGAACCTGCCTTATCAGCAGCAGAACTACGACTACAACAGAAGCTTTGCTTCCAGCGGGTCCCAGAGTTACTCCTGAGGAAGCGTGGAGCAGGAAGAACAAGGCTGCATCTGTGGGCTGGGAGGAGGCGTCCCTCATTTTGTTATATTTTTATTAAAATAAGACAGCAACACACTTCCTTGTAACCTACTATAAGGTGCTCTTAAGCATTTGTTTTCCAAAGCCCTTTTTTAAAACCATGATCTTCAGTTGTTCTCTTCAGGATCATCTTTAAGGTGAATGAATGAAGGGTTCAAATGGACCCGCCAATATTGGGCTTCTGGTGCATCCCAGGAGGTAGCTGCAGAGCTATGATGACCATGAGCTGAAAGGCAATCGAGTAATGAAGATGATGTAGTGATGTAGGCATCAGCACATGAATCGTGCGTATAAGGAGAGCAACACAGCTTAATGATCCTCCAGGGGTCAATTTGAGAAATGAATTGATAAGCAGAGTCTGCAGATCATAACAGGTTGAAGATGACATGAGTTTGCTTTTATTTGCTGCTCTGAATGTAGAGTCAGCTGTTCTGAGTTTCTGCAAGGTCTTACATTTAATGATTAACTTTTAGGCCTGAATGCATCTTGCATACACCAGCATTTTAAATACTGGTTCCTTGAATACATTTGGATATCTCTTAAACTTTATTATTTTTTTTTTGTCTTGGTATTCATTGGTTTTGCGATTTTGAGTTCTGGCCGAGGAATCCAGCCCATATTACGCTGTGACAACAGGGAAGCCACAGGTGCTGTTAAAAGGAGTTTATCCCCAAACCTTCTGGAAAATGTTGCTTAATTCTTAATTAATTAATCATGTTGAACCAGCCAGACTCATTTTTATCATGGGGGGAAAAATGGTTTCCATAGTTGGCTGAATTCTGTCATCAGTAAGTTAAAGAGGTTTAGTATTTGCTGTGGGAAAGGGATCCTTTTTGTTGAAGCACTTGAGTCAGACGCCCTAAAAAGAAAACAAACTATTAAGGTAAATATAAGTGATTACCTTGTTTTTCATAATTCATGCAGGTTTTAATTGTAGTGGTCTTAAATTCAACTTCCAGAAACTTGCAAGTACAGGAGAAGTGCCTGACAAACATCTGCTGCAGGTTACAGAGGTGAATCCTGGTGACTTATAGGCCACGCCCCTTTTATTACACAACCCAGGTGGTCTCACGCTTTCTATGCTGTGAAAGATAAAGGTGATTCTAAAAGTTTTCATGTATCTTCTGCTAGTTCTTTGGTAAAAAAGCGGATCAATCTAGCGGTCCTTAGTGCCGAGATCACAGACAAGTACAGCGGAGGGAAAACTGTCTTGGCTTCTAAGTGAACCTCGTTGCTTCAGTTTCTACATAAATAGGTCAGAATAACCTGCGTGCTGTAAAGCTGCAACATATCCAGATCTGCTTCTCATGAATATCTGAATCTCAGAAGTTTTTTCTTTGGCATATATCTGACTTTACAATATCAGAATACCCATTTGTTCTTATGGATTTATTTAATTATTGACATTTTTCCTGCATATTTAACACTTTTCAACATCTGAGAATATCCAAATATATTCACAAAAATAACTAATGCTGTTCTCCACTGGTGGTTCAAGGCCAGATTTACCAAGGAGCCAGGGTGGGGCCAGTGTTTTTTCATGGGGGCACAGAACAAAATAATACAAAATAACAGGAAAATATTTCATCCTTTAATACACTGTTCAAAAAAATAAAGGTAACACTTAAACAACAATATAACTCCAAGTAAATCAAACTTCTGTGAAATCAAACTGTCCACTTAGGAAGCAACACTGATTGACAATCAATTTCACATGATGTTGTTCAAATGAAATAGACAACAGGGGGAAATCTTTGGCGATTAGCAAGACACTCAATAAAGGAGTGGTTCTGCAGCTGGGGACCACAGACCACTTCTCAGTACCGATGCTTTCTGGCTGATGTTTTGGTCACTTTTGAATGTTGGTGGTGCTTTCACACTCGTGGTAGCATGAGACGGACTCTACAACCCACACAAGTGGCTCAGGTAGTGCAGCTCATCCAGGATGGCACATCAATGCAAGCTGTGGCAAGAAGGTTTGCTGTGTCTGTCAGCGTAGTGTCCAGAGCCTGGAGGCGCTACCAGGAGACAGGCCAGTACACCAGGAGACGTGGAGGAGACTGTAGGAGGACAACAACCCAGCAGCAGGACCGCTACCTCCACCTTTGTGCAAGGAGGAGCACTGCCAGAGCCCTGCAAAATGACCTCCAGCAGGCCACAAATGTGCATGTGTCTGCACAAACGGTTAGAAGCCGACTCCATGAGGATGGTATGAGGGCCCGACGTCCACAAATGGGGGTTGTGCTCACAGCCCAACACCATGCAGGACGCTTGGCATTTACCAGAGAACACCAGGATTGGTAAATTCACCACTGGCGCCCTGTGCTCTTCACAGATGAAAGCAGCTTCACACTGAGCACAGACATGACAGAGTCTGGAGACACCGTGGAGAGTTATCTGCTGCCTGAAACATCCTTCAGCATGACCAGTTTGGCAGTGGGTCAGTAATGGTGTGGGGTGGCATTTCTTTGGAGGACCACACGGCCCTCCATGTGCTCACCAGAGGTAGCCTGACTGCCATTAGGTACCGAGATGAGATCCTCAGACCCCTTGTGAGACCATATGCTGGTGCGGTTGGCCCTGGGTTCCTCCTAATGCAGGACAATGCTAGACCTCATGTAGCTGGAGTGTGTCAGCAGTTCCTGCAAGATGAAGACATTGAAGCTATGGACTGGCCCGCCAGTTCCCCAGACCTGAATCTGATTGAGCACATCTGGAACATCATGTCTCGCTCCATCCACCAACGTCACGTTGCACCACAGACTGTCTAGAAGTTGGTGGATGCTTTAGCCCAGATCTGGGAGGAGATCCTCAGGAGACCATCCACCGTCTCATCAGGAGCATGTCCAGGCGTTGTAGGGAGGTCATAGAGGCACGTGGAGGTCACACACAATACTGAGCCTCATTTTGACTTGTTTTAAGGACATTACATCAAAGTTGGATCAGCCTCTAGTGTGTTTTTCCACTTTAATTTTTGTGTGTGACTCCAAATCCAGGCCTCCATTTTTTAATAAAATTGATTTCCATTTTTTGATTTTTGTGTGATTTTGTTGTCAGCATTTCCAACTTTGTACAGAACAAAGTATTCAATGAGAATATTTCATTCATTCAGATCTAGGATGTGTTATTTGAGTGTTCCCTTTATTTTTTTGAGCAGCGTATATTAGGTTATATATTAGCCACTTGCGGCTCTGGAGCTGCAGGTTCCACACCCCTGATGTAGCAAATGAAAACTGATCTTATCTCAATATGGCTGAAGATAAAAGTGCAACACCTAAATTTTTTATTCATTGTTAAAGTAAAACTGTAGAGGTAAAAAAAATGAAGTTTGTCTAAGGAACTAGTCAGTTATGGTCTCTGTGCCAGCACATATCTTCAGAAAATGATTTTTGTATTATGCCTGATAACAGGGGCCATAATATGGGTCAGGACTGGTTCTACTGGCCCCTGTTGGCCCTGGTCTAGAACCACCCATGCTGCTCTCAGTATTTCTGAGATTTTACTGGGACATTTACTCTTTTTTTTAGTTTTTTCTTTTGTCTAAAAAGAAACCTCTTAAAATGAAGGAAAGAACCAGTGTTTACAGACCCCTGAGCAAAAAACTAATTTTGTGCTCCATCTTTTGGCATAAATTTGTTCCCATTTTCTTAGTTGAATGAGCAAAATCGGAATACATAAAACAGTATTTTAACCTTCTCAAAGAATGTTTCTGAAGTGATCAACTGAAGCACAGATCCTGTGTGAAGGCTTTGCTAGTTTTCTTACCAGCTTCTCAAGGACTTTTTCAGTGTTTTTCTTCTGTAGATGTTTTTTTTTTTTTAGGTTGGCACTTCTTTTGTCCTCCATTTTCTAACTACACACAGCACACCACGCTTACAAGGTTACAAGAAAATGTAGCTTTTTTTTGGAAGCAAAGTCGAGAAAAAAAAAAAAACGAGGGGTGTGTTGTGGATAGGCGTAGCGTGGGATCACGTGGTGCTATCAGTGATTGTAAATCACCTGTTGTGGCTTGTGTGATTTTAGTGAGTGGATGATGGGGGAGGTCTACCTTTTTTGCTGAGCGCCTTAAACTACGTTTTTTGTCCTTAATCACCGTTTAATCCTACGGATCCATTTTTTTATGCTGCCTTGGATACTGTTCTACCTTGGATATTGACAATGTCGACAAAATAAAATCATCTTAACTGCATCTTGGATTGCGTTTTGATAAGCTGGCGCGTCAACAAGGATTCCCTTATTCAGCTGCTCAGCGTCTTTGTTTGACAGTCGCTAACAGGGTGGTTTAAAATTTTTGCGCAGTGAGTGTTAGTGGATTTTGTTAACCTGAAATAAATGCTGCACGCCGTTTTGTACAATCATAGAAAGTTGGTTTTGTGTTTCAAAGACAAAAACTTTTTACTAAAATATTTTAATAATTTTAACCGTCATATTTTACAAAGTACAGAAAATGAGAAATTTACGACATTGCTGCTGGTCCTCTGAGTGGTTCAGGTGAATACATCTAACTGGGAGACGTTTTGCTGTTTTATTTGCTTGGTTTTCCTTCTGGTTTCACCATCTGATAGAGTAGCACGGCCCCTTTAGCTGAGGGACACATCTCCGACCACAGAGGGCTGCTCCGGTTCAGCTGCAACACCTCCTGCAACACACAAAACAAGATAGAAACAACCTCTGGAATCTGCTCCTTCCAACGCATCTTCCACTTCATGCTGGAGCAGGAAATCACATCACCGACTCCCGAGCTGAACTGACCGTTCTGCAGAGGAAGACGGCGTCCGTGGACTCGTTGGCCTCTGCTCCTCCTTTCCAGTACAACTTTCTAACTTCATCAGAAGACAGAGAGCAGCTGAGGACACGGAGATAGAAGTTACTTGATGACATCTCACAACACAGAAAACACATCCTTTTAGACCTGGATTTATTTAGACATACATGAAATGTCTTCAACTTTCAGTTTTAGGCAGTTATTCTGTATTACTGAGTTTTTGACACTAAAAATAGACTCTTAAAAATGCAGCGTATGAAACTTTTAAAACAGATTAAGCAACGTTGTGTGATAACAAAGCAAAATGACAATTTTCACCACGAGTCATAGAAATAGAATGATTCAAACAATTTTCCAACTAAAGAGTAAGTCTAGCCATGGAAAATGGTTGTTTCTGCAGACCCGATACTTTGGTAACAACTAAAAAGTATTTAAAACAAGATCCTAGGTGTATATTTCTCTACTTATAGTAACTATAAAATATGCCAAAAGCTTCAGTTTAAAAATCAACTAAATACAACCTAGGTAAACTGATGAAATTCTTAGACTTTGTAAGATTATACGGGTTTTCTCTGGTTGCTTTATTCTTCCAAGTAGCGTTTCTTGGTTTAACTCAGGTTTTATAAGGAAACCAGGGCTGCAGTTTGTGTCAGGAACTTAAAATCTATGGATTTTTCTTATGATGTTACCCTCCTAACTTCTGGTTACTCTGGGGAAGTCAAAGTCCATTTTAATGGAACAAGAGAAATCTTTTCAAGGTGTTTCATGCTGCTCTGTTTTGCTTATGATTTGACTTTTAATTTTAATTGAAATTTGAATCTGAATGAGACATTTTTTACCTGGATAAATGAAGGATAATAATAGAAATATCACCTGACGTAGAACTCTGCGCTCGGCCGTCCAGCGCTGGTGTGGTTCAGAGCGACGCCCATCAGGACAGGAGCTCCAAGGCTGCTCAAAGGGATATTTACCTGCAGACAGAACAGGTGTGGTTCATTTTAGAAATATCGTCTGAATTGTCTGATTTCTCGTCTTGACTAATAAACTATTGTTGAATTGCATTAAGAGTACAGAATTTATTCCATGTCTTCTCTGCCCCTTTTTCATTTATTCCTGTTTTCAGTCCATCCATCCCACCATTCCTTTGTCCAGCCGCCTCCGCCTCACCTCCACACAGTTTGTGGTTTTAGCAAGACTCCATCTTTAAAGTCTGACCACTGCAGAAATAACTGCCATAAATCTATAGTGAATGTTTGTTTTTATATTTCTAAAATGATCTAAAAGGCCTCAGAGCTCTGGAAAAGTCTGAAATTTGGACATAAAAATGTTAAGGATCCCTGTTTTTGTCATGGCACAGTGGGAGCCGAGTGATCAGTCAATAAATAACAGTCGATGCATAAAGGTCATTCTCAAAATATTAGCATATTGTGATAAAGTTCATTATTTTCCATAATGTCATGATGAAAATTTAACATTCATATATTTTAGATTCATTGCACACTAACTGAAATATTTCAGGTCTTTTATTGTCTTAATACGGATGATTGTGGCATACAGCTCATGAAAACCCAAAATTCCTATCTCACAAAATTAGCATATTTCATCCGACCAATAAAAGAAAAGTGTTTTTAATACAAAAAACGTCAACCTTCAAATAATCATGTACAGTTATGCACTCAATACTTGGTCGGGAATCCTTTTGCAGAAATGACTGCTTCAATGCGGCGTGGCATGGAGGCAATCAGCCTGTGGCACTGCTGAGGTCTTATGGAGGCCCAGGATGCTTCAATAGCGGCCTTTAGCTCATCCAGAGTGTTGGGTCTTGAGTCTCTCAACGTTCTCTTCGCAATATCCCACAGATTCTCTATGGGGTTCAGGTCAGGAGAGTTGGCAGGCCAATTGAGCACAGTGATACCATGGTCAGTAAACCATTTACCAGTGGTTTTGGCACTGTGAGCAGGTGCCAGGTCGTGCTGAAAAATGAAATCTTCATCTCCATAAAGCTTTTCAGCAGATGGAAGCATGAAGTGCTCCAAAATCTCCTGATAGCTAGCTGCATTGACCCTGCCCTTGATAAAACACAGTGGACCAACACCAGCAGCTGACACGGCACCCCAGACCATCACTGACTGTGGGTACTTGACACTGGACTTCTGGCATTTTGGCATTTCCTTCTCCCCAGTCTTCCTCCAGACTCTGGCACCTTGATTTCTGAATGACATGCAGAATTTGTTTTCATCCGAAAAAAGTACTTTGGACCACTGAGCAACAGTCCAGTGCTGCTTCTCTGTAGCCCAGGTCAGGCGCTTCTGCCGCTGTTTCTGGTTCAAAAGTGGCTTGACCTGGGAAATGCGGCACCTGTAGCCCATTTCCTGCACACACCTGTGCACGGTGGCTCTGGATGTTTCTACTCCAGACTCAGTCCACTGCTTCCGCAGGTCCCCCAAGGTCTGGAATCGGCCCTTCTCCACAATCTTCCTCAGGGTCCGGTCACCTCTTCTCGTTGTGTAACGTTTTCTGCCACACTTTTTCCTTCCCACAGACTTCCCACTGAGGTGCCTTGATACAGCACTCTGGGAACAGCCTATTCGTTCTGAAATTTCTTTCTGTGTCTTACCCTCTTGCTTGAGGGTGTCAATAGTGGCCTTCTGGACAGCAGTCAGGTCGGCAGTCTTACCCATGATTGGGGCTTTGAGTGATGAACCAGGCTGGGAGTTTTAAAGGCCTCAGGAATCTTTTGCAGGTGTTTAGAGTTAACTCGTTGATTCAGATGATTAGGTTCATAGCTCGTTTAGAGACCCTTTTAATGATATGCTAATTTTGTGAGATAGGAATTTTGGGTTTTCATGAGCTGTATGCCAAAATCATCCGTATTAAGACAATAAAAGACCTGAAATATTTCAGTTAGTGTGCAATGAATCTAAAATATATGAATGTTAAATTTTCATCATTACATTATGGAAAATAATGAACTTTATCACAATATGCTAATATTTTGAGAAGGACCTGTATTTTAAGAAAAAACGGGACCAACTGGTTGTTTATACACAAAAATGTCTCGGCCTGCTCAGAAAATTTATCCTAACCATAAAAAGTCTTATTCCTATTTGGGTAACGTGCTTCTATTTTATTTTCATATTAAGGATCCAACCCTGATGTTCAGACAACACCTACTGATCTTGATTTACTGACTCTAACATCAGTTTCTTAATTCAGTCAGCAGTACTGGAAACATGAAGGAGCAGTGACCTGCGCAGCCAAGCCCACCTCATCCCTGATCTCCGCGCAGACGGAGGAGAACAGCTCTGAGACGATGGCGTCCGGCCTCTGCTGCATCATGACCACACTGATGTGTTCTTCAGCCGCTCCCTCACCCAGGTGTTCACACACCGCCTGCAGACAGCAGCAAACACATGAAGAACAATCACAGAGAGAGCATTTAAATAACTTTAATCATTCAGCGTCACCTTTGGCTCAGGGTGGCCGCCGGGAATATCCAGCATCCCCGCCGCCTCTGCCACCTTCTGGCTCCTCCTGATAAACACCACCTGACCATCACGTGTGCACAACACGGCGCCCACACCCAGGGGCTGAGCCAGCAGGGCCAGAGGGTCACCGAACTCCTCCTGCCCACGTTGACAGAGCTCTGCAACCTGACACGACCAGTTTGTTCCCAGGTAGTCCTTGTAGCAGGTGAGGCCTAGCCTCAGGGTGAGGAGGGAACTAGGGTGACGCTCAGCTGGAGCGAGCTGTGATTTACTGCAGCTACAAGTGGGTGAGAAGTGGGACAACACCTTCTGATTGACCCCTCCACCATCTGCGGTCTGAACTATACACCCATTAATGATGTCCACACAGTCCTGAGCTGCTTCACCACCTCCTCTATGATCACCCAGCTGCTCTGCACGGTCAGGCCGAAAGCAGCGGTGATGTTCTGGAGAGACCAAGCAGAAGGAATGTAGCCTAAATTTGGCCCCGTTAAAAAGCCACGGCTCCTTGGAAAGCCGCTCTGTCCAGACCTTGTTTATGTGCTGCTCAAGAAAAGGATCCGTCTGCCTGTTGAATCTGAGAGAAGGAGAGGTCAGACTTTATTGTTTTCTCTTAAATTATTGTTATTCAAGAAAAAGGAACAAACTGTGTTCTGCTAACAGGAACAAACGGCCTAAAGATCCTATTTAAAGGTTCTTTCATGTCAACAGCACTGGTTCATGTTTTTTATAAACAGATAAATTACTTATAACATCAAAAAAAAAGTTGCTTTAATATAAAACTGCTTTTAAATAAATAAATAAAAAATTAAACCGTTGATAGAAAAGATAAATGCTTATTGTATACAGAGATACTTTTATGATGTACTTATAGGCTTTCATGCAGAAAAACTGATCTTATATGAAAATACAATTTTTATCATAAAAGCACTGCTCTTACAAAAAGATCACCAACTTTTATGGAATGAAAAAAAACTGCTTTTATATCTAAAACGGAAATTTCATACTTGGAAAAAATACATTTAATAAACTTTCACAGAAGATGACTTTTTTTTTTTATATAAAAATACTTTTGTCTCAGAGACAAAATACATTTATAAATAAAATATAAAAGATTAACTGCTTTAAAATTTAAAAAATACATTTAGGGTCAAGAATTAAATCCCACTTGAGTGAAAAAAGCTGAAGTGCACAGAAACACTTCTGAACAGGATCTGTTAAAAAAAAATACAACAATATCTGGCTGCTTGGAAGGAAAATATAAGGAAATAAAACATGACTTTTACAATTCAGAGGAGATCCGAGTACCTGTCAGAAAGCTCCACCTGTACATGGTTCTCCAGCAGCCCCCTCCAGTGTGCACAGTGCAGCAGAATGGACACTTCTGGGTCCACCATGTTTTACTGTGGATGACCGAGTCTGACGTGGCCCTTTAGCAGGTAGTGGTCACAATATAAAGACAAAGTTTTGTAGCCAGGTAACAAGAGGTTAAACCTACAAGAAAACAAGTGTATATCATTTTAAAGAGATCAGGGAGAAGACTTTATGAGTTGTTTAACTCTTTTAAACAAACATCAGGTAATGAAGTTGGATAAACGTGATGTTAATGTTTGCCCAAGTTAAATACTGCATCTTTAAAAGAACTAGAACTAGAAATTAATTAGTGCCTTCGTCCATTGAACTGAGTCAAAAACATGGATGTTTTGGTTTGGTCATAGAGGAGTGGATGTTGTGTAGATCAGGTTTGGTTGATCCAAAAGGAAAGCTGAAAGAGTTTTCTAGATCATCAACAACGTTGAGCTCAGATGCTTACGTGCAGGGAAGAAGGTTTCAGGATATCAGAAAGTATCCAGCCAACAACAGGACAAAGGTACCACCAGTGCAGAGCTTGCTTAACCTTGGCAGCATGTGAGCGAAAGTACATCTTTATGGATGTTTAGGCAAAGAATTGTGCAAGAAGGCTTTCTTCTGAGAAAGGCAGACAGACAAATTCTAAAGGAAGTAGAAAGCCTGGACTGCAGAAGACTGGTGCAGTTATTTACTCTGATGAATTCTTTTAATTTCTGAAACATCTGAAAAAATATTTATCGAGAGGGGAAAAAAGGAGAACGGTACCATGAGTGCTGTTTTGTGAAGCCATGTGTGGGGTTAATTCTCATACCCAGGAAGACTGACATGAATAAACAACTGATTTACAGTATCAACAACAACTTTAACAACGATCCTGGCTCAATGTGGTGGTCATCTGTATAGCTGCCAGCATGATCAGTGCGAGGCTACAGTGAAAAGAAAACACTTAAAAGTCATCTTCAGAAAAACAGCTGGAGTATCAGAAGCCATCAGACTGTGATCAAGACAAGAATGAGTCACCATTAGTCAGGTTTAGGCCCAGGACTTTATGTTAAAGTAAGGTTTAGATGTTAAAGAGAAACGTATCAACACTGCAGACTTTGACTCTTTGAATTAAAATCATTTAAAACTTTATTTCCTGCTTAAGTACAATAGAAAAATGTTTTAGTAACTCTAAGCATGTAGTAGTTGTTTGCCTGCTAAAAGCTTTTGGTACGGACTGTATAATCAGTAACCACGGAAACACTTCATGTTGCTCTTTAACCCGCAGAGCTACAAAGATGTGATTTAAAGTTGATTTAGTTCCGTTAACATTTTAAACCTATTAACGGTCGTTTGCTGAAGGACACCTGTTATAGAAGGTTTAAGGAGATTTGAGATATTTTTCCGCTTTCATACATGTTTCATTGTTTGGGTTACACCAAATAATTTCATTCTTTATTATCCTAAGCAGCACGAATAACATAAACTACACAGAACTACACAGTCAGAATTCAACGAAATATTGCTAAACATTGTTATTTAACAAACAGATGCAGAAAAACGTGAATGTTTTTAATAACATTGTCTCACCTATTTGGAGAGTTTTGATCTTCCTTCCTTTATTCATTCAGACTAAACTACCTTTCAAAGCGCTAGTCGTTTCTTCCTCTTGCCCAACTACCTCAGATGTTAAAAAAAACATATATGCTATTTACCACCACCTAGTGGTCAACCCGCAGAACTGCAGTCATTTGTCCTCAAATGCAATGATTCAAAATTAAGATTTTTGCTACAGTTTATTTTTATCAGTAGAAATCCATGTAATCCATTTAAGTTTTTTTTTTTTTTTTCAGGTAATTCCAAGGTTAACCATCCTGGAAAATGTTAGGGCGTGTTCTTGTTTTGCTTTTTGTCAAGTTCACCAGGATCAATACACGGCTTCTTGCAATTTTAAAAATGAACACACTCAGGTAACAAAACGGTACAAAGAGCAACGTTTTGTTCTAAAAATTCTGTTTATGTAGTTTATTTGTCATGCTTTCTCTGATATAAGAAAAGCAGAACGAATAAAGTCATGTTATATGTCAAGCCATGTCAACTGAAAGTCTATTTCTGTAGCATTTTTGGAAAGGCAGCATCAGTTAATCAAAGTGCTGTACAAATTATCAAATGAAAATGAAAGCAATTACCTAAAAATCTTGTATTTGGACACCCTCTGGATAGTATGATATTAATGGAAACAGGCATAAATACATTATGTATTATTATTATGTGAGGACATGTGTGGGCAGACCAAGACCTTCTGCACCTTTGGGAATAACAAGCCATGGTTTACTCCACATCTCAGGAATCTGCACAGGGACAAGGAAGAAGCTCACAGCAGTGGATATTGGGCGCAGTACAGGCAGGCCAGGAACAGACTAACAAAGGAGATCAAAGCAGCCCTGAGAAGCTTAAGAACAGCCTTTCTACTGGTGACGCTTCGACTGTATGGACCGGTCTGAGAAACTTGACTGCCTATAGGAGCCCCCCCACCCTTCCTGAACAGAGTCGTCTCCTGGCCAACCGTCTGAATGGCTTCTACTGCAGACATGACAAGAAGCCATTCACACCTCAAATCATCTCCTCCATATCCCATTCAGGAACAAATTTGACCCGTAAAACAACCAACCCCTACCTTCAGATACTCTGCCTGCACTAAAGATCTCCGAGGAAGATGTAAATAGGCTCTTTCAACGCATGAAAGCAAAGAAAGCTGGAGGACCTGATAACGTCTCCCCATCATGTCTGAAAGCTTGTGCAAATCAACTTGCTCCGGTCTTCACAAGGATCTTCAACAAATCACTGGAGAAATGTGAGGTCCCCTCCTGCCTCAAACGATCCACCATCATCCCGGTGCCCAAGAAACCCACCATCGTAGGATTAAATGACTACAGGCCTGTAGCCCTGATGTCTGTGATCATGAAGTCCTTTGAGCAGCTGGTGTTGAAGCACCTATAAGACATCACAGGCCCCCTGCTGGACCCCCTGCAATTTGCTTACCGAGCAAACAGGTCGGCAGATGATGCTGTCAACTTAGGTCTACACTACATCCTGCAACACCTCGACCACCCAGGGACGTACGCCAGGATCCTGTTTGTAGACTTCAACTCGGCCTTCAACACTATCATACCAGACATCCTCCACCAGAAGCTCACCCAGCTCAACGTCCCAGCCTCCACCTGTCAGTGGATCAACAGCTTCCTGACAGACCGACAGCAGCAGGTGAGACTGGGGAGCATCTTCTCCCGCAGCAGATCAATAAGTACTGGTGCCCCCCAGGGGTGTGTTCTATCCCCACTCCTCTTCTCCCTGTACACAAATGACTACACCTCAGCAGACTTGTCCGTGAAACTCCTGAAGTTTGCAGATGACACCACTGTCATTGGACTGATCCAGGACGGTGACATGTCTGCATACAGGCAGGAGGTGGATCGGCTGGTACACTGGTGTTGTCAGAACTACCTGGAACTCACCCACTCAAGACTGTGGAAATGGTGGTGGACTTTCGGAGAACACCACCCCCATACACCATCCTCAACAACACTGTATCGGCCGTGGACCACTTCAGGTTCTTAGGAACCACCATCTCTGAGGACCTGAGATGGTCTTCACACATAGACACTGTTCGAAAGAAGGCCCAGCAGAGACTGTACTTCCTGAGGCAACTCAAGAAGTTCAACCTTCCACAGGAGCTGCTGGTTATCTTCTACACTGCCATCATTCAGTCTGTCCTGTCTTCATCCATCTCAGTGTGGTTTGGCTCATCCACAAAACAGGACAGGTCCAGACTGCAACAAATAATCAGGACTGCAGAGAGAATAATCAGAGCTGACCTTCCCTCCATCCAGGACTTATACAGGTCTAGGGTCAAGAAAAGAGCTGCCAAAATCTCTGCAGACCCCACACACCCTGTACATAAACTGTTTAGAGTTTTACCTTCAGGCCACCGCTACAGAGCACTGTTCACTAAAACCAGCCGCCACAGAGACAGTTTCTTCCCCCAGGCTGTTTCTCTGATGAACATTTAATAAAGTACAGAACAACAGCATACAGATGTTGCAAATGCACCTTTTTATTATATATGTGTATATTGTACATTGTAAATTGTGAATTTGTATATTCTGTTATGCAAAAACAGAACAAAAGAGCAAAGTGTACCGGAGTCAAATTCCTTGTTTGTATGTACGAACTTGGCAATAAAGCTGATTCTGATTCTGGCTAGATCCTGAATTGGACAGAAAACTAGTGTAGGAAGGCCAGTTTAACCATAATGTGTTTATGCCATTAATTTCCTTCAAAGAATATAAGCAATTGTTTTACTAACTTTCAGGTATCTAAGTTTGATAAAGGCCCATGTGCAAAGAGTTAAAGATATACAAACAAGTTACAATGAAGGCATTAATTACTTTCTAAAAGTTATATAGGTAAATGTATGTATTTCATAAAAATAAGTTAAAAATGCTCAACTACTCATGAGTTAATATATCAATTAAATTTAAAAGCACAGTAAAATAAATCCAACAGAGGTCCCTGCAAACCAAGAATGATAAGAATTAAATAGGACAAAAGTTTTAAACATTTAGGAGATTGGATGCCTCAAAACAAATAATTTCTTGTCATTTTGGGGGGTTTGAAATGCCTCCTTAATTCATTTTATTTGAAAATTCAGGGAAGCCTTGAATTGTAGAATGGCTGTTTGTTGGCAACATCTGAAGGTTTCAGCAAACAAGTGAAATAATATTAGTAACAATATTATACTATGATAATAAAGTGTTTATTGAGCCAAGTAGGTCTCATTGAAAACGGAACCCCTTCTTCTGTGGAGTCCAGGTCAAAATTATAGTAAAACTTGAATTCTGATACATCAAGGCTCTATTTTTGTATCCAGAAATAGAGCCTTGATGTACCCCAAAGATAACTGATGACACATTTGAAGAATACTTTCATAAATTAAAAAATGACAACGATATGTACATATCAAGCTGTTTAATGACTGTACCTTCAATGCCACCATATACATCAAACATGATGTTGAGAGAAGATGTCAGAACTATCATCGGTTATTTAAGGATTTTTAAGTATTTGATTTTTTTCTAAAGAAAAACCCCAAAACTGTCGTGGTAGAGACAACAAACATTTTTTTGTAGTTTTTACTCTATAGCTCAGGTAGGTTTCATCCCAGGTAAACTATCTGCCTTATTTTGAAAATAACCCTCATTTCCGGTTCCTTATGCTAGCAACTTGATGTATCGGAAAACTGCAGCGTTATGAAACCGGGGTCCTCTGGTATGTCACCCTTTTTCCTTTAATTTCTGCATATATCTTCCTAAATTAGTATATTTGACATCTAACAGAGTAATGCGAACTACGGCGTTACTCTGAGTAACAGTGTTACTCTAACCGGGTTAGCATTAGCAGCAGAACTAGGTGTTCTTCCTGTCTACTCAGCTTGTATTTTTATTGCCATCTGGCATAATTTCATATGATTTCTAAGGTGAAAGCAGCGGTGTTGTAGCTGTCTTTGTTTCTCCTAAAATCGTTTCCTTACACGGCGGCCTGGGTGGCAGGTTGTGTGTTTTAATGGCTGTTTTGTGATTGCATTTAACTCATCCTGGGTTGTTGCTCCAGTCAGTTGCTGACAGACGTGTTTCCAGCTGCTCAACTCGACAGCTTCAATGGAAACACTGTGAAAGGTAAACACAGATCTCTAACAAGCACCCCCACACTGGAAATTAGATGAATACATTGATATAGATAGACTGATTCGATTGGAAAAGTATACCAGCTGTAAGTGTACAAAAAACTGTTTTTAAAGATAGATAAATGACACATGATTCAATAATTATCAGCTAGTTTGACCACACTTAAAAAGTAAAAAGCAGGAGTTTGGTTGTTTGCTGTTCGGGAGCATACATGCGTGTATTAACACAATGCCAAGGCAGTAACAATGTTGTCATTCAATCTGGAAAGGATTACAAGACTGTTTAAAACAATCTAAGGTCCATCAGTCTACAGTGATGAGGATTTATTTCAAAGTAGAAAGCCTTTTAAGACAATCCACAGTCTTTCCAGGAGTGGACATCTCAACAAATCTATGCTAAGGTCAAACCGTGCTAAAAGCCTGAGTAAGCCTTGTATGTTTTCTGAAAGTCTTGTCTCACTAAAAACATGGCTGCATAATTATGTGTGCAATGTTATGTATAACAGATTGAACAAGAAGGGGATCAAGATGTTGTAATTGCCCACTCAAGGGCCAGACCTCATCCTGGTTTAATAGATGATATAGGATGTTACAATTTTATGAAATCATTTTCTACAAAACCTCAGGGGACTGAATGAAGCAAGCTGGAGAGATAACTGGGCCAAATGGTCTCTAAAACAATGTGAGACATTGACAGTTCTTGCAGAAAACAACTACTGAGAGTTATTGCTGGTTCTGCAAGCTGTCGAATCGTGGGATGGTCTTAGTTTTTCTGGACATAAAAGCTACAACTTTATCAAATGAATTAAGGTGTCAAATCTGTTACGTTCGTACTCTTGAGGTTAGATTTAAACAGTTGTAAAATCTGTATCCTGATTCATCTCAACAGCCGATAAATCCAGGATTCACCCCAACCTCCACCTTCCCGTATGAACTACTTGGACTTGTTGTCCACCCTCAAGATCTTCTTTTGGACACAAACATCTCAAATTGAATAAACAAAATGTTTTTTATTTTCTGCTCGACTTGAATTTAATTCTTTGTTCTTCTCACAATAAATAAGAGTAAAATTGCTGCACAGTTTAGGTGTCATAAATCTTTGTGCTTCCTATTTAGATTTTGGTTTCTTCATGAAATCGGGCAAAGGGAGTTCTGAAGTACAATATGGCCTTTTGACATACTTTGGTTCATTTGTTTTTATTTCTTTCATTTCACCTTTAATTATACAGGTAAATCTGATTCAGACACAAACTCGCCTTTTCAACAACCCTTAAATATACGAAACTACAACATGATAAAAGATACTATAAGTCGTTAAATTTTTCATCACCAATTAATTGATCAAATCCAACTGAAAATAAAATAACACACAGATGCAATTAAATATTCGGAACATGAACAGCGAGTAACGCTTTCTCTTTTTCTCATCAGAATATGTTTAAAACCCTTCAGTTTAATTAGGCTGCACAGCTTCAGGTTCTGTTGTAGTTTGTTTCAAGAAGGATAATTGTCAGAAAATGCCTTTTCCCCAATTCATCACAGGATGTAAGAGGTTTACATCCGGTGACCTAACAGCAAGGTTTTCATCTGTTAAGATGTAAAATGTATAACAAGATAACTTCAATTAGAGTACCTTGTGTATGTATTGTTTATCTCTTGATTATTCCAGATCCACAGCTGAGTTTTATGTCTGTCCTCACTGCAGGTCAGAGTTGAACATTTTTCGTCATGCAGCTGGAAGCTCAGCTGCGACTATGCCAGAGTTGTATTTGGTGGTGCAAGAGTGGACTGCGGATGCTGTCCCACAGTTTTGCACAAAGGTAGGTGTATACACTTTACGAGTGTATATTCTGTGTTCAGGTCTAATTGCCAGCCGGGTTTTGAGTTATTAAACTTATCACTACAGAAAAGCTGTGAGCCACTATGAACTACTGGGAATCAAACCGGATGCATCCGTGGACGAAATAAAGAATGCTTTTTTTGACAAATCAAAGAAGGTACTTCACTAACTAAACTCTGCCTTTAATCAGCCACAAGAGGGCGACATTTCACAAGCTAAGCTGTTCTCACAGTTGGCTTCCTGAGTAATGAAAGAGAAATCTGTTTTTATGATGTGGTTCTGCTGTAATTTATGGGTGAAGCATCTCACCGTAGAAGTAAAAAAAACAAAGACCTCAGTTGGGATTTTAAATTGTGCAAGCACACATGAATATTTAAGCATGCCAGTGGAAGCATCATATCCAGATAACCTCACCCTCAACCAGAGTATCTCAGATCACTGACTGTGGCTCACTTGTCCCACAGCTGCACCCGGACAGCGACCCGTCAAACCCGGAGCTGCACAGCCAGTTTGTGGAGTTGAATGAAGCCTACAGAGTGCTGAGCAAAGAGCTGAGCAGGAAGGAGTACGACTTTAAACTCCAGCATCCCTACAAAGGAGGCCAGGCCTTTAGATCAACCTCTAGTCACACAGTGTACAGAAGGTAAGGACCCGCATACTCGGTGTTGCAGCATATCGGTGCTCTGCTAGAACTTAAACGGTGCTGAACACGTTTATTGGTCGGTGAAGATGTTTAAAAAGTCTAAAAATAAAGTCATCTTTTGTTGCAGTTGCTAAATAATAAATCTAAATAATCTATCATTCTCTCTGTCCCTGGTTGTAAAAAAGTAACATAACATGGAGGCCCATTCTTAAGGCAGATGTGAGGCGTGAAAGAAAATCCCCAACATGCATCAGGAGCTCCTGTGAACAGATTAATGCATTGCCCCTTTGAACAATACCGCAAATCTTGGGTTTTCCATCTATTCGTAATAACGTTTAGACACTATCTGAAGTATGTTCCAACTGGTTTGTTTATGCGGTGATACCAGTAAAAAGTTTCCTCTGTCCTACCATCACAAACGTAAAGGTGGAGTTTTCGAAACGCTACTGAGACTTTAACTGGAACTGTGTGCTTTCTTCAGATGTGACTAAGATTGAGCTCTTTTTTTAGCAGCAAACACTCTAGGTGGGTTTAATGTTCAACAACTGATTACAGTAAGGAAAATCACCTCATATTACCTTTTAATTACAATGGAGGGTCTGCGATACTGTGGGCTTGTTTCTCTTCCAAATGCAGAGCATCTTAAACTCTCTGAAATTTTAAAACACATAGAAATCTGGTGTCCTGTACCAGAAAACTGAAGATGTGTCGTTTCTAGGGTTGGGCTATATCAACTTAGACTTTAATCATGGTATTTTGTGATAAGGATGAAGTGATGGTATAAAGTATTTAAAAAATTTTGGACCCAGAGCTTCACAAACACAAAAACAGCCCTGACTCATTATCAGACAGGCTTCTGTTGAACACCAGCAGCACAACTGAATGGCTCCCAGTAGTTGCATCCGATCATAATTTAAGATCTATTAGGATTTATGGATGGTCTCATGAAACCAGCTGTGGTTAAAAGAGCAACACTAACAATCCTGATCAAACTGATAGTTTGGGGGATTCCAAATGTCACCAACTGGTGTTTTTCATGATAAATGGCTTTTTATTCTCTAACAATAGATAAATAAGATAAATTCCCTTCCGTAGTCGTCACTAGCTGTTGTAACAGCCCGTAGAGAGATTGTGTGAAGAGATATAGTCAAAGATCCCTCTTTCTGTACTTCGTAAAATGTTATAGTTGAAGACTAAGTGCTGTGCTATTTAAATAAGGGGCCTATACAAAGTATCAGCTGCAGGGCATCCAATAACTCTGCCTCCAGTGGTTGAAAAAACAATTATTTCTTTACATATTTGGTTTCTTCGCTCCACGTAGGAGTAATGGTTAGACGTTTCTAACATTCCCATGCAAGTGTGTTAATGCAACATGAGCTGCATTCAGTCTTTTACCACGTTTGCCAGGAGTCCCAATAAATGTAGTTATTACTGTGTGCTTTTCATCCATTGGGGTCATCCCTTTAGATGAGGCTGCTGTTTACGGCCTCAATAACTCATATGTGAGAGTTGAGGGGCTAAACAAAGAAAACCAAACATGTCCAAAAAAAAAAAGAAGATTTTCCAAAACATTCTTGTCTCTTGGAAGCAAAATCTGAAGGAAAACCAAATGAACCGAGAATCAGTGTGGTTTGTTCCTTTTGGTTCCCTTGAGCTTTGTGAGCAAATAAAGAAGGTACGCCTGACCTATTAAGCCATGACAGTGATCTAGCACAAAGATAGTGCTTCGTTTTAAAGCCTATGGTAAAGTATTAGCAGCTGGGCGTCCAATAACTGTTCCTCCAGTGGTTAAAAAAAGTATTAATTATTGTTCTTTTCCCTCTCTAACAACCTTATGCAGATGATTTATAGATCTAATGTTCTCTTTGTCTGGAGAAAACAGAAAGTTAGACAGATTTAGGTGTATTTCAGCAACTCTGGACCTAATTACTCCCCTCTGTTCACCTTTGTTACATCTGTTTGTGCTGATCGCTGCTGATCATCACCAGTCGCGATTTATTTTCCTCCCAGTACTACTGCTAATGACGACGTCCGTTACTGGGAGCAGTTTCATCAGGCGCAGCCTCCTGAGGCGACAGCGGACAAGAGGAAGGAAAAGAGGAAAAGGAACTTCAAGCTGGTGATCTATTGTGTCATCACGATGATGCTCAGCGTTGGTGCGCATATGATCTTCTTTAGGTAAGTGTCTCCATACCTCGTACTGAACTATTCAGGTCTCTGAAATAGGCTTTTAATTTGCACTTGCATGGATTAGTGGAGTGTTTTCCCTCATGCCTCTGAACCATGTGGTTTTTTGCGACTCATTTCCTCGTATTTGTCCTCACACAATGACTCTGTGCCTCTTGTGTTTGCTAAGATTCACTTCTTTGTGAATCTGAGCAGCTGTTATAACAACTGAAAAAACTCATAAACTCAGGGGGGTCTTGGGTCAAGCAAACACGCAGTAGTCAGTGCTTTTTTCTCCAACTCTTTCAGGAAACTAGAAGAAGTTCACAGTACCTTCATGGACGAGAAAGATAGAGCTATCACAGAAATCTACAACGATGCCAAAGAAAGAGCCAGGTGAGTGCAACTTCTTCCTTCAGATTCATGAGTGTCTAAAGCTAGTAGCTAAATCTGGGGTGTGGTCTTTCCCAGGGTCAACGGTTTCAAGAAGCAGACAGAAATCCTGCGGCAGAAACACGCCGAGTTTCAGGAGAAAATAAAACTGGGCGGACAGGACAAGTAGTAGTGTCTCCTCCGGCGGATTGAAGATATGGAGGAACTTGCTTTTAGGAGTGTTAAAGGTCATTTCTCCAACGTTCTGTGTCCGTGTTTGAACTGGGATGAGATCCTGATTTAGCATATCATGATTGGGATGAGGGATACTTCCCTTTGGTCACATATGTGTTGCTGCTACATCACGTTCAGGTATACAGTGCCTTGCAATTCTATTCATACCCCTTCAACTTTTTCCCATTTTCTCACAGCCATAAACTTCAGTGTGTGTTACTGAGACTTCATTTTAAGTTTGATCGACACAAAGTAGTGCACAATTGTGAAGTGGAAGGAAAAGTGTAGATCCCACTGATTGAACTTTATAGCTTTTCTCTGTATTGGATTGTAATTAGATTTGAACTTTGACTGGGCCATTCTAACACATGAATTTGATCTAAACCATTCCAGTGTACGTCTGGCTTTAGGCTTGTTATCCAGCTAGAAGGTGAACCGCCACCACAACCTCTGCTGTCTTCGGCAGCCTCCAACAAGTTAACCTCCAGTGTTGTCCTGTTTAGCTCCATCCATCTTCCCATCAGCTCTAACCAGCATCCTTGTCCCTGCTAAAGAAAAGCATTCCCACAGCATGATGCCACCACCACCAATGTTTTGCTGTGGAGAAGGCTTGTTCCAGAGGGTGCCCAGTCTTAGCTTTCGTCCACACATTGTGTTTTGCTTGGGGGACAGAAAGTTTAACTTTGGTTTCATTTGATCGTGTTCGCTGTGTTCCCAATATGGCTTGTAGCAAACTTTGAATAGGACCTTTTTGTGGCTTTCTTTCAACAGCTTCCTTCTCGTCAATCATCCATTAAACCCAGATTTATGGAGTGCATGATAGCTGTCTTGTTGACAGATTCTCCCACCTGAGCTGTGGATCTCTGCAGCTCCTCCAGAATTACGAGTGGCCTCTATGCTGCTTATCTGATTAATATTATCCTTACCTTGACTGTCCATTTAGGTGGACAGCCATGTCTTAGTCAGTTCGCAGGTGTGCCATCCTCTTCCTGTTTTCTCCGGATGGATTGAACGGTGTTCTGTGGGATGTTCAGTGCGTAGGATGAAGACCAAGGATCCCGCTGTTTCCTGGGATCCTTGGTCTTCATGACGCTGTTTCTTCTCTAATGTTCTCTTTTTTCTCTTCTCTCTTTTCCTTATGGTAAAATTATTCTACTTGGTGTTGTCTAAAATTCACTGAAGTCTGTGGCTGTAATGTGACTAAATGCGGTTTTTCACAGCACCGTACGTCACTCTGCTGAACTATTTATAGTTTATGAATTATTTGAAGTGATGTGAGCCTGCAGTTTGCTCACAGACCTCTTCAAGGTTGGCACTATAAAACAGGGATGTTTTTTAATTATTGTTTGCCTGAAATCTGTTGGCTGATCAAATTTCAAGAGGATCTCATGAACTCCAGGATGTTTCTAAAAGGAGCTGGTTCGTTAAGGATGCTCCATCTTGTTCGCTAGGTTTAGACGGTGCACAGAGGGGGGGGGGGGGCATGTTTCAGGTCATTCCCAACCTGAGTCCTCATGCTTGTGTTTTAAACAGACGTGATGAACGACCAATATTATTATTCTTTTTTATAGTGAATTCATTGTAATAATAATGACACTGGAAAAGTGTTAATTTTATTGAAATAAGCAACAAAAAAGCAAATAACTGATCGTAATAAGAACATCCAGAGCCAATATTTACCATTCTGCCTCTCCAGTTTTATTTTGGATTCAGAGATTGTTTTGTGTTGATCTGTCTTTGGATGGATGCCTTATGTATTTCCCCCACAGGGTCGCCAGTAAGCAACGATTAAAAGATCAACTCAGTATTTTCTTTTTTTGCCTGTGTTGTTGAAAAAGACAGCGCTTCATAAAAAAATAAAACAAAATTTCAGATTATCTTTGTACTGATATCCTCCACAGTCAAACTCTTTTCCTCTGCTTGGCAGAGATAACAAGAGGCTTTAAACATTACTCTTTTAATGAGCAACAGCCTTATTGGATAATTGTTAATCTGCTCTGCTTCAGAAATCCAAACTATTTTCCACCACGTCAGCTTTAAGAAAATGAAGTTCTGTAGTGAAGAAAACTGTCTGAAAACTGACTTTATGTGCGGCTCTATGAAGCAGAAGCGGGGTTTCCCTTTTAAAAGGCTGATGCACCTGTTTTGAGCTCTGAGGGAAGAAACGACCGTTTTCCCTGCCAGTCCTCTTCTCGACAGCGGCCCCCACCCTCAGACATCAGTGGGAGATAACACAGTGCATCCCCGCATCAGCCGCAGACACCCTCACCCTCATGTGGCGTGTGAGTGCGCTGGCATAACCCAAACACACCATAATGACTCAGATTGTGGTGTCAGCTTGCCTACACACTCCGATATAAGGCAGAAAGACGAGGCCCATGGGAAGGGAGCCGCTGCAGCTATGAATACAGTTTTAATTGACTTTCATGTTCGGTTTAATGAGATGCAGAGAAACTGTCAAACTCTAGAATAATATTCCAGCTTGTTCCTTCTCTTTAGTTTGACAGACAATAGTAAATAAACTGGCAATTTAAAGAAAATCTGTTTCTTTTTTTTTTTAGCAAAATGACCATCATGATTGACATGCTAGCTCATTTAAAGTTTTATGACAGATAAGTTTATGTTTAATTAAGCGGATTAGCAAGAGTCTCATTAAGGCTTACAAAAGGGAATTTGTTGTAAAGGTTTTTCTTTCGTGTGTTTTCCGCATTTGTATTTACACCTAAGAAGATATAGTCCCAGCAATTATTTCCTCTTGCTGGGTCAGTTTAATCATCACTGCTGAGAATTAGATGAGACACAAAGGAGACCCATTTGAACTGAACAGTAAAGCCTTTATTGTCATTACACAGCCGCTATATAATAAAATGTAGGTACCTACTCAGATTATGCCTCTGGAAGAAAAGCAAACCCACAGCATGTTGCTGCCACCACCCTGTTTCACAGTGGGCATGGTGTGTTCAGGGTGGTGCGCAGTGTTAGCCCCTATATGGTTTATAGCAAACTGAACAGGACTAGTCATTGGTTTGCAATTGCATTTATTAAATGAGCCTGCTTATCAAACAGTGCTGCCAATAAGGGAGGGTCAAGGGGGGCAGTGGCCACTCTTGAAGTTCCCTGCACTTGCCATCAACCCTCTAGCAGTTTTATTTGCATATTTGGTAGGCCAGGCTTTCAGAGGTGGATGGACAAACTTAAGAAAGTTCGGTAACAACTTTATTAATGTATTTATTTACTGCTAATATACTGATTTTTTTCTGTCGTTTTTGAATATCTCATTCCTTGCTTCCCCCTAAATTATACTGGTGGCAGATTTTTAAATGAAAAATGAGAAGTTAATGTATTTTAACATCAGGGTTTCATTCTTGGACCTGTTACCCCTGCGACCCAATATGATGGACGGACGGCTCTGACTGAAAGAAATATATTTTGATTAGAATTTTACATGTATGTCTATTTTACAAATAAATATATTTTACAAAAAAATATAATTTTCTGTTCTTTCTTGCATAAGGCTACAAATTAGTTCATTTTTTATTTTTTTTCTAAAGGTAGACCATATGAGGCGCAACATGTGCTGTTTTTCAGCCCCTCGGGCAATTTTAAAGCAATACTCCAGAGGCATGACCTCCGTGTCCTCGGAGGGAAGCACGGCCACGCTCCCCTTCTTGCGTCGTGGGGCCCCCGGAGGCCCCCTGATCCCCCACTCTGGGACCAATAGAGACGCTGCACCTGTATCCAGTGCGCCTGTCCCGTTTGGAAGAAAGTTGGCAGCGCAACGCGTACGCTGCGTGCGTCTCAAGGGCAAAGGAAACGAGGAAAGCGACCACAATAACAAATGTGGAGTGCTGCACCTTTCCACGGCTCTTTCTGTCTGAGTGTGTGTGTGTGTGTGTGTGTGTGTGTGTGCGGACTGCCCTGCTGCTGTGCTGCCTCAGCCGCAGACGCACTTCCATGTCAGAGGACGATCGGGATTCTAGGGGTTATTTATAAGGAGGTAATTTAAAAATAAAATCCCAGCGGAGTGATGAGTCTGGAGAGGAGACGTCACATTTTCATTTGGAGCGACAGTGTGCTGAAACCGTGACCGAGTCAGAGGTATATGCAGCTTTGTCCCTCTTCACGGCGGATCTTTACCGGATAAAACGTCCTATTCCTGGATGATGCGGGGCTTTTTGTGTGTTTCTTATAGACACGCCAGGATTTACTGATCGCTCCACGTTTCAGCGGGAATCTGTATAATCCTTCCGTCACGCCACGCCGGCTGGAACCCCCTCCCCACATCATCACCGGCTTCAAGGGATCAGGGCCAAAAGAGACTGATTAAAAAACGGGCTTTAATTTAAAGTTCATTCAATTTTCAAGACAAAGGCCCGTGTCTGCCGCTGTGCTCCCAAGGTTATACATTAAAAACACAGAGAGAGGCACACTCCGTCTGCGCTGAACTTACTTTAGGCTGGATTTGGGCTGGAAACGGATCCTGGGTATGTTTCTGCTCTAATTTAAGCCTAAATGCAAGAAAGCAAAGTTAATATTCCAACAATGATGATGCCACCCTGGGAGCGCTTTCAGGGACGGGAGACTGGGGAATGAAAGCGGGACATCTGCGTCTGTAACCGGCGAAGAAAACCAACACAAGCCACCTTCTCATTTTTTTTTTTTCCTCTGTTTTGGATTGAGCCAAAAATACTTTTGAAGGTGCGCCTTCGGACTCCTGCACGATGGGGATTATGATTCAAGTTATTCTAGGAATGTTTCAGTTCCTGCTGCTCACCAGAATACCGACTTTCCATGCCAAGGTATGTTCTATATGTTTGGATCATCTGACCCCTGGAGAGAGTGCATGTGTGAGGTGATAATTATATATGGAGCTTCATTTCAGCCTCATTTTGCGAAGCTATGGTCTTTGTTGCATTTGTGGAAGTTATCCCCTAGGTCAATGACACCTGTCACCTCAAGTCATGTGACTGACAAACACAGATCTTCAGGATGATACACACAGCAGTCATTTCAGCACATAGTTAGCTCATTTGGTTCATTATACATCAGAGTCTCAACAGAGAGCTCATACACCTTGAGCTTGCCTACATTTTTTCATGTTCCAATCACAAATATCAAAGTATTTTAATGGGATTTTACTCTATTGACCAACAGGAATTAGTGCATATCCACGAGGTGGATGGGAAATGATGCATGCTTTAATTTCTTTCTTTCTTTCTTTCTATTTATCTATCTATCTATTTATCTATCTATCTATCTATTTATCTATCTATCTATCTATCTATCTATCTATCTATCTATCTATCTATCTATCTATCTATCTATCTATCTATCTATCTATCTATCTATCTATCTATCTATCTATCTATCTATCTATCTATTTATCTATCTATCTATCTATCTATCTATCTATCTATCTATCTATCTATCTATCTATCTATCTATCTATCTATCTATCTATCATGTGTTTTTTGCTGTCAGAATTTATATTATTGGGATTCTTAGGTTGAATGAAGCATGCACAAAAGATATAAACCACTAGATGGCGACAACATGCTTTCAACATCATCTGTAGTATGTGTTTAATATTCTTTAACAGGCATTAGTGGTATAAACAGCATACTTTGGCTGTGTGGTGTTTGAGGTGAGTTCGCAACAATAAAATCTTTTAAAATACAAATCTTAGAAGTATGGCTTACATTTGTAAAAACACCTTTTGAAAAAAAAATTAAACATAAAACAGTGTTGGTACAGATGATCAATTAGATTTAGCTCTGGACTTTGACTGTGCCATTCTAACACATGAATAGGCATTGATGTAAACCTTTCCATTGTAGTTTTGGCTGTTTGTTTTTAAGATCATTGTCCTGCTGAAGGTGAGGAGCATGGTGCTGCCACCACCACATTTCACTGGGGGGATACTGTCTTTAGGCTGATGTGCAGTGTTAGTTTTCGACCACACATTGTGTCTGGCACGTAGGACATAAAGTTACATTTTGGTGTTATCTTTCCAGAGAACCTTCCTCTACATGTTTACTGGGTCCCCTACATGGCTTGTGGCAAACTTTAAGAAGAACTTCATATTGCTTTGTTCTTAACTCTCTTTCTTAAAGACCAGATTTGTGGACTGCACGATGACCAGCTAATGTGTAGACAGATTCCTCCACCTGAGCAGTGGATCTCTGCAGCTCCTCCAGAGTTACCATGGTCCTCTTACGTTCCTTCTCTGATTTATACTCCTTATTCAGCCTGCCAGTTTATGTGGACAGCCATGACTTGGGAAATCTGCTAAACTCAAGGGCTGCCCAATGTTATTAAGTGATGCGTTGTCCATATTGTTGGAAAAAACTTGCCATCACGATTTAATTTACGATAAATTAATCTTTTCCTTTATAGCCGTGTTTCCAGCATTCGGTCACCTTTACGATCTTGGGTACTGTGATCTGTGTCAGGAGCAGGTATCTACTACATTAGGATATATGCTGAATATCTTATTGACATGCAAAGTTTGAACTCACTTGGAATATATGAGCAAACAGTTGTTTAAATTAACACAATGATTTGCAATCCTGATATTGCAGAAACTGATTTTATAATGGCAATATATTCCTGATGTATTGTGCTGCCCTATCATACTCTTTCAGATGGTGGATTGAACATTGCTCCTGGAGATGTTTAAAGCTTGAGATATTCTTCCATAAGCTAACCCTGCTTTAAACTTCTCCGCAACTTTATCCCTGACTGCTGTTTGTTCACCCATTATATTTAGTAATTATTAAGAGTGTAATTTTAATACAATGAATAATGTTTCTGATTTTTACGTGTAAAAATGTTTAAAACTTATCTATGCAATACTTGGTGTTAGTCTGTCACATAAAATACACCATAAAATGTAAGCTCATTGTGGATTGAAAAACAGTGGTGTGAATACTTTTTCAAGGCGCTTTACGTTGTCCCAAACACTTCCACCCACCAGTTATTGCTGTATTAGGTACTAGCCATTCATAAGGACAGTTAATGAGTTGCAAGGTTGCCCCTTCCAGCACTTGTTTGGTTCTTTTTGTTGCTTGACCATTCTTTATAAAATGTGATGTTTCACCTTTTTAAACCTTGGGGCAAAAAAAGCTGTACTCCTGTAATTAGTGTTTAAACGTTTTTCCATAAAAAAACAAAGTTTTTAAAAACATTTTAAATGCATGCTTCATGTTTGTGTTTTTATTTGGGGCACTGGATGAAAAGATTACACTGTTTAGTGTTTCATGGGAACAGGGTGACCAGACAAGTCTGTCTAGCTCTAAAAGTTACAGATCAGCTTTGCCAGTACACTACCAAAGCTACTTATTATCACCACTAGACTGAAAAAAGCATGAAGAAATAACTTTTTTCTTCACTGTGTCTTTTGAAAATTAATGGCCTGATTAAAAGGATCTGGCAACGTCTGGATCAGCTTGCAGTAAACAGTTTATTAAAGTAAATGGTTTTGTTTTAGAAGCATAATAATGAATTGATTTATCTTATTTGTTAATCTGTTTTAAATTAGTTAAATGAACAAAAATATGTGGTAAGAAAGCGATTGCCTGTTGAGGACCGACTTTATTTTTTTTTTGTGGTATATGGCAAGTTGCACATTATAAAAGAGCTATCAGTTTTTTTTCCTATTATGATTTAGACAGAGAGTTACTGGTCATAATAAATGCTTATTGATTACACTGAGGTCGTGCTCAGTGTGATTTATGTGCTTATTCTGCAGGACAAACCTGAGCGTTCTGCTTTTTATACTTATGTCAGCAGGCTGGTATCCGTAACAGATAGTGCTCTGAAGGAGCAGCTCTGTGCCGCTACAATACTGGTGCTTATAGTCATTCATCATCCCAGACACTACATGAAACACCAGAAAGTCTCCTCTTCTTCACACCTTGAGACTCTCCGCTTTTGTGCCGTCTGGCTCCCTGACAGCTTATTTGTAAAAGGGGGGTCATCCTTCTTCTGTCGTGGTGATGAGCCTCGCTGGTATAGTGTCTCCATTCAATGCACACACGTGCACACACACACACACACACACACACACACACACAGCCCCATCTGTACAGGGAGTGGCTGGGAGTTAGATGGGTTAGACTGATGACAGATAGCTCTGCCAGTGCAGATGACTCTGGGCTGGCACTCATATTCATATATGTCTCTTTGTGTGTGGGTGTGTGTGTGTGTGTGTGCGCGAGGCAGATATGGCTGCCAAAAGAAGTTAATCTTAGACTTATCTCAAAGACTGATACTAAGAGAAAACACAGTTTAGTTCAAACCAGCCACATATGGCTTCAGTTGCAGCTTAACATACTGTTGTTGAATCAATAGCCAAACCTGTTTGTGTGTGTGAGAGTTAACCGGGGGTGGAGCACTTTGAGGGAGGGGGCAACTGGACAAAGTCTACAATCCCCTACAAGTGGCCTTGAACTTCATGCACACATAGACTCTAACTCTGAGCCTTAAAATCTATTTTCTTTCTGAGTGCTTTCACAGAAAGAGAAGGTATATAGTTTATTTACATATGTAGAAACTACCAGTACTGCTGAGCTACATTGCAGCTGTCCAGAGCATGAATCAGATTGCTACACTGACACTGTAATTTGAAGATAATTTAAAACTCTGAATTTCAATGAAGGAGTACAGGCAAATCCTTGTAAAATGTTGTAACATGCCCTGCGATGGACTGGCGACCTGTCCAGGGTGCAGTGACGTTGTAACGTGCTCTAATATTGGACTATAATAGTGGAAATGGACCAGTCACAGATTTCTAGGCCTGTTCGAAGGCCAATGCCAATCTCTTTTAGGTCAGTTAAACACCAGAATAATAAGAGAGAAAAAGTCACAAGTTTACATACAGTAGGAGTATAATAACTTTAAGCAATTTGGGAAAGCCCAGATGATGATGTCACAGCTTTGTAAGCTTCTGATAGGTTAATTCTCAACAGCTGAGTTGAACAGAGGCACACCTGTGGATATGTTGTATGCTTGGGTACAATGCATACACAAACATAGACAAAAATATATTGTTCCACCATAGTTCTGTATAAAATTAATTGCAGTTGTGTCACGGGAAATATTTGTGTTACTGTTAGACGTGGATGATTTTTTATAAATTATTCATACATTTTCTGTACAGTGTAATTTAAGCAGCCTTCCTGTGGTGAACCAACATAAATTATTCACATAAGGAGCTGAGGATTTATATTTTGGACTAGATTTTTCAACAAGGTCGAAAGCTCAAGAAGATAAAATAGAGTTACTTTTCTACAATTTGCAAACAGCAAATTGGCTGATTAGTTGTGTTCACTAGCCTGAAGAAACTGCTCATCGTCAAGATTAATACTGAGAAGTCCTAGTCAGTATTGAAGGTTTCAGTCCTATGCGATGCAATATGATAGAAAATGAAATTGCAACAACCTTTGTTTTTTTCATTGCATCATTTAACGGGTGGTGCAGCACGGTGGTGCAGTTGGTAGCACTGTTGCCTTGTAGCAAGAAAGTCCTGGGTTCTTTCTACATGTTCTCCCCATGCATGCGTGGGTTCTCTCCGGGTACTCCGGCTTCCTCCCACTGCCCAAAAACATGACTGTTAGGTTAATTGGTCTCTCTCAATTGCCCTGAGGTGTGAGTGGGTGTGTGCATGATTGTTTGTCCTGTGGGTCTCTGTGTTACCCTGTGATGTGAACTGGTGGCCTGTCCAGGGTGTACCCTGCCTCTTCCCCAAAGACCACTGGAGATAGGCAGCAGCTCCTCTGCAACCCTGTACAGAAGAAGTAGGTATAGAAAATGGCTGGATGGAGCATTTAGCACAGTGAAAATGGTTAGCATTATATTCCCCATAGCAGCCTTTACACAAGATACATGATAAAACTAAACTTAAACAATACAAGCATAATCTTAAATTTGACGTCAACAACATATTTTAAAATAAGCTGCGATTTTGAAAGCAAAAGACTGGACATGTTCTAGGATGTGTCCTGCTAACAATGCTTAAACTAGAAGAACATCTCATAGCTAATTAGCTTAATTCGTAACAAGCCTGTCACATCATGTTATAAAAGGACACCAATCAGTGAAACCCTGTATGGGCAAACTGTTCACTCATCAAGATCATCATTCATCCGGCTGGCGACAAACAGCATATCATTAATGGTGCGGAACAAAATCAAGGAACATTTACAGAAATTACTCTGCGCTGGGACCTAAAAAAGACATCTGAAAACATTTTGAATGAACCCATAAACACAAGTTCTGGAAAAAAATGTCCTGTTGTCTTTTCCTGAGCTTTTAATTGGGTATGGCATCATATGTGCAGAAGAACTGAAATGGGGATTGAAAATATTTTAACAAGTTTTATTAAGGGCTTCTTATTCTTTGTGCAATGAAGGATTGTACCTAAAATGAAGAACATTATGTAGAACCCTGAGCATCCTCTTCATGAGACTGTCCTACAACAACAGTGTCTTCAGTCAGAGGCTACTTCAGATCTGCTGTAAGACAGACCTCTACAGGAGATCCTTCCTGCCCTCAGCAATCAGTATCTCCAACATCTCTTTGGAGAAACCTGCATAGTATGAGCTATAACATTTTATTTCCCCTTGGGATTAATAAAGTATTTTTTAAATTGAATAAAGAAATCTAAATTTTTTAATAGGTCAGTTGTTGAAAGATATTAAGAGAAAGCCTAAAACTTTGCCTTGTCTCACATTCACAATCCTGACTTTATATTTCAGACAAATCTGTGAAGAATTACAGGAAAAAAGCTATCCATTTAGTGTTTTATAAAGTCAAGTAAAATATTTTAGGTTACTTAACCTTATCTGGTTACAGCTGCTACTTACATACTTATGGGTCATTGTAGGAAATTTATTTATTAAGTAACAAAGCATTTCAGATATTAGCTGGTCTTATCTGAAATTCTTTAATGTTTTGGTAATCCCAAAAAGCACTGACTGGCCAGCTTGTTATTAGCACAGTTAAAAGAATCAGTCACTGACAGCATGAAGGTGCATCTGTAACTCTGAAAAGATTTCTAGCAATGTTTTCTGACATTCTAATGTCATATTTTTTAATGAAGGCTCCATTTATTTCAACAAGACAATGCTAAACCAAATCCTGCGACATAGGTCCTAAACTGCCTTGTCGAGAAAATGAATATGTCAATATAACTTTATCCAGAAAATCTAAAATGCTTTAGCTTCTCACGCCTGTATCCTTAAACCCATGTAGAACTTTGAACATACTTGGAAATTTATGCATAAAAAAAAGAAACAGACTCATAAAATATCAGTCACTGGTTGCTATGGTAGTTCCCGCCATCTTTTTGTTTGGCAGGCAAACAGAAAAACAGGGAAAAATGTAAGCCACAGAAACTACATGAAAACTAAAAGTCACATAAAACAAAACCTTAAACTATGAGATGTAAATCCTTCAAGTGGTCATATGTATGTATTTCTTTATGTATCAGCAATATTTTGTAAAGGAGACACATTAGGTTTGGGAAACCTTTAAATTTAAACTCTGAAAGAAAAGGTCTGAGTTAAAATATAATATTAATTGATTTAATTTTGAGTGAGTTGCACACAGGACTCTAAGGGAATCTGGCAAAAAACAAAAGGTCTGACTGGAGTGGGAAATACACCGGGTGAAAGTAGATAAAAATCCCTACGAATAGATGTAGAAATTTTACATGTGGACATGAAACTATACGCAGGAAAGTAGTTGAAAACAAAACATTTCTGTATATTTCAAAGGGCCAAAAATTACAGTGCATGACATCTTCCAATTCTGAATTAACTATTCTGTTGTAAAACCCCAAAAACTTTAAACTGGGATTGTGCAAAAACTATAAGAGGTATCCAAATGCCAATTCAGACTGGTAAGATCCAACTTTCTGTGATGTGTTTAAACCTTGATTGGTATTTCTACTGTAAAGCATGGCTGAACTAAGGACTCTTTATTCCTCAATCCAAATATAGCCAATCGAGTCAAGGTAAAATTCTAAGCAGTTTTTTGTGAATTTTCAACAATGTATGATATTTTGCTACCATAAGGCTTATAAAGCCTTTCCAATTGAGACCTACATTTTGTTGTAATTGTGTTTTATGTATTTTTCCAGTGCTGCTGCGTTTGAAGCAATATTTCTACTACAATAGTAATTAACTTTCACCCTGAACAGTAGAAGGCTCCTAGTGATAACTTGGACCAACCAACTTCATGACTAATACTGCAAAATAATATATACACAGCAGACTAATCACTTGCATTAAAAAATTTTAATTAATCTTGCTTCATCCAGAGGCACTTCCCGTCTGCACCTCTGTTGAAGGTTTTTTAAAAATCCATCTGTAGGCTTGAGAGCAAAGGTAGCAGGTGCAACGGGTTTAAAAATCAAGCAGCCTCCTCTTCAACATCATCAAGGAGGAGAAATTTGATCATGTGCACAGCCATTTTCACTTTAAATGGACCAGCAGACCTCATCTGTGCAGGAAATGTGTTGTTTAATGCGCTGCCAAAAAAGGTACCTTGATGTTTAAATTAGCTGTTGCACCTGCTCTTACCCTTAGTATCAAAGTTCACAGGTTTCCAGGTCCTTTTTTTATTTGTTCCTCTTATCTATCAACCAGGCTTTATTGGGCCTGTCGTGTTCTGATCCCAGGTGGGAAATATTGTGATGTTCATTAACAAGAGAGACTTTGATCTTTGGATCTGCTCCAGCGAGGTTGTGCAACAGTATCAAAGCGGCGGCTGAAGACAATAAAACAAGGGTGACTACAGCTATATAATGCTTTACTTCATAAGTAAATATGGATTAGTGACCAATAACATCAGCCCTTGTTTTAAATCTGGTATAGAAAAAAACCCACTTCCTTTTAATTCTTTTTAAAAATGTTCAACTCATTACATTTTTCATAAATTTTTTTATGTATTTGTAAATAGCAAATATTTGATGTTTGTGTACATGAAATATATTCTTAGGCATATTTTTTAAATGCATGTAATTTTTGGTTATTTTTACTTTAGTCTTTTATGCATTTCAAACTCTGTACATGTGATGTTTTTGTTGATATAAAACGCAACGCAGACATTTAGAACGTTTCTTTTTTCGTATTTTTTTATTTCAAACATTAAATATAGGGTGTTTTCATACACATTCACACATATATTTAAACCTTTGGATATATATATATATTGTTTTTGTCTTATGTGTTTCAAAGGTAAAATAAATGGTGTTTTCAGGTATGTAAGACATATGTGACATTTCTGAATGGATTTATTCTTTTTTATTATTTAGACTGCTGCATTTCATTAAGATCGTTTTCACATATCTAAAATATATACAGTGCCTTGCAAAAGTACTCGGCCCCCTTGAACTGGTCAACCTCTTGCCACATTTCAGGCTTCAAACATAGAGATATAAAATTCAAATTTTTGTGAAGAATCAACAATAAGTGAAGTGAAGTGGAAGGACATTTATTGGATGTGTCAAACTTTTTTAACAAATAAAAAACGGAAAAGTGGGGCGTGCAATATTATTCGGCCCCTTTACTTTCAGTGCAGCAAACTCACTCCAGAAGTTCAGTGAGGATCTCTGAATGATCCAATGTTGTCCCAAATGACTGATAATGATAAATAGAATCCACCTGTGTGTAATCAAGTCTCCGTATAAATGCACCTGCTCTGTGATAGTCTCAGGGTTCTGTTCAAAGCGCTGAAAGCATCATGAAGACCAAGGAACACACCAGGCAGGTCCGAGATACTGTTGTGGAGAAGTTTAAAGCCGGATTTGGATACAAAAAGTTTTCCCAAGCTTTAAACATCCCAAGGAGCACTGTGCAAGCAATCATATTGAAATGGAAGGAGTATCAGACCACTACAAATCTACCAAGACCCAGCCGTCCCTCTAAACTTTCATCTCGAACAAGGAGAAGACTGATCAGAGATGCAGCCAAGAGGCCCATGATCACTCTGGATGAACTGCAGAGATCTACAGCTGAGGTGGGAGAGTCTGTCCATAGGAGAACAATCAGTCGTACACTGCACAAATCTGGCCTTTATGGACGAGTGGCAAGAAGAAAGCCATTTCTCAAAGATATCCATAAAAAGTCTTGTTTAAAGTTTGCCACAAGCCACCTGGGAGACACACCAAACATGTGGAAGAAGGTGCTCTGGTCAGATGAAACCAAACTCAAACTGTTTGGCCACAATGCAAAACGATATGTTTGGCAATGGAAGGGCTCACAAATAAACGTATCCAGGTGTTGGAATGGTCAAGTCAAAGTCCAGACCTGAATCCAATTGAGAATCTGTGGAAAGAGCTGAAGACTGCTGTTCATGAACGCTCTCCATCCAACCTCACTGAGCTTGAGCTGTTTTGCAAGGAAGAATGGGCAAGAATTTCAGTCTCTCGATGTGCAAAACTGATAGAGACATACCCCAAGTGACTTGCAGCTGTAATTGCAGCAAAGGGTGGCGCTACAAAGTATTTTTCAGTTTTTTATTTGTTAAACAAGTTTGACACATCCAATAAATTTCATTCCACTTCACGATTGTGTCCCACTTGTTGTTGATTCTTCACAAAAAATTAGAATTTTATATCTTTATGTTTGAAGCCTGAAATGTGGCAAGAGGTTGAAAAGTTCAAGGGGGCCGAAAACAGGTCCTTCTCAAAATATTAGCATATTGTGATAAAGTTAATTATTTTCCATAATGTCATGATGAAAATTTAACATTCATATATTTTAGATTCATTGCACACTAACTGAAATATTTCAGGTCTTTTATTGTCTTAATACGGATGATTGTGGCATACAGCTCATGAAAACCCAAAATTCCTATCTCACAAAATTAGCATATTTCATCCGACCAATAAAAGAAAAGTGTTTTTAATACAAAAAACGTCAACCTTCAAATAATCATGTACAGTTATGCACTCAATACTTGGTCGGGAATCCTTTGGCAGAAATGACTGCTTCAATGCGGCGTGGCATGGAGGCAATCAGCCTGTGGCACTGCTGAGGTCTTATGGAGGCCCAGGATGCTTCGATAGCGGCCTTTAGCTCATCCAGAGTGTTGGGTCTTGAGTCTCTCAACGTTCTCTTCACAATATCCCACAGATTCTCTATGGGGTTCAGGTCAGGAGAGTTGGCAGGCCAATTGAGCACAGTGATACCATGGTCAGTAAACCATTTACCAGTGGTTTTGGCACTGTGAGCAGGTGCCAGGTCGTGCTGAAAAATGAAATCTTCATCTCCATAAAGCTTTTCAGCAGATGGAAGCATGAAGTGCTCCAAAATCTCCTGATAGCTAGCTGCATTGACCCTGCCCTTGATAAAACACAGTGGACCAACACCAGCAGCTGACACGGCACCCCAGACCATCACTGACTGTGGGTACTTGACACTGGACTTCTGGCATTTTGGCATTTCCTTTTCCCCAGTCTTCCTCCAGACTCTGGCACCTTGATTTCCGAATGACATGCAGAATTTGCTTTCATCCGAAAAAAGTACTTTGGACCACTGAGCAACAGTCCAGTGCTGCTTCTCTGTAGCCCAGGTCAGGCGCTTCTGCCGCTGTTTCTGGTTCAAAAGTGGCTTGACCTGGGGAATGCGGCACCTGTAGCCCATTTCCTGCACACGCCTGTACACGGTGGCTCTGGATGTTTCTACTCCAGACTCAGTCCACTGCTTCCGCAGGTCCCCCAAGGTCTGGAATCGGCCCTTCTCCACAATCTTCCTCAGGGTCCGGTCACCTCTTCTCGTTGTTCAGCGTTTTCTGCCACACTTTTTCCCACTGAGGTGCCTTGATACAGCACTCTGGGAACAGCCTATTCGTTCAGAAATTTCTTTCTGTGTCTTACCCTCTTGCTTGAGGGTGTCAATAGTGGCCTTCTGGACAGCAGTCAGGTCGGCAGTCTTACCCATGATTGGGGTTTTGAGCAATGAACCAGGCTGGGAGTTTTAAAGGCCTCAGGAATCTTTTGCAGGTGTTTAGAGTTAACTTGTTGATTCAGATGATTAGGTTCATAGTTCGTTTAGAGACCCTTTTAATGATATGCTAATTTTGTGAGATAGGAATTTTGGGTTTTCATGAGCTGTATGCCAAAATCATCCGTATTAAGACAATAAAAGACCTGAAATATTTCAGTTAGTGTGCAATTAATCTAAAATATATGAATGTTAAATTTTCATCATGACATTATGGAAAATAATGAACTTTATCACAATATGCTAATATTTTGAGAAGGACCTGTACTTTCGCAAGGCATTGTATTCGGCATTAGTGAAAATGTATTGAACATTTTAATGTTTAGTCTTTTATGTGTTTCAAAGATCAAAAATATGTATGTGAAATGTATATATATTACGTGGCCTTTTGAAAGCTAAATTTAAGGCTTTTAATACAGTTAAAACCAGATATTCCCATACCCTGTAAAAAAGACATAACCTTTTTTCTCACCATCTGACATTAAATCAAACTAAATCTCTCCTGTTTCAGGTAAATTAGGATTACCAAAACTATTTATAAATGCAAGAATAATCTCAGAGAAATATTTTAAAGTAATTTCTTTATTATCTTATTCTCAAGTGTTTCAAGGGTTAAGTCTCTAGTTTTTTTATGTTTCAAACATTAAATAATAATGTGGGGTTTTTTTTTGTTTGTTTTTTCCAGGAATTCAAGCACCTTTAAATGTCAAATTATGTTTTGGTTTCTACCCTAAAACCGCTGCAAAAAAACTACTAAGATGTGTATCACACAACATGCAGAGGAACGTTTCTTTGTTTAATTTACAAGAAGCATTTCAGTTAATTTTACTTAAAAAATTGAAATTGGACCTTAAATTATGACTTTATAGGAGACCACTAATTGGTATCTAATAGTCCAACTGAACTTTAAATGAAGCTCAATTAAAACAAGCCTTTGACGTTATTGTTCACTATTTTTACTGTCTCTCCAGCTTGCTCACTGGCGGCCGGCAGACTCCCCCAGAACCAGGGAAGGTCGGGAAGGTATGCCCACAATATATTTGAAAGGATATCCGTACAAAGAGCTGAAAGTGTCAAATTCTAACCAGCAACATGTCTGCGTGTGTGTTCACCAGTGCGACGGTGGCTTGAGGTGTACTCGCGCAGCGGCTGCGAGCCTCGCGACACTCTAGTAGAGGTTTGGCGGGAGTTGCCAGGGGAGATCCATCATCTCTTTGTCCCGTCGTGCGTTTCTGTGAAGCGATGTGGTGGCTGCTGCTCGGATGAGGCCTTGGAGTGTGTGCCTTCGTTAACACACACCCTCACCATGGAGGTACACTCACACACAGCTCTATGTATTTTGGTTATGATAAGTGTGAGTAATTTTTCTTCTCGGTTCTGTGTGCAGCTGATGAGAACATCCTTCATGAAACACGAGCTCATTGAGCTGCCCTTTGTAGAGCACAGCCAGTGCGAGTGCAGGTAAGAAAAATAGTCGTCAGTGTGGAGATAAATGGAGTACCTGCTGTTCATTGACCCCATTGGACTGTTGCTCTCTTTTTTTATCCACACAGATTAAAAGAACAGTTCCAGCCAACTCCCACTGCGAGGTAACTTTACATTGGTCTCAATCCTGTCTGTTTTGCTTTTAAATTTTATAAGTTGTACTATAATTCTGTCTTATAATGACCTAACCTTACCAATAAAACCAGATTTCAATGATGAAACCATCAAATCTCTGAAGGATGAGGTATCTAGGTGGCTCTCTTTGTGTTGCCTCAGTGGAGTTTGAAATAAATTTCACTTATCAGCTCCTTGTTCCAATTTTCAGAACACAGGGCCAGAAATAACTCCCCTTTGTATCGAATCAAATTCACAACACAAGAATCGCTGTGATCAGTGCTGCTAAACTGATTGTTGAAAGATGCATAAGAGTAAGGTTAGGAAAAAACCTACTTTACACAGATCCAGCTCAAATACAAATTATGTTATAATCTAATTTAAATTCATATTCCATAAGTTTGAGTCCGTTTAAAGCAGATATATTTCAGCTATTCAAATCAAAACCCATCAGAATATAATCTAATACAATCCAGACAGTATTAATTTAGAGAGCATTAGGTTTTTCAGAACAGACGCCAACATATTGATTTGAATCATGAGGAAATTTATTTCCGTTTGTTGTAGTGTTTCTAAAACATTATTAGCTGTGTAAGATCAGCTGTAAACGAGGGTGATGATTTTTGTTGTGTCTACAGTTAATCAGCCATCATGAGCAGAGCTTCTGATGCTAGTTGTAGTGAACATCTTTATGATGGGCAGACAGTCATGGCATGTGATGGTTTCTAATATCATTATGGGAACTCCAAAACACTTGGTATGCGGAGGAGTTCATCATTATCTCAATGACTACAAGGTGCCCATGTCCCATAGCTGAAGAACAAGCCTGAATTATCATGCATCCACCACCATACTTGAAGGGGGTATGAGGTATTTGTGCTGCTGATGTTTGCTCTTCCAAACACGACGAAGTGCATTATGGCTGAACATTTTTACGGTGTGGTTCATCCAACTTTGGAAATCTAAGTTACCTAGTGAGATTTTCCTTGGAAAACCTTCCAAACAAGCCAAACTCATGACTTTTAAGAGATGCTAACTGAGGCTCATGGAGCTAAAATTGTTGCTTTTTTGCCAATTTCTTGGATTGTTGCATGGTCTGATCTTGGATTGGATTTTCTAGAATATGGCCTTCTGGATAGGATGGCAACAGTCCATTTTCCACCTGGTAATATCCTTTCTTTGTATAGAATAATGCACTGGCTTTCTAACCCTTCCCAGATTGATGAGCTACAAAACATTTGGTCACATCTGCTGATAATCAGTTAATCATCTGCAGTTTTTTAGCTGCACTCAGTTGTGAATTCAAATCACAACAGAGTCATGGAAACTTTTGTTTTCTCATCTTTGGGGTTTTAGATCTTAAAATGATGGATTTCAGGAGAAAATGCAGTCATCAAATAAAGCGTTGGAAGACGGCATCAGGAGGTTGGAGGGTTGATGATGGAGTACGTTGCAGGTCTGGGAAGTCTGGATTAATGCTTCTAACTTAGTTTCAATCTGGAGGCTTTGTTTAGAGTCACGGTTTTTCAATTTTGGTAATTTTTACTTTTGGCAGGGTAAAAGATTTAAAATCATTTAGTATATACCTACAGTTTGGCACTTAGATTAATTTTGTATTGTTCTGTTCACTGCTTTTTTTGCCATATTTTCCTGCCTGTACCTGTGGATCAGTAAGCTGGTCCACAAGTACAGGCCTGTGGAGGGTGTATCACATCATCTGTGGGTGCATTGACCTCTAATACATGTACTCTACCCAACATTACCAGAGGTGGAAATACTCTCCAGGGAACCTTTCAGCAGCGAGCTGTGCAGTGGCTTTAATACACCTTACAGAACATGTGAAAACATGCTGTTGCAAAGGTGGAATCAGTACAGGGATGTTGTAGTTACATATTAAGGCTCTGAGAGCACTGGTTCACCATGATGCCTTATTATTATGTAACTTCCTGTTTATCGGTAACTCATCTGGAGGTTTGCAGTATTCAGGAGCTGCAGACTTGACATCAGATTTATTTATCACTTATTAAACTCTTCTTACAATAAATCAGCTTGTAGGCAGAAAATTTTCCCCATGGAAACCTTGCTTTTAATCTGAACGCTGTGAGAGAAAAATTTATTTTGGGTCTGTTTGTTTGCGCGCCTCACAGGTCCAGCCAGATAATCACATAATTGCATCCTTAATGTTTATGTCCCCCTGCTTCCTGTTTGGACGTGGACATAAATAAGGAATTCCAACCTGTGTGTGCATTGATCATGACCGTATTTAACAGTTTACTGAAAGATTAAGACCATATGTAATGTCTGAACTTTGAAATACTTTGTTTTTGCCTTTGTTCATTAAAAAGATGCGTTTGAGTGATTGTGTGTGCCTCAGGGAGTTAGCGTCTGTGTGACTCTCTATCCATCTCCTCTGGGATGGCCCGCATCCTGTTGTCACCATAGTGATGATTTTATCTCCCCTGCCATGTGCTCTTTCCCAGACAGACAGAGCACAGTCACGCATCCATAATAGTAAATTAGAGCTCCAGGAACAGCAACAGCAGCAGGAGGAACTATTCTTAATGTCAGACCAAAGCTGGTTAACACTGTCCTCATATCTGGAAAAAGGTTAGCAAGGAACATAAACTAGTGAGAGCCTGAAAACACGGGTTAAACACATGCCAAAACCCAGAAGCCGTACTGACAAGCCAGGATTCAGGAAGATGACCAAAAAGTTGCCCAAGCCAACAAAGAGTCTTTGGAGGGTGGCCCACAGTTCCTTGAGTCCAGTGATCTGTAGAAGCCAACTCAGAGGGCACTGGAACCAGTGTGGAGTCTCTGGATGTTGAGCCAGGGACAGCCGGGTCCAACCAGGATCCTGTAATGGGTGATCAGGAGGTCTTCATATCCAAGGAGTAAGAGGAGGGCACCCTGTGGTTTACCAATTTAAGGGAAGATCTGCAGGTCATGCGGGCAAAGAAAGGAAGGACCTAGAGGCCACAATGGCTGGTGGGAAGACTATGGAGGATGGACAGGTAGCTCGGCTAAGAAGCCCAGGAGCACTGATCAAGGGTTTGCATGCTCACTCAGTAGGTCACAGAGTATAGTAGGGGCAGATCAGCTTCGATCCCCTTTTAAAAGCGGGGAACAATCATCAGATGATGCGGGTCATCTTTGATCACCTCTGAGAATTTGAGAACAGTCACTGGGAGAAGCCGGTTATCCTTGACAATTTCAGGAAATGTGGCAACAGTCACAGTACATCAACAAGCACTCGTTTCAAAATGGCCTCTGAAAGTAAAATTTATTTTACAGAAATTAGAAACATGGTCACAATGAACATCCAATATGTGTAAACATAAAAAAGCAAAACCTGGACAGTAGTTTCTATAAGTGAAAAAATCACCTGATTTTCTCTGACATCTCATTTAAAAGGCATTAATGGCAGGAAAAGTATGAAGAAAAACCAAGCAGTTATGAAAACATCCCCGTTTTTAAATATGTCCCATTCCTCAAATGTAGTTTTTTTAAATCTTTTGCTCCCACTCACATTTACACGTTTGTCTTCAAAGACAAATCTAACTTTGTGTGAGAAGTAGGAAATCTCTTTAAACAACGATTTTTATATAAAATTAGACCCACTTACAAACACTGTTTCCAATGTAATGCTGCTATTTATTATTTAGGAAATGCAGCTCAGTAAATATTCATGGTATAAAGAAGGTTCTGTAGTTTTACAATATAAATGTTCAGATCTTTACCAGGTTTAAAATTATTCAAATTTAATTGCAAAGGAAGAATCGTTACAGTCAAAACCTGTTCCCAACGTTTGCATGCCTAAACATTATCCTGACCAAAACCAATGGGTTCTTAGGGCCCAAAAGAAAGAAATACCAGATTTTTTAACCTTTAATTTATGAATTCTTCCAGTCAACTTTAAATGCAGCTCGTTTTTCAAGGTTATCTTGTAAGAGTGCTGTTTGAAACCTCCCTTTTTAATGACATAATAACATAGTAAATTATGATAATGTTAGAAATTCTTTTTATGACAAAATAAAACATGAGAATAGCCCTTATTTTTTTAAACAAAATAAAAGTGGTGTAAAAGTTGCCACTAAACCTCAAATCTTGAAACCTTTGGTATTAGGCAATTTAAATAAATAATAGGCAATTTAAATAAATAATGATTACATGAATAATAAAAACGTTTGTTTCATTAGATGTGAAGTCTTAACAAAGTGCATTTTGACTGTTTTCAGACCCTTTCTGAAGCCAGCAGGAAAAGAGAAGAAAAAAGAGGGGAGGAAGTCCAAGCAGAGGAAAACCGAAAATGTGTATGTTAAACGTTTTTTTGCACACTTTATCTCAGTTAGAAGCTTTAGTCTGTTTTTTTCTTAAAGCAGTCAGTGTTTTCTGGATTCTCTCAGGCTTAATGAGAATGTTTTGATTAGAGAAAACTGGGTTATCTGGGCTATGCTTTTACTGAAGGACAATTTGTGTTACAGCCACAGCAACAGTCAAGGTCTCACACACGCACACACACACACTGCTGTAATCCACAGATAAACTTCTTAGTCACGGTTATCAACTCAGTATTTAGCCAGTAGTTAGTCGATATCTGCTGTCTTGAGCTGTGAGACATACTGTTATATAATTCCCAATACAGTTTGGAAATATAATCACCATTAAGTTCTGAAGGATAAAGGACTTAACGCTCCTTTCCTGTTTAGTGTTTTTCATCTGCTTCCCCTTCACTTTATTGTCAGTCATTTCCGGACCCTTGGGGCCAGAGGTGACTGTTTGGGTGTGATGTCCGCCAGCACCCATCCATCACTCAGAAAAGGCTTTATTCACACTTTGGCAGGGGTGAAATCTGTGTAATCTGCTCCCAAACGGAACGTCTTCTGTCCATGCCAGTGGCAGGCGTGGTCACCGGGATGCGAACAAAGATGGGTCCTCTTTGCCTCATTAAGTAACCTCATTAAAGCCGTTGGCCTCCTGGGCACGACTGAGGCAGAACTAGCTCCAGTTAATGGACCGACTGACGCAGGCAACTTTCTCAGACTCAGACTTCGGAGAGCGAAAGATTAGTGCATCTAGAGGTGGAACCTGAAGGACTGAAAGGCAACAAGGCGAGCATAGCCATGGTAACAGACAGAGAGACAGACAGACGAGCTAGTTTGTCAGCCTCTAAAGAAACATTATCTGACATTAGTCACACATCTCCCACACACTACATAGTGGGGGTTTGTCTCGGAAGGGCAGTGTGCATGTTCAAACAAGCCCTGCATTTAATTTTTAGAAAGTCTAAAATTGTCACTCATTTTTTCATTCCTGGCCCTTAAATCAACAAGCTCTCCCATCAGTTCTCATTTATGTTTTTTAAACAAAAATTTCTCGTCATAGATTTCGACTGTGATCGCCATTCACCCATGGTGATAAAATAAAACCATAACAATCCTGTCAGCTTGGCATTCAGATCTACCATCATCTCAAAGTGTGCTGTCCAAATGCCAGCAAAGATAACAAGAATGAATAGAAAAAATTGTGTAATCTATGTTTAGTTTTTTGCTAAAAGGTGATATCACAATACAAAGCAAACAAATTTGAGCAGCAGCAGAGCCACAATGGGAAAGAGTTGTTTGCTGGCACTTAGGAGGGAGTTTGAATTCAGCATATTTTAGTATTTAACATTTGCGCAAGGCAACAATACAATATAGTATAAAATAATGAAATAATATATAACATTGCATCATGTTACATCGTATCATATCATTTGGCATAATGTAATTTCCTATTGTATAGTATTTAATATATTTTATTGTAATGTAACAAATATCTAAATTTTATCCTGTGAAATTGTTTAAATCATGTCTCATCAAATCAAATCTGTTGGACTGCATTGTATCACAATATATTTTATCATCGCATTGTGTTATATTTTATCTTATCACATGGTGCCATACAGTTTTGAATCATAGTAAATTCTTTATATCGTATCGTAATGTGATGCATCACATTAATCGTATCCCATTATATCATATTGCATTGGCTCGTATTAAACTGTAGCATCATATTATAATGGGTATAAAATTGTATAATGATAATATATAATGGGTCTGTATCATATTCATAGTGTCACATCAAATTAAATTTCATGTAATATACTGAATTGTCCTGTATTGTATTATATCAGTCATATATCGCTGTCTAACAGAAACCTTGTATTTTTAAAAATGTAACAAAAAAAACCCATCTTGCTTCTAAATCTAAATTCATACCGTCTGGTCAGAGTTATATGCTCTTTTTGATACGTTTTACTGGAAATGTGTGAATGAAACCGAAGACAGATGTGAAAGGTGATTGAGTTAATTCTTACACAAAAACCAACATTACAAAAAATGGTGATACAAGATTTTTGCCTGACAGCGACACTATCATATCATATTGTGCGAAATTGTATTATTTCATATTTTATCACATTTTATCATATCACGTACCTTTAAATAACGAGAGACGCGAGACCATCCCCCAGTGGGCCCACCACCTGCAGGGGGAACCGTGAGGGACCGGTGCAAAGAGGATTGGGCGGCGGACGAAGGTGGAGACCTCGGCGGCCCAATCCCCAGATGCTTAGGCTGGCTCTAGGGACGTGGAATGTCACCTCGCTGGGGGAGAAGGAGCCTGAGCTTGTGCGGGAGTTCGAGAGACATCAACTAGAAATAGTCGGGCTCGCCTCCACGCACAGCGTGGGCTCTGGAACCCATCTCCTCGAGAGGGGCTGGACTCTCTTCTACTCTGGAGTGGCCCACGGGGAGAGGCAGCGGGCTGGGGTGGGTTTGCTTGTCGCCCCCCAGCTCAGCCGTCTCGTGTTGGTGTTTACCCCAGTGGATGAGAGGGTCGCATCCCTGCGCCTTCGGGTTGGGGAGAGGTCTCTGACTATCATTTCGGCCTACGGGCCGAGTGGTAGTGCGGAGTACCCGGCCTTGGCGTCCCTGTCGGGGGTGCTGGATAGTGCCCCTCCTGGGGACTCCATTATTCTGCTGGGGGACTTCAACGCCCACGTGGGAAACAACAGTGACACCTGGAGAGGCGTGATCGGGAGGAATGGCCTCCCCGATCTGAATCCGAGCGGTGTTTTGTTATTGGACTTCTGTGCTAGTCACGGATTGTCCATAATGAACACCATGTTCAAACATAAGGGTGTCCATCAGTGCACTTGGCACCAGGATACTCTAGGCAGGAGGTCAATGATCGACTTTGTTGTCGTATCATCAGACCTTCGGCCGCATGTTTTGGACACTCGGGTGAAGAGAGGGGCTGAGCTGTCCACTGATCACCACCTGGTGGTGAGTTGGATCCGCTGGGGGAGGAGAAAGCCGGACAGACTTGGCAGGCCCAAGCGCATAGTGAGGGTCTGCTGGGAACGTCTGGCGGACCCCTTGGCCAGGGATGTATTCAACTCTCACCTCCGGGAGAGCTTTGACCAGATTCCGAGGGATGTTGGAGACATAGAGTCCGAGTGGACCATGTTCTCTGCATCTATTGTCGATGCTGCCGCCCGTAGCTGCGGCCGTAAGGTCTGCGGTCCTCTCGCGGCGGCAATCCCCAAACCCGGTGGTGGACACCGGCAGTAAGGGACGCTGTCAAGCTGAAGAACGAGTCCTATCGGCTGTGGTTGGCTTGTGGGATTCCTGAGGCGGCTGACGGGTACCGTGGGGCAAAGCGTGCCGCGGCCCGGGCTGTGGCAGAGGCAAAAACTCAGACCTAGGAGGAGTTCAGTGAGGCCATGGAGAAGGACTACCAGTTGGCCCCGAAGCAATTCTGGCAAACCGTCCGGCGCCTCAGGAGGGGGAAGCAGTGCTTCGCCAACACTGTTTACAGTGTGGGTGGGGAGCTGCTGACCTCGACTGGGGACATTATCGGGTGGTGGAAGGAGTATTTCGAGGATCTCCTCAATCCTGCCATCACGCATTCCCTGGTGGAAACAGAGGCTGGGGACTCAGGGTTGGACTCTTTCATCACCCGGGCTAAAGTCACCGTGGTGGTTAAAAAGCTCCGCGGTGGCAGGGCTTCGGGGTTGGATGAGATCCGCCCTGAGTACCTCAAGTCTTTGGATGTTGTGGGGCTGTCATGGTTGACACGCCTCTTCAACATTGTGTGGCGGACGGGGACAGTGCCTTTGGATTGGCAGACTGGGGTGGTGGTCCCCCTTCATAAGAAGGGTGACCGGAGGGTGTGTTCCAACAACAGGGGGATCACACTCCTCAGCCTCCCTGGTAAGGTGCTCCAGGAGTATGGAATCAGGGGCCCTTTACTAGGGGCCATCCGGTCTCTGTACAAGCGGAGCAGGAGTTTGGTTCGCTTTGCCGGCATATACATATATATATATATATATATACACACGTGGACAAAATTGTTGGTACCCCTCAGTTAATGAAAGAAAAACCCACAATGGTCACAGGAATAACTTGAATTTGACAAAGGTAATAATGAATAAAAATGCTATGAAAATGAACAAATGAAAGTCAGACATTGCTTTTCAAACATGCTTCAACAGAATTATTTAAAAAAATAAACTCATGAGACAGGCCTGGACAAAAATGATGGCATCCCTGAAAATAATGTGACCAAAGGGACATGTTAAATCAAGGTGTGTCCATTAATTAGCATCACAGGTGTCTACATTCTTGTAATCAGTCAGTGGGCCTATATACAGGGCTACAGGTAGTCACTGTGCTGTTTGGTGACATGGTGTGTACCACACTCAACATGGACCAGAGGAAGCGAAGGAAAGAGTTGTCTCAGGAGATTAGAAAAAAAATTATAGACAAGCATGTTAAAGGTAAAGGTTATAAGACCATCTCCAAACAGCTTCATGTTCCTGTGACTACAGATGGACATATTATTCAGAAATTCAAGCTCCATGGGACTGTAACCAACCTCCCTGGACGTGGCCGCAGGAGGAAAATTGATGACAAAACCAAGAGACGGATAATACGAACAATAACAAAAGAGTCCAGAAAAACGTCTAAAGAGATTAAAGGTGAACTTCAAGCTCAAGGAACATCAGTGTCAGATCGCACCATCCGACGTTGTTTGAGGCAAAGTGGACTTAATGGGAGATGACCAAGGAGAACACCATTGATGAAAACAAATCATAAAAAAGCCAGACTGGAATTTGCCAAACTACATGTTGACAAGCCACAAAGCTTCTGGGATGATGTCCTATGGACAGATGAGACAAGAACTGAACTTTTTAGCAAGGCACATCAGCTTTATGTTCGCAGACGGAAAAATGAAGCATATGAAGAAAAGAAAACTGTCCCTACTGTGAACCATGGAGGAGGCTCTCTTATGTTCTGGGACTGTTTTGCTGCATCTGGCACAGGGTGTCTTGAATCTGTGCAAGTATAATGAAATCTCAAGACTATCAAGGGATTCTAGAGAGAAATGTGCTGCCCAGTGTCAGAAAGCTTGGTCTCCGTCACAGGTCATGGGTCTTGCAACAGGATAATGACCCAAAACAAACAGCTAAAAACACCCAAGAATGGCTAAGAGGAAAACACTGGACTATTCTGAAGTGCCCTTCTATGAGCCCTGACCTAAATACTATTGAGCATCTTTGGAAGGAGCTGAAACATGCTGTCTAGAAAAAGCACCCTTCAAATCTGAGACATCTGGAGCAGTTTGCTCATGAGGAGTGGGACAAAATACCTGCTGAGAGGTGCAGAAGTCTCACTGACATATATACGAATCATTTGATTGCAGTGATTGCCTCAAAAGGTTGTGCAACAAAATATTAAGTTAAGGGTACCATCATTTTTGTACAGGTCTGTTTCATGGGTTTATTTTTTTTTTAAATTGTGATGAAGCATGTTTGAAAAGCAATGTCTGCAACCATAAATGATACATTTCGTCTTCATGTGTTTATAATAAACATATGTATTTTACACCCAATGCATATCATATTGTAGCATACATATCGTGTCATATTGCTCCACATGTTGCTTTTTAGCAACTGCTGTAGCATTTTCAGATTTAGTTTTAGTGAGTAACTCTGCAGCTAACCACTGTGGTTTTTGCACCTGTTTTTCATCCAGAGTCCATGCTCCTCTGGTTCCTGCCTCCACATCCTCTCCTGCTCCATCACCTCCTCCCACCACTCTAACTCTCCCTTCCTCTCCCTCCCTGAAGCCTCTGTGCCGCATGTTCAGTTCTCAGATGAAGGAGCTCTCCATGAGGTGGACATTCTTTTTTTTTATTTACATGAAATAAAACAGTGTTTCTTGTGAAACTTTGATAAATTAAAACTAAGATCATCAGGTCACACTTGTCCTGCAATTTTCTTACCACCAATGCAAATAAACGTATTTGGCTTACCTTTATAAGGTTACATGCCAAAAAAGAGTTATTTGTAAGATAAGTATATTGTTCATGCTTGTACGGACGGAGAAGTCCAAATAAAGTTTTGTGTTATAGCAAAATATATTATAAGTTGTATCAATTTCTCTCATATTTTATACATATCATATTGCATCATAACTTGTATTGTTTAACATCAGATTCATGTCACATCTGATTCTTTTATATCCTGTTGTAATGCATCACATCAGTTCACATTTTGCACACATTTTACAGAATATGACTGATATAGTATAGTATAATATTGTAATATATAGTGTAATGGAATGTATTGTATTGTCATATCCTAACATATGCAGTACCAGACACTACTGCTCTCCAAGAAGTATTATTATTAATCTGCCTTTGAATTTATAATTTCCTCTTTTTCATCCAGAACCCATGCTCCTGTGGCTCTTCCTTCTACACCCCCACCTCCTCCAGCACTTCTTCCAACCACCCTAACTCCCTCTCTGCCTCCTTCCCCGACACCTCGATGCCGCCCCTGCAGAGGAAGGAAGTGGGCCCTGGATGAGACGTCGTGTCAGTGCAGATGCACCCTCAAAGCAAAAAGCTGCAGCCGAAAAGGCCAGACTCTCAACTCTCACCGTTGCAAGTCAGTGAACCAACATATATTGAAAACACACATACAGGGACATATTGGATGAGAGCTATACTAATAGAGTGATTTAAAATCTTATAAATTAGTATAGTCAGTAAGTGATATAGAATTAATTCATTCAGTTTAAACTGTGCCACAACCACCAACATCAGTGTATTTTTGTTGCGATTTTATATAATGGACTAACCAAAAGTAGTGAATTGTTTTACTGGAAAGTGAAGGAAAATGACACATGTTTTCAAATGTTTTTATAAAAACAAGTCTGAAAAGT